>NC_081767.1:27572131-28172131 GCF_963082965.1 Carassius carassius | reverse complement strand
AAAAATATGAGTGTGGTAACATCGCCAGAGAGAGGAAAGGGTGTGATTTCTGCTCAAAAAAAAAAAAAAAAGATCAGAGCCATGGCTTAACAGTTAGCGTATGTGCTCCAATATCAATATTTTGAGCTTAAGAGCTCAGTTGGGAAAAGTGTGAGTCTGGCCTGCTGCTGAGCTATGGTTTGTGCTAAGGCTTAGCGGTCTGCGCACATGCAATGACATCAACATTTTGAACCTTGGTGCTAATATAAGAAATGTAGGTTTGAGTTTGGCCTACTTATGGTTCCATGCACCCAATTCAGGACTTCCAAAGTTTAAAATAATGGCCCGAGTATGGCTTAGCAGTCTGTGCACATGCCAAGAAATCAAAATCTTGAGGCTTGGTGCTAATATAAGAAATTTAGGTTTGAGCCTGACCTACTTTTGTTCCCATGTGCAATTGAAAACTTCCAAATATAAGACTATTCATGGTCTCTCCATGATCCCATGTGCCTGTTTAGAATTTCCAAAACTACTTTTTTTTTTTAATGGTCTGAGCTATGGCTTATTGGTCAGCACACATGCTCTAACATCAATATTCTTAGCTTATATTGGGAATTTGGGTTTTAGTCTGGCCTATTCATGGTCCCCATTCACCTACTAAGATCTTCCAAAACTAAAAAAAAAATTTAAAAAAAAAGAAATGGTGTAAATCGTCTGATCAATGGCTTACAGGGCTTTGCACATGCATCAAAATTTTGAGCCTTGGTGCTAATATAAGAAATGTGGGTTTGGGTCTGGCCTGCTCTTGTTCCCATGCACCAATTCAAAACTTCCAAAACTGAAAAAAAGGTTATGTGCCATGACTTAGCAGTCAATGCACAAGCTCTAACATTTATATTCTGAGCCACAGAGCTCATATGGGAAATGTGGGTTTGAGTCTGGCCAACACATGATCTAATGTGCCTGTTCAGAAGGTCCAAAGCAAAAAAAAAAAAGTCTGAGCTATGGCTTAGTGGTCATTTGGAAAATTTAAGTTTGAGCCTATTTATGTTCCCATGTTCTTGTTCAAAACTTCTCAAATTAAAAAATGGTCTAAGCTGTGGCTTTGTGGTCTGTGCACACGCTCCAACATTAAAATGTTGAGCAGTGGAGCTAATAAAAGAAATGTGGGTTTGAGCCCTTTTCTTTCCACATGTCTTCCTGCTCTCTCTGTACTATCTCTGAAAATAAAAAGGCAAACAAATCCTGGAAACACAAGGTCAAAGGTCATGTCCAAATAGGTCTAGATGGTAACCCTCTAGATGGTACGAGTGCATTTCCTTGTAAAATGCCTGTAATTTCTTCTAAGATATGGACAAAATTGAACAATACAATAGACAAAAACAGATGTGCCTAATGTTGGCACACCATCAAAACCTTTTCCTTTAATAAAGGCTAGTGTTATTTACTTTCAGCTGTTACCAAAGCAATAGAGTTTCATCTCATGCCACCGCTAGTAATTATAGACTTTTCATTAAGGTTTGTATGGGGAGAATTCAGTACAGCGCTTTTCATTTTTCATTTTTCCCATTTAGCAAGGCCGACGAGCACCAGGGGAGAGAGTTAATCAATACGCTGCCATGGCATTCATCACACAAAATAAACACTTCAGTCTCACAGCTGGCTAATGCTACACAAGCTTTCCCTTCGAACACATCGAATACCCTACACAACATTCTTCACATGACATTAGAGTGAGGCCAGAATGCTATAACATTACAGCTGAATGACTTTTTGACTTCAGACATGTTTATTTGAAGGGGAAAGTCACAGTTTGAGCCGATCTAAGAACTCAAAATGAAGGCATTATGGGATTCATGCCTGGCCCTCTGTCAGCAGTTTAGACAAACGCTCCCTGGTGAAGCTAAACTGCACTGAGGCAAAACAGGAGGAAACAAAAGGAGAGAAGGAAACAAAGTGGTGCAATCCTTAAGGCTGCAAAGTAGTAAAATGCAAGCCAAGCAGGAAGTAGAGGCTGTCATGTTGTTAATCAGCACATTGTGACAGAGGGCTGCAAGGCTGGAAACACACACACACACACACAGCCCAAATGGCCCATGATATGACTAGTGTTCTGTCCACTGAAGGAAGTCATCCGATACTGCCAGTGGTCAATGGGCCAATGCTACTCTAATTTCTTAGGTCTGTTCCACTGCTAATGAGTCTGTGCATGTAATACAATTGATTATCTGAAGCTTTAAGAGAAAAACTAAACAGAGCTAAGGATCGTTTGAACTGAATTCAAGTTTTGAATCACTATAGTTTGGTTCTGTGGGCATTTTGACCTAGCTGTAGTTTTGAGGTTGAAACTGCATACCTAATAAATTCAAAAACCAACATAATTACACTTTTTATGATGTGCTCAAAATGAAACTGGTCCATACAGCACAAAAATATGTTACTTTTTTTAGTAAAACATTTTAACATCCATAAAATTACAAATATTTACTTGAAAAGAAAGTGCGTAATTTTGCTTGTTATAAGCACAATATTTAACACTGTTTAGAGAGTAATACGTTTAAAATAAGGGAAGATCTTTTTTGTATATTATAAGTTGTTTATGATCTTGTTTTATTTTTTTTTTACATATGATCTGTCTTCTTAAGAACATTTAAGAATTCAAGAAAAATACTTTTTTTTTTTGCAAATATTTTATAATAAGTTGCTATTTAAAAATTACAAATATTTAATTGTTTAAATATTTGAAAAATGTATGATCTTGTAATTTATTACCTTCATTCTCAAGTGGATTTATCATGGTGATTTATTGTGGTGCATTAACTAATTTTCTTTTTAAACACATTTGCTCATATGATCATTTTTAGCAATTTTGACTCAGCTAGGTCAGAAACGACAATGAAGAAATTTAATGTGTGTTTTACAAAGAATAAATAGTATCTAAAATGCCAAAAGTACAGGTTGGAGATGTGGCTAACCTATCATAACTTTAACTTTATTTAAGAACAATAAAATGGGAAGTTGCTAGTTAGATGTGATAAATGTAAACGTGTGTGTGTGTGTGTGGATACTGACCTGGCTATGCACAGTGTTAAGATGGTTGTTGAAGGTCATGGTGAGATTGGTGGAGGTGCTGGGGGCTACATGTGTTATAAAGGGTGTCTTGCTCTGATTGACTGTATCGTACATATTCACCCGACGCTTACAAATCTCCAAGTTCTGAAAGCAGGATTTGACACTGCAAGAAAAAAAGACAAACATAAATTTGATAAAACTGCATAACCTTTACAACTAATGTTGGTGTAGTGTAGTTCAACCGACTGTGTGCTGTGTGGGAAGTCCAGCAAGTGTGTCATTGTGACAAAGGGGTGGTTGAGTGTCTCTATGGGTGTTATTCTCTTGTCTGCGTCGATGGTCAGCATCTTGGTCAGCAGGTCAATAAACTCCCTTCTGTCTGCCTTCTCTGCCAGCATGTCGCTGCCCTCCAAGTCTGTGGTCATATTCACCTGCACACACCAAAAGAGAGAATATGAGAGTGAGAAATGAAATAGAGAGACAGACTGCCAGATGTACAGAGACCAACAAGTACTTTAGGGATTCTCAAACAAGGTTAACCAGCTCTTGTCTTCTTTTTTTCTGATGCAACCTTGACTAACACATCATCATGGAATCTGTGCCTACAGAATCCCTCAGAAAACATAATTCCACATGCTTCAAATAAGAACCACAAAGTCAATCAGCATAGAAATTGTAGGGGAAAAAGTGTATTGCTGTAATGCTTTAATGCAAAATTTAAAAAGTTCATACTTGTAAATGCACTGGACAGTGATAATCCTTGAATGCAGGCAGTAGGATAAATTAGCTACCATAATTGCAGAATAAATCATCCTTAGTAGCTGAATGCGTGTTTAATGCATCTTACAGCTTTTGAGTATATCTCCCGCAGTGCTTGACATGTACAACTCTATTAATATACACAGGTCTGTCAGTCAAAAAGTGTGTGTGTTCTCAGAGGGCAGCGGTAACCTTTCTGATATTCCCAAATATTTGCCCTCACATTTACAGATATTCACTCAGCAATGCTTCGGATGCCAGGCCAGATATTCCCATCTGTCTGAGAATGTGAAATTAAACAAAATCTACATTTTATATATTTATATATCGATATATAATTTAGTTTCACCTTGACATTTTTTTAAAAGGGCTAAAAGTTTTAATCTGACCTTTATATTTAAACAAACAAACATATTATTAAATTTAAAAATCATATTAAAACAGTGACCTGTAATATATATTAGAAACATACACATGTATAATAATATAATATGACGTAATTAAAAATTTACATTCATTTGTTAATGAAAATCAACCCCTGGGACATAAAAGTACCTGTATTTAAAGATTGTCTGATAGGACGTTTTGCCAGTGGTGAAAAACAGTGCAGCAGAGCTTTTTTTTGGTGTGGGGTGGGGGTCCCTTTAAGCGATGGCTAACGTATTTAGCCATGCTGTTTATCTGTAGCATAACTTACCCAAGCTATCAAACCAACAGTCTCCTGTGCAAATCACAGACCTTTTTTATGCTATTTTAGTCCTGCTCTGTCTCTCTAACTCTCTGTTTTCCATTACCCTGCTGCATGATAAAGAAATTATCTTTGACACGAGAGGAAAAAATTATAATTCAGGATGTAGAATATGAACTGCAAACAAAGGGATACTGCATCGCTATCGTACACAAATCTCATAAAAACAGTTATGCATGCACACTTGAAGATGAACTGTGAACTGTCTTGAAGATGATGAAACCAAAAACAATCATTCTTGCTCTCCATTTCACATCTGACTGTTATATTTTAATTAGCTGAATACTCAAGTGTTTACAATCTCAAAAAAACTAATTCTGTATGATTTACAAGCATCTGTACCCATGACACAAGCCCCCTGAGTTGGTGTGTATTCAGGTTTAGGTCCCCACGCACGCACGCACGCACGCACACACATACACACGTTCTAAAGTCTGTAGCCTCTAAAATATAAACTGTTGAGTGAAGGTGACTTATTAAATGTAAAAAATAAATAAAAATAAAGGCCACCTTAAATTGTTTGTTTGCTAATTTATATTTTTGTATAATTAACAACAACAACAATTATTATTATTTGTTAAATGATTAATAATGATACAATTATTATTTTGTTTGATTTCAAATCATTTATTTTATTTTATTATGATTTATTATGAAATAAACATTTTCTCTTTGCTTGTTGATGGCCAATTTTGTATAATAATAATAATTGTATAATTTGCACTAATATTATTACTATTTGTTTGTTTATTTCCACTTGAATTGGTTTCATTTCATGTGTTTGTTTTATTTTATCATCGTTTATTTTTCTATAATTAATAACAACAACAATAATCATACTCAATAAATTTAGTAGTATTCATCAATTAATAATTGGAATAATTTATTTATTGATGAAATGCATTTTATTATTTATTATCATTTGTATTATTAATAAGGTATTACTTTAGCTTCTATTTTTTTTTATTTTTTGAGTATGCCTAATAACTTCCAGCTTATCAAAGACTATCTATATTTCATCCTTTTATGTTTATGAGGTCTTACAACAGCATGGTGGTATGAGGATGTCTTTACTGAAATTTTGTTCACTGTACAGTACTGTACTAAAATAAGTGTACTAGCCCAGTGCTGTAAACCGGACTACAGAGCAAGTCAGTACTTAGAGCAAAACATGAGAGGACCTGATCTGAAAATGAGGCTCTGAAGTAATTCTTGTTAAACAGTGTGTTGTGAAAAACATGAACAAGGATAGATTATAGATTAAGTGTATCCAAGCATAAGCATATTTCCATGAATTCATCAGAACTTGCTGTGAATTAGATTAGCCGTTTTTATCTGATGAACTGGGATGGAGTCGGTTCTTATGGGAAAAATCCAAATTGAGGTTTGCGTCACTGTTGGCAAAAACATGACCCGGCCTGTCCAGACATCTGACAACTGGCCGGTGATGAGGCGTGCTGATTTCATTAACTCGCAGAAAGCAAAGTTCATACGGCAAGTCATGTGTCTTATCACTGAATAGCTCCAAGGGGAATGAGGTTCCCATGCACCATTGTGCTTTTAAGTCATGTTCTTAGTTACATAACATCAACGTTTTCTGTGTAACAGAGGTATGAGTATTACTGGAAACTTGCCACACAAAGACAAAACATTTTTGAGGGTGAGGGAGGTTATTATTAGCCATGAGCCAGATTTCTGCTCCTGTTGAAGCTGAAGCGTGTTTTCTGGTACGAACAAAGGTACAATACTCCTACCTGTGCCATATCATCCAGGCAGTTGAAGATGTACTTGCGAGCTTCTTTCGATTTGATCCCCGTCTCTGCCTCATGGTCTTCAGGTGTCTACAAATACAAACAGGAATACTGTCAGCAATATCCTGATCCATCTTGCAAAAAGGCCTCCACTTTGTCCATGTTAATTTTAAGTCAACAGTTTGCTTCCTTTTAAAAATTATTTTAGGAGAAAATCTGAGATAAAGTTTACACTTAAACGGAACATAACTGAAAAATCCATTAAGATACCTGAACTATGAAAGATAAAACCTTATCTCTGGGAAGTACTTCTTTCTACAGTCCAAAACCCAAGCATTGAGGGCCAGGCTTGGAGTTGCAATGGGGTTCAATAATATCAAAGTTTCCCCATGTGAAGCTTTGCAAAGTTCACCAAAAGTTAATCTAGAGAGAAACTATATAGACCAGTGGTCTCCAACGTGGTGCCCGCGGGCACCTGGTAGCCCGCGTGGAGTCTCTGAGTCGCCCGCCGAGCACCTTCTATAAATAGCCTGAATTGTAATCTTTCATTTTTTTTATGATAATGTTATAAAATGAGAAAATAACTATTGGTGACATTTCATATACCATTAAAACATAATAAAATAATTCAATAATTTAAAATATTTAGAATCTGCACGTCTCTCTATCTCTCTCTCTCTGCGTCTCGTGCGCGCACCTCTCTCTCTCTCTCTCTCTCTCTCTCTCTCTCTCTCTCTCGCTCGCTCGCTCGCTCGCTCTTCGTCTCGCGCACGCGCACCTCTCTGTCTGTCTGTCTGTCTGTCTGTCTGTCTCTCTCTCTCTCTCTCTCTCTCTCTCTCTCTCGCTCGCCCTGCGTCTCGTGCGCGCACCTCTCTTGTTCTCTCTGCGTATCGCGCGGCAGAGGAGCAGCGTTTTAATTTAGTTAAACACAGATATTATGTTGCTTTTCTAATTTTACATCATGGCTGGACTGGCCATTAGGCATACCGGGCATTTGCCCGGTGGGCCGACGTTCCTTTTTGGGCCGATATCTCATACTCATACTTTTTTTTTTTTTTTTTTTTTTTTTAAACGGCCCATAAAATTTGTACATCGACGGCCCATTCGTTTTGTTTTGTTTTGCTTAATTGGCGGCGCTGGGTTTGTGCCGGTGTAATGCATTGGTCAAAGTCAGTGTTAGTTTTTTTTTCTGACAGACCAGCCCATGAAACACGTAGATCAGCGGCCCATTGGCTCTTTTCTTGATTGACACTGGGCTGGCCCAATCACAACTTTAAACGAGTGAGCGAGCGGCAGCAGTGTCAGTGTGTATCTGTAAAAAAAGATGGAGAAGAAACGCAAGGAATGTGCAGAGAAAATACGGTGAAAAAATAGAACCAGGCCCTTAAAGCAGACACTGTAAACTGTGTCAAAATATATGTTTTCTGACCTTCATCAGCTCCTGTGGCAGATGATGATAGTGAGGACGGAGGATCAGGAGAGAGATGAGAAAGTGTAGAGCCTGCGGTAAGCATAACTACTTTCAAAACACTTAGGCCATGTCATGAGTGTAGATTATTTCCACATCTGCATAGTTGACGATTACCGCAATTCACTAGAAATTTAATAAGAGGCGTTTGTAAACCATGTTTTCCGCCAAAATAAAAGCTTGATGCAGTTTGCGTCAAAATAAAAGATCATGTGATTATCTCTTTCAAGTATAGAAATTGGTACAACTAATTAAGAAAGTTTCCTTTATTTTTTTGTGCATTTGTTTTACAAAATATGGCTATTACTGTCATTGGATAAATATTATAACCATTATTATGTATAGGTGTAATGTAAATAGACACTGTAACTAAAAGAGGTTTGAATTTTTCTTTGTTTAATTTGCACACTGAATATGGGTTGGAGCTTTTAATTTTGAACTCTCAAAGTGCACCAGATTAATGAATTTAACATTAAAATGCACAAAATTTTCTCACGGGGGGGCATGCCCCCCAACCCCCCTAGAAGGACCGAGGACACACCACCATAGTTTTAACAAAAATCCTGTAAGAAACACTGGTATTGCTATGCCAGAGCCGCTTATAGCTTGTTTTAGGATTCACCGCTGTGGAGTGTAGTTCAACTGTATTAATAAATATAAAATTTTGACTTATTTCATCTGTTAACTCTCACTCGTTCCTATACTCACTCATTACATGGCATTAGTGTTTTTAATGAATAGGAGTTGGTATGCATATAATTAAGGGCGTGCAAAGATGGGTGGTGTTTATGATCATATAGTGGGCCGGTGTGTGTGTGTGCGTGTGTGTGCGTGTGTGTGCCTATATCAAACAAGTAGCCCTCAAGACTATTTTATCCCTTCAGGGAGCCCTCACTCACAAAAAGGTTGGAGACCCCTGATATAGACTATGGGCAACCAGCCACCGGCCCAGTTAGGATGGAGGAATGTGGAGAGAAACAGAGCATAAAGGGACAGAAGAATGAAAGAGAGAAAGAGAACGGGACATTAAGTGGGATTTATCCCACGTCGCACTGGTTGCCAAGTCCTCTCACACAAAACCCATTTAGTTCACTTTAGCCTCTTGGTGTGTTTACAGGGTGTAGTAGATGCATCAATTTAACTTAGTTTAGAGAGTGAGGGAATGAGAGAGAGAGAGAGAGAGAGAGAGAGGGAGAAAAAACATTGTCGCTGCTTATTATATGCAAACCAAGTGAGACTAATTAAGGAAGTGAGAAAGAGAAACAGGGTGAGGGAGTTTACCTTCAGTCTCCATAGAGGATAGGTGGAGTCGGGGTCTCTGTTGAAAAACCTGGTTGTTTTCGTCCCTGCGCTTAACAGATACTCTGCTGGCAAGCCTTGCGTTTGAGAGATGTACCGGATCTGGTGGAAGACAAACACAGGCGATAGGAGATTTATAATTTACATCTCACATTTAGTGCTGGATACTCACTGCTTTGATGCCGTACACTTAAAGGGGGAAGGAAAAGAGGATTTTCTTGCTGGTTTTTATATATAAAGTTTTAATATACTATATGGTGGCATACAGTCACAATGCAAACTCTATTTAATGAAACTAAGCTGCAAAAACAGGTCATAGTATTAAAAGACATCAAGTCGAAGTGACTGCTTTTTCTTGCCAAGTATCCTACTTAAATGGAAGTCAAATCTACAGTTACAGAAGTTACAGAAATGCATTGAAAATAAATAAATGAATAAATAACAAAAAAAGTTCAAGTTTGGAGATCTCTGACCTGCATATTTGTATAGTTAAGACATTTAACTAGCAGAGGATCTAAACAGCATAGAGTGACTTCTTGATCCAATACAAAGTATGCAAGTTTAAGGCGACATGATTTAATGCAACATGTAATATTGGATGAAAGTGGAGCAGATTTTGTAAATAAGTTTAATATTGAATGTATATAAAAACAGAAATGTTGGAGCCTGACATCAAAGTCTTAAAAACATCAAAGCATATGACAAATAGAACACAAAGTCTATAGTTTAAAGTATGCAGTTTTCAGTGCTGGGTACTAACTGATTACATGTAATCTAGATTATGTTATCAGATTCCAAAAATGAGGAACCTGTAATTAGATTAATTATATTACTTATTACATTATATTATTTAAAATGCTCATAATCAGATTTCGTTTTAATACATATTTGTTAATAATAATAATAATAATTTTCAAGGTCTTTTCTAGTCTTAAAGTACAGTAGCAAAAAACGGCATGTTTAATTCTAATGATCAGGGTGCAAATGGTAAAGAAAAATGAAATGATTCTGTTTTTGGAGCAAGAAACCTTGACCAATCCTGTAAGCGGACTTCTGGGAAAAGCAACAGTGAGCTTCATGGCATTTTGTCTGCCTGAAAACATATCAGTCACTTGGCTGCCACGATGATGACACAATTTAAGGATTCCAGCATTAAAAGCAGAGTAAACAGCATCTGTGATGAATACTGTCACCATGAGACTGATTTCCCCTGCCAAACCCTCTTTTTACAGGTCTGTCCGGGTGCTGCAATTACACAGAATGCCATTCACACACCTGAAAGACTTAATACAAGAGCCTGGCAGCTGAAGAAATCCACAATAATAATAATAATAATAATCTCTTCCACGGCCCTTTCCAAATGGCCAATCTCGTATCCTGAGACTGAGCTCATAGCTGCTCAAGAGACCGCATTTGGCTCATTTACCGTCTTTGTGAAACAGAGTAGCCGTTTTTTTCTATTCACTTTTTGAGGATTCTTGCTGGTGATTTCAAAGTGCTGTAATTAGAATTTAGACTGCAAATAACTTCAAGTTTTGCTTCTAAATGAAAATCAAAAGCAAACAGGGCAGCCAGGGTGTAATGCCATGAGTCCTTGCTTCCCAATCATAAGACATCATGCACCGAATGAGGGTTATATTAATCTGTAGTACACAGAAATGATGGGAAACAAACCTGCAAAATCCTTTGCTGTGTTTAAGAGCTTGTTAAAGATGGGTTTGGTTTGGTTTGCTTAGAGCTAGAACATTGGCCCTGGGCTGTTCCATGAAGCCAGAATCTTTTTTTTTTTTTAAGAAAAGGCCCCGCTGTAGAGCTCAGGATCTGGGCTAATTGGGAAGATTGTGGCATGTGTCCAGAACTATGGAGGGGCCAGAGAGAGATGAAAGTCAGAGAGACGACACACATACAGCACTTCAGGATCCAGGAGAGCTGAGAGTGCAGGGGCCCAGCCAAGAGTCAGATTTGTTTTCTCTCTCTTAAGCACAAACAGTAATTGAGGGATTCACCGCTATTTTCTGAGAAAGGAGCCCTCTCGGCAGGGCCACACATACACACAATGTCACACACAGAAAGCAAGACTCTGCTTCATTTCACTAAATGAATATCATTCAGGAAATTTCATTCTTGTATCATTACTGACCAGTGAATTACAAAATGGAAACAACAAAGGATGGATTATGGCATGGGTCAATGGGCCCCTGAATGCCAGGGGTCTGACACTTGAAAACAAGTCATTGAAATGCAACAATTTATATTAAACAGTGAATGAATGTGTACCAGTGACAGTAAGTGGACAGTGCTGTCACTGTTGAAATGTGTTAAATATAAAGTGTGCATACTGAAAATGTGACTTTTGTGAATATTTCTCACAACTGCTGCTTAATATCTTATATCTGCAATGCAAGATGTAATTTCCAAAAAAGAAACTCGAATCACAATTACTTAAAGGGATAGATCACCCAAAAATGAAAATTATGTCATTAATAACTCACCCTCATGTGGTTCCAAACCTGTAAAAATCTACGTTCATCTTCGGAACACAGTTTAAGATATTTTAGATTTAGTCCAAGAGCTTTCTGTCCCTCCATTGAAAATGTATGTACGGTATACTGTCCATGTCCAGAAAGGTAAGAAAAACATCATCAAAGTAGTCCATGTGACATCAGAGGGTCAGTTAGAATTTCTTGAAGCATCGAAAATACATTTTGGTCCGAAAATTACAAAAACTACGACTTTATTCAGCATTTTCTACTCTTCCGGGTCTGTTGTGAGAGCGTTCACTGTAGTGTAGTGAAATACGGTTCGCGAACGAATCATTCGATTTAACCAGTTCTGCTTAGTAAACCGGATGAACCAGTTCACCAAATCGAACTGAATCGTTTGAAACGGTTCGCGTCTCCAATACGCATTAATCCACAAATGACTTAAGCTGTTAACTTTTTTAATGTGGCTGACACTCCCTCTGAGTTCAAACAAACCAATATCCCGGAGTAATTCATTTACTCAAACAGTACACTGACTGAACTGTGAAGAGAGAACTGAAGATGAACACCGAGCCGAGCCAGATAATGAACAAAAGTTTGAATCGTTCTTGAGTCAAGAACCGGTTGCATCGGTTTTCAGATAACAAGTAGTGATGGGAAGTTCAGTTCTTTTCTGATTGCCCTTCATTCAAGCCTTCAGTTTACCCGCGCTCATAACATTAGCACAGAATCAGTTCAGATTCAAACACCAAAAGAATCAGTTCGGTCCAGACGCTCTGTGTATCGGTTTGCTTCACGCTGAATCACACATGCGCAGTATCATCAGCTCCTCGGTTCTCGAAACGGACACGTCTGACAGAAACGGTTCTTGACTCGTGAACGAGTCAATCTTTCATTCGTTATCTGGCTCGGCTCGGTGTTCATCTTCAGTTCTCTCTTCACAGTTCAGTCAGTGTACTGTTTGAATAAATGAATTACTCCGGGATATTGGTTTGTTTGAACTCAGAGGGAGTGTCAGCAACATTAAAAAAGTTAACAGCTTAAGTCATTAGTGGATTAATGCGTATTGGAGACGCGAACCGTTCAAGAAGAACCGGTTAAATCGAATGATT
The DNA here is from genome assembly GCF_963082965.1 of Carassius carassius. Lineage (NCBI taxonomy): Eukaryota > Metazoa > Chordata > Actinopteri > Cypriniformes > Cyprinidae > Carassius > Carassius carassius. The sequence continues at coordinate 28,159,460 of NC_081767.1, read as the reverse complement.
CGTTCGTGAACCGGATATCACAAACTGCTTTGTTTTGAATTCTCTCACAACAGACATGGAAGAGAAGACAATGCTGAATAGTTTTTGCTATTTTTGGACCAAAATGTATTTTCGATGATTCAAAATATTCTAACTGACCCTCTGATGTCACATGGACTACTTTGATGATGTTTTTATTACCTTTCTGGACATGGACAGTATACCATACACACAGTTTCAATGGAGGAACATGAGATGGACTAAATCTAAAATATCTTAAACTGTGTTCCAAAGAAGAACGGAGGTCTTACGGGTTTGGAACGACATAAGGATGAGTCATTAATGACATAATTTTCATTTTTGGCTGAACTATCCCTTTAAAGCCTACATCAGTTAGATTTTTATCAGCTATTTGAAAAAGTTGAGATTATGCTCTACAGTCGGCACTGACAGCCTTTGTGTGCAGCGCAATGACATATAGTATATATATATAAATATATATATATATAGTTCCAACTGTGAAAAAGACAAAATTCTAATGTTTGAAATGTAAAATCACACTAACAAGATATAAGATATATATCTTTTCAGATTTGCAGGTAGTTTGGGGTCATTAAGATTTTTAAGATTTTTTTTTTTACTGAAGTCTCTTATGCTCACTAAGGCTGGAATGGGCTAGTTGCATATCTCCGCCATCTTCGATTTCCGGTCTTGCGAGTGTGCGCGTAGATATTTCCGGTTGTGCTAAACGTCAGTGCAGAGAACCGGAGAAGTCAAAATATTACCTTCTATATGTTTACAGGATTTATAATATCACTTCAAATGCAAATAAGATATACACTGCTATTATTACTATACTATAAATGTTAACTGAGCCAGTGGATTTGAAACTTGTGTATGTTTGGGTCTGGTGAATGAATTAAATACACTATGTTCCCTACTGTTCACGAGATGAAAGTTGAACTCATGGTTTGTATACACAGCTACATAATGTATTTTTATCTTACCAAATATGTGAATGTACAAATTACTTATTTCTCGAAAATGTTTGCATTATTATTTTTTTTTTATGAAATATTTACCTCGTGAGACGTGGGCTGCGATTTATCTTCAGAAGTATCCATTTCTCAGTTGTACACATACATCAGTCTGTTTCATCGTTATTTTCCACAACATATTTTATTATTTTACACAGTAAAAAATACGTGACTAATTTTAATATCTGTTTAATCTGATAATTAATGCAAAAGAATAACAATATACATGGCTGCTCATAGACAGATAATGATTTATGCTGCAGATCTTTCACAAAACAGATAGATAACATAGATAAAAACACATATGAATGCAAACAGCGATCTTTTATTTAAGGCAAACCTACCATAATTATATTACGTTTAATTGTACAGTTAGTTATAAATTATGTTATCAAATAAAGTTAATAAAACATGCTTTATCAGAAATCTCTGTGCGTCTTGTTTGACAGTCAGAAACATTGATCTTACATAACAGTCAGAACAAAACCAGCTCTTCGAAAATGAAAAGTATTGCATATTTGAGTGGTTTGTGTTTGAAAGAAGAAATCCCTGTGGACCTGACCTGACGCTGATCCGCATAATCAACAGAAGAATAAAGCAATCTCCTCGTTGTATCTTGATGAATTTCCACACAGAGGTACGCAAAATGTAGGGAGGATGTTTCCCCATGTGTTTGATATACCACTATCGGCTGTTAAATTTGAATATCATTAATTATATACATCTAGCCAAGTTTCTTATGTAAGTTTCCCTTACAGTCAATGCGAGCGTCGCAAGACCGGAAATAAGTATGCACACACTCGCGTCGCTGAAGCTCACCGGCGCCATCTTGTGCAACTAGCCCATTGTCCACGGGAAATGTATATATATATATATATATATATATATATATATATATATTTTTTTTTTCTCATAATTCTTTGATGAATATAATGTTCCAAAGAACAGCATTTATTTAAAATAGAAATCTTTTGTAACATCAATTTCTTCACCGTCACTTTTAATCAGTTTAATGGATACATTTCTTTAGAAAATACAAAATAAATAAAATAATAAAATCTTACTGACCCCAAGAGTTTGCATGTATATACAGTAACAAGATATATATCTTGTTTTTCATGCTATTCTTATTGTGTGCAGGGCATTAAGGGAGGTTCTCCACAGAGCCTGGTTCCCCAGGTGTCCCAATCCATCCTTGGTAACAGCCGCTTGGGAACAGCCAGGGTAGAGTACAACAAATACCCTCAAATGCACTAATGGTGGAAACCTCAGACAAGCTTAATATCAGCGCATGTATGAAACCTTGGATGACTTCATCTCCAGCTCTATTCTGTTTCCATTATAATCCATTTAAGGATTAAACAAGTCTTACCTGGTCATACTCAGATGCTCCGGGGTACAGCGGCCAGCCCAGAAACAGCTCAGCAATGACACAACCCAGGGACCACATGTCTATGGCCTCACAGAACGGCAGACCCAAGATGATCTCTGGAGCTCTGCAGAAACACAAAACCAGAGGATGAACTTTAAAAATAGAGTTACAGCAGAACAAATACAATTTTAAAAGATTTACTTAGATATAGTGACCAGTTGTCTACAGTATACATTATCCCACTACATTATCCCAATTTTTAAAAATAGTAAATTATGTCAATTATTCCAATTTACAAAAGTCTGGTTAAGTGCACAGTTATGGAGCATTTGCATTGCCCTTCACCACAGAGGGCCAAAAGGAAACAGAGATGTTCTGGCCACAAACCAGTAAATGTGCAACCTGTTCCATTCAGCCCAAAGCTGGCATTCGTTACATTGCAGCCGTAAGACCTCATTGTACCCATTTAAGTTGACTGAGCTGAGTAATAAAGACAAACACTGAGCGCATTTTGTTGCCACGGACACAGCGGGTGAGCTGGGAGGAGAGAGACGGTGCGTGACACGGCATTACTCTGGGTGCTGCATGTGAATCACCATTCTGAGGATAGACGGAGGGCCACTCTTTTTGTTAGAGGGATTGAAGACAAATAAATTCCATATGGAGGGGAAAAAAGAGCAGGACATGTGTGGAAAGACAGAGAGACTGATATTAGGAATGGAGAGACATTTCAGCAAGCCTTAAAGGTGGAAAAAATGCACACACACACATAGAGAGTGAGAGAGAAATAATAGACAGAGAGAGAGAGAGATAATAGACAGAGAGAGAGAGAGAGAGAGAGAGAGAGAGAGAATAGACTGACACCTCAGATTTAGGGTTGTCAGTAGAACAGTCATATTATTTATAAAGACAGCATTGGACATTCTAAGAACAGCCTGTATCTAGTGTTGTTATCATTAACCAAAATTAATACCTACTTAAAAACAAATTAAAGTAGGTATTTTTAGAAAATGAAAACAAAATAACAAAAACTAGTAAAAGTGCCAAAAGCACATAAAAAAATAAACCACTTAAAATTTTAATCACATACAAGTTAATTTAAGCATCACACACTATGTACAGTACGAAAAACGAATATTTATTTTGAGATTTACTAAAGATTACATTGGACCTTGTTATTAAATAATACGTGTTTGTAGAGATCAACTTGACTTAGATGTCGGCATAGAAAATCTAAAAGCAAAAATAGAGGAAATGAGTATGCACACAATTAATCAAATGTCAAAATTAATATCCAATATTTAAAAAAAAAATAATGTCATCCATCCCTAAGATTTCAATATGAATTTTTCTCATTAAATTACGAATTCCACATTCATTTTAGTCCTCTATTTTCATATTTCGCCAACAATTTGACATCTCATTTGTTTCTATTTCTATTTTCCCTAAGGAATTGAAGAAGAAACATCTGGAACAAAACAGAGACAAAATACTTCTGACAGGCACCCCAAGGGCAGAAAAAGATGCAGTTTGGCAGTTAGATCTCCCATTGGCTTTTGTGCAAGGTGTATAGCGCATGGCATCACCCTTCTGAAGTGATGTCATTGCATAAAGCCTTGTGCCTGCTGGTCTGCCTGCTCGATATCATTCAAATAACCCACAGCGCTACCAGCCCAAAGAAGCTCTGTGACACTGAGGATGCATTACGGCCGCCACGTATGCAAATGCATATCCCACTTCAATCTTTTCTCTCCCTTCGTCCAATGCCATATGCAAAACAGACCAGCAGCTGCTGATGCAGGACTTTCGGCGGGTGTGATAAACACAAACACACGCGGCACTAAATATCATCCTCATTCTCTCACGTATAAAACGTCTGCTCATAATGCAAAAATCTGTGGTGAGAAATTCACAGCCCTGTTCCAGATCCACACACACGGAAACGAGCTCCCATACATGCAGATGTGATACAGAGAGTGTTTGAGCTCATTTGTGGTTCATTTTGCATACCTAAAACCTGTCAGGCTGTGACCCTGCAGGTGTGTTTGTGTTTGCATGCATGTCATTGCGCAGCTTGCATGTATGCATGGGTGACATTATGCACAAAAGTGCAAACATCCGTTCCTGGTGTTGATATTTGCATGGCAAGCCCGATGCACCCATGCTGTGGGAGCTATTTCTTGTACACAATGCTACTCAGCATAGTGCAGATGAGCACAGGAGCAACTTGTACTGCTTTCAGAAGATCTTCACACCCATCAGAACCACTGCAGTGTGCAAATAATCACCAGGTTGCTCTGGGGCAAATGGTTTTGTGGATATGAGGTCAGGCAAAGATTATCACACACAGTGAAAGAATGCTTTTTGGTTCCAAATGGAAGAATCATACTCCTTCTGAAGTCCTCAGTCATTGCACACATGCATGCACATGCTCACTCAATTGCTATTTGAGGCTCTGAGATCATTCTGTGTGGGCATGTCAAAAAGCATCGATCACAGCTGACCTTCAACACGGACCACCACTCATAACCACAGACACAGATGCCCTGCTTTTCATTTCAGTCCACAACTCTCTCATACTGCCATTATGCTTTTTCTACAGTTAGGACATTACTGTATAGTATTTTGTATTTTATTAATATGCAATAAAAAAAATTTAAAAAAAAATTAATAATAAAAAAAAAAAAATGTGTGGTGAAATGTAGTGTAGTTTAAAACATGACATGGTTTTTTAGATGCACCAAGGCAGTGCCATTATATTGCTAAAATATATATAGTAAAACAATAAAATAAAATAGGAATGTATTTTAAAATAAAATGTAAAAAAATTAAATAAATATGTGAGAAGAAAGAGACCATAGACTGATATGCATGTCATGAAACTATAACAGCTATGTAGACAATCATGGGACGGTGGTCAATTAGTAGTCATTATATAAAACATATAGTCTAAGACACAGTCAAGTATCAGATCATTCACACTGGAGCTAAGCATTTTAAATGATGCTGGGTGCACAATAATCAATACTAATATGGTCATAAAAAAACGATCAAAAAGGGGCAATGAAGAAAATGATTTTCAGCAACAATAATAATTTTGAAGGACTACACAAGAAATGTAGTGGGATTTTCAAAGTTGTTCGAGAAGATGGCATTTATTTATAGTTTTCCGATGGCCAGCATCATTCTCTTCCCCTCCTTCATATGACAAAAACCTTGATCCTGTGATGACCGCTGACTGGCCACACTCCCTCGCAATCAATTTTAATATTTATGTCATCGCAGCGCACTAAAGCAGAGGAAGCTACAAAGTTCCCGGCGTGCCATTTTAATAAACATTGTGTGAGGCGGGCTCACCGAGGGGGGCATTTAGACATCTACCGCACACCTGCGACTGGCGGCGAAGCAAAGAGAGATGGAGCGGGAGCACGAAAGAAGGAAAATTAGAGTTGGAGTGACCGAAAGAGAGGCACAGACAAAAAGAGAGAGAGAGAAAGAGAGAAGGGAGGTAAATGACAGACGCAAAACAAACAGTCCAGGAGAGTGAGAACAAGAGAAAGAGGGAGGCAAGAGGTTTATAGTTCATCCTCATGGAGGTGGAGTGTGGGGTCATTTCACAACCTTGAAAACAGTCCTCCCTTTTATTGTGCTCGTTTTGTGGGAGTGCTCTTTCATTTCAAGTCCTGTGAACCTCACCCTCTCCCGCTCCCTTTAAAATGCAGAGGAAATCGCTGACAACGTTTTCACTCTCCTTTTACTTCCATCATTAGCATTCCCAAGACAGAAAGTGGAGAATGAGGGAGAGTGAGGGAGGAAAAAAGCGAATTGATGACTCTCTCTGTAAATTTCATTGGTATATTCACATTTGTGAGAGCTCAGTTTGAAACTTTTATGCTATATTGCTATAAGATTTTTTATATTACACATGTTGTAAAAGTAAAGTTTGAAGTCTGAATATATCTCATATGTACAGTATGCACATATAATACCTGAATGCTTCTCCACATTACAGATTATACAAATATAATACTACTAAACAAAAAATATCCAAATAGAAAAAATATTTAACAAAACTTTAAAATTGCCATAATGAGCCAAATTTGTCATTGTTTTAATCACTTTTCTATAAAAATATTATAATGTATTAAAATAATGTATTTTGTGTATAATGTATATATGTGTATGTATATATATATATATATATATATATATATATATATATATATGTATGGGAAACTCTAATTATATATTTTATTTTAGAATTTAATGTCATTTTTCAAATCATGCCTTTATTTTAAATAAACATTAATTGTTAATTATATTATTTTCCTTTTTTTATATTAAATATTAAGTCTCATAGTTCTTGCTTCTTTTATTGATTCTGTGTGAAATACTGTGTGTAAAACAATCATGCCAAAAAGCATTTTGAAATTGAAAACTGAAATCGAGAGAGGGGGAATGAGAGAGTTGCGTCCCACCTGAGTGACCCCAGGCCCTCTCTCCCCTCTGTAAGAGTCCACAGGGTGCTGCATCAGCCCATGAGCCCTCAACTCTCTCTCTCTCTCCTCTTCCACCCACTGTCTCATTGCCATTCTCTCTCTCACTCCAGCGCTCTTAAGAAGCTTGTGTAAGCATGTGGGTCACGTCGAAAGCTTTCTGCTTGAGGAAAAGGTCCACAGAATGAGTGTCCTAACGGATGCTCTCGCATTTGCAGTCGGGCCCCAAGTGAAATGTGCAACAAGTGGAACTCTCTTCCCACAACTTTCTCAGACACACACCCGAGATTCAAACAGTCATTTTATCCACAGAATAAATGATTCTGTGTTTGTTTGTTTGTGTCTGTGTGCGTTGTCTGGAACAATGTGCATCACACAATAGCGACATGGAATGAACTTCAAAAATAGCGTCATAGTGACACAAATACGACGTGCTATTTTTTTATATTTTATATATATATATATATATACACATTCATAAATAATTGTATACATTCATTTGATCAAAAGAGAATGTGATGACATTTATAGCGTTACCTTTCTTTTGAACTATCAAAAAATACTAAACAAAAATGTCAATAGAAAGAAATATTTATTGAGCACTGAATCGGTGTATTAGAATGATTTCTGAAGAATCATATGACACTGAAGACTGGAGTAATGGTTACTGAAAATTCTGCTTTAATGTAAGTACATTACATTTTTGTCATTCAACTCATTTGAAATTTTAATGGTATTTCACAATATCACTGTTTTTACTGTATTTTTGATCAAAGAAACGCCAAATTTTTCTATGATTAATCATGATTATCTTTGTAAAGTCCATATTAACCACATTATGTATCTCAATGTAGTAATAATAATAAATAAGCCATTATATTGGCCAATAACTATACTGATTAGATATCATAATCAGCCATTAAAAACTCAAACAAACTCCCCCCAAAAATTCTAAAACATTTTTTTTTTCTTTATCCATTCACAAGGCCTTATGCAGATAAAAAAAATAAAATAAAATAAAAACCTTGGCATGGTATGGCTTGTGAAAATCAGCCAAGCAGTGAGACTATATATCAGCCAAAAATGGCCAAACAGGCCAGTTAATGCGCCTGGCTGATACATATCTGTCTATCACTAGCACAAACCCCTTGCTGCACTAAAACAGAGTCCTATCACAGAGCAGCAGAACACATGGAGTCATCTGAAAGGTGTTTCTGCCCGTGGCTGCAGTTCTGAGCCCACACACACACACCACACTCTCCCCCACAGCCTCCGTCTCAGCCCACTGCCTCTGGGAAACACAAGGCTGAGCTTTCTTTTTCTGCTTCTGAGACAAAGAGAAGGAGAGACGCTCCCCAACACCGAGCAGATAAATCAGTAATGTGCTACCCCCCTCCATCACACCTCCATCTGTCTTCCACCTCCTCTACAGTCCAGCAGTCACACCTCCACATGTCTTATCAGATTGTGCAGGACAGATATTGTGTGGCCAAGTTGTGCTTCTCGAGAACAGGTGGCGGGTGATGTCCTGTGACTGTGTCGGAATCCAAAATTAACATATTATCCATCCTACAGTATGCAGAAATTAGGACTGCTGCATCTCAAATCATATTTATGTTGAAAATAGCATATACCGTATTTTTACATACTAACTGGGCGAATTTTAGCCACAATACCTTACCAGGACTGTGAGAGAAAAAAGTTGCACTTACATTTACATTGTACTTATATTTTTTTTTTATCCTGAAAACTATATTGCTGTTTTACTCTATATTTTATCAAATGAATTCAGACCTTGTAAACATGAAAATTTGACCAATCACAAACTTTTGAAAATGTGAATTTAACTCTTATATAATTCTGCAATGACTTCAATAAAGCATTAGTCCCAGCAATGCAGTGAAAAATATGAACTTTACCATTACTAGTGAAGTACATACTTTTAGAGCATTGCATGCAATTTGGAAATCGAAGTCTTTTTGTGTGTTGGGATTCAAGAAAGGTGTCATCCAGTACAGCAAAAGCTCTGAAATATTTACACTAAAAGCTCTGGCCAAATCAGAGTCATTTCTTCCTGATCCTCTATGTCAGATAGAAAATTCTGCTCTTCACAAAGACAGAGAGCGGAAGAGTCAGACTGACAGACAGGCAGCAGCAGGGAATGAAAGAGAGAGAGAGACAGGCTGTGTGTGTTTGCATTTATTGTGCTCCTCAGGACTGAGCACTTAATCTGCCTGCAGATACGTTACACCGCAAACGGCCAAACTCAATTAGCCATGCTGCATTCTTCTGCCTTCACACAAACACAATATCTCACGCTATCTCTCTCCACTTCACACACATGGGGGTGATAAGAGGAATTGTAATTAATAATATAAATGGAATAGAAGATCTTTCTGTCATATGCCAGGAAAATGCGTAAAAAGGGCCAGAATGCAAGGTTCAAAGCACGCATGCTACAAACACTAGCACTGGGACTTAACTGATTCATTTCAGCGATTCAAATGCGTTCATTATGTTTTTGAGTAAAATACATAAAATATGACATTGTTTACTTTCTATATACACATTCTTACTGTGCACAAATCGTCAGTGCATGCTATTTCTTAGCAAAAAAATTGTCTTCATAATCCATTCTCCTCAAACCATCTGTTACTGTTCTGTTATGTAGAGCCCACTTTTCACGATCCAATCAAATCCTGCTGAGCATAATTAAGAGCCGCCCACAGCTGAATATTCTATTTCATTCCAAATAATTCAAAAAATAATATTATTGCAATTTAAAATAACTTTATGCGACGGCAAAGCTGAATTTTTTACGCCAATTGCGTCACATGATCCTTCAGAAATCATTCTAATGTGATGACTTTGGGGTCCAGTTATTGTCAATTATTATAGAAAGTTCCAAAGAACGGCAATTTGATGATATAGAAACATTTTGTAACAAATATCTTCACTGCCACTATCAATTTATTGTATTGTTTTTCTGATCAAATAAATGTATTCTTGGTTATAATAAGGGGCATATATATATATATATATATATATATATATATATATACCGTAATTCCTAAAATAAAAACCGCTAGTCAAATAAACGCCGGGCCTCTTATAGTGGCCGGTGGCGTGGCCACACGGACAAATAAAGGCCAGTCTTAAATAAAGGCTGGGGGAAGATTTGTGCAGCAGAGCCAGATAACGAAGGTACACACCCAATGCCGGAGCGTTTTTTTGTTTTTGAGTCAAGAACCCGTTGCATCGGTTTTCGGATCACCAGTACACTGAAACGAGAAGCGTTTCTGTCGGAGGCGTCTGATTCGAGAACCGAGGAGCTGATGATACTGCGCATGTGTGATTCAGCGTGAAGCAGACCGACACACAGCGCGTCTGAACCGAACCGATTCTTTTGGTGATTGATTCTGAACTGATTCTGTGCTAATGTTATGATGTCTGTCCACTGGAACGCTATCGCTTTTAATTTAAAATGGGTTATTTAAAACAATTACTTATCAAACAGATGGAATTAGAAATAAAGGCCTGCCTCAAATAAAAGCCTGCTTCAAATAAAAGCCTGTTACCCTCTGCAGTTCAGGTAAATAAAGGCCCCGGCTTTTATTTGAGGAATTACGATATATATATATATATATATATATATATATATATATATATATATATATATATATATATAACAGTGTAGTTGTATGGACTTCTTTTATGGTTCTTTAATACAAAACATGTCTATAGAATATAGAAGTCACATTTTCTGACTGAAATCATTATAAAGAAGCAGTTCAGTTCAGAATGATTTGTTCATCAGTCAAACATGTCTCATGTGTAAATACAACACTATCTGTGAATAGCACCTCTGACCTTGTGTCTGTCTCACAGGCTGAAAAGAACAGAGGGGGATCTCTTCATTAACGTTCTGTCTGACAGGTGATTAACTTCACCCCATACAGACCACCGTGACCTGCAGTCGAGTCTGATCACCTCTCTCGAACAATACCCTATTGTTTCATTCCTCAATACAGAGAACTAAATGGCTCCTTTTCGTTTCATCATCTAACCTCAATTAAAGGAGGGGGTGGAATCAGCCTTTGTCCTCTTCTGGCGGGGGTGCAATTGTTCAACGGAACACCAGATGTTAAAACACACAGCTGGTGTGTTGTGGACGTTGCTGTGTACTTGACGAGGTGTTTAAAGTGTTTTTTAAGAGGGTAGTCACTAGATTGTTCTGGGTGGTTCCCATGTTGTTGCTATGCTGTTCTACACAGAAACAGAATAGCTTTTTTATTGTCAATATAACTAATTGTAATATTTATAGTAACACATTTCTCAAGCGTTTTCTAAATATGAAAAATAATTAGAGTGATTTTGCCTTGCCTACAAATCCATATCAAATGATGGTGAGAACCTCATTTAATGCTTCACACTAACAGCAAGATAAAAACAAATAGTCAAGCTGAATGTAGACCTGGAGAAGACTGTTTGAACTGTGTAATAATGGACAGCAATAGACAGTAAGCACAGTTCTAGGATCAGATACTGTGAGCTTCAGATGCATTATCATGATTATGCACAGAGAGAGAGAGAGAGAGAGAGAGATAATGTGTACACACATAATGCATTTGCACATCTGTCTCTTTGGGGATAAAGCCAAGATGCATCAGGCCACCTCACATGTACATGCAAACAGACACTAAAAACCATACACAACGTGAAGTGTTTACAGCAAAGATGATGTCTGGCTAACACATGACAATTTTTAGGTGTGAAAAAAATCTGAATTTAGGAATTGACCATCAATTCCTTTACTTCTGCAGACTCAGAACTGGAGATTTTCAGTAAAAGTGAATGTGTATTGGATATAATTCCTATGTGGGCTGGAATTATTTATTTTTGACATTGCAAAGCATTTTTAGATATTATTTATTTTAAAGCTAATACATTTTAATATATTTTAAGTTTTCAGCAGCCATCACGCCAATCTTCAGTGTCACAATACTTGAGAATTCATTCTTTTTTATATGCAGATTTGTTGCTCAATTATTATCAGTGCTTAATTATTAATAATGCTGAAAACTGTTTTTGCTGCTTAATATTTATGTGAATTTTTCTGTGAGTTTTCTGAATTATTTGATGAACATAACATTCAAAAGAACCGACGAATGTGTGTGCATTTCTTTTTTAAATATGCAGTAATGTGAATGCAAACTTCAACTACAAATTCAAGTTTAAATTTCTGTAAGTGAGCTTTTTAAATTTCTAAGATATTTTTATCATGCTTTAAACACTTTGGTTAATAAATTTCAATGACTTGATACGTTGTATAAAGAATTGTTAAATTAACAATAATTTACCTCGAAGTAGGTGATCATGCTTTTAGTATACATGTTCATTTGGGATGAGGGCAGACACAGTTTAATTTTTAACCATAATTTTATATAATTTAAAACCATTAAAACATTCTGTACTTACATAAGCAAAGAGCAAATGCTCCGAGAAAATTGGCAGCAACACTTAGTAAAATAGGTCAGAAACATTTTAGGGCTTAGCGAAGACTCCTTTTCAATTCATGAGTGTTAATTTGCAGTCATGTAACGTGACTAGCCTTTGCTCTCACACTGCAGGGCACTAAACACCTGGAAAGATTCGTTTATCAGGTAAACATCGAAGAAAAACGACAGTATAAAACAGCCAATATCACTCTAATGGCACTGATAACGGCATCAACCGTCCTTGAGCAAGTAATGACAAACCAAACATGCCAACCGCTCTGGGAATGGAGACTATAAAGAAAAGGCATTAAAACTGTGACAAATCGCCTATCATTCTTAACAAGGGCCCTGCATAGACAGTCTCATAACTATGACGTGATACAGACAGGCATGTGACAGCTCTAATTTAGAGATTTGTGGAGAGAACAAACCAGGTGTCAACTCTGTATGGATACACCTCCACGGCCTCGGGGAAATAAACGTCTCGCGGACAAAACGTGCAATAACAAAGGCTCGCGGAGTGTGGCCTCTCCAGGGCGACTTCCATGGAAGTCAGCTGGCGTGTGTTAAAAGCGACTGCTGCACCAGCTGTGTCTACAGCGGAGTGTAACCTCTCTTTTTAAAATGCACTGGACAAAGAACACTGTTTATTAAAATAAACGAACAAACACGAGGGTGTCGGATCAACTAGCATTTTGGAAGCGAACATTCTCGGTTGTTTACTTCACTAGTGATCTGGCACATCTTTGAACAACTACTTTGCTATATTTTAGGTATTTTTTTAGTCAGGGTTTAAAGAAAACAATGGGTATTAATTCCCATTAATATGATATCTGCAGTAGGGCTGACACTTTTAGTTCGAAAATCGATTGCACAATCGATCGGACCAACCAAAAAAAGTTTAGAAAATGAAAATAGGGAATCGATTTTAACCAAATATGTACACTATTCATTTTAAAATAATTAAACAATTAGAAAATACAAGCAGAAAAAGAAAATAAAAAATTCCGAAAGTGCAGTATGCGAAAGCTAGACAGAAAATACCAGCAATTTTTACGAGCCTATAAGACCCAGTGACGTCGAAAGCGACCTCTTATGCTGCGTTCACACCAAACGCGACTAGAGTGTCTGGCGCGAATGATTTTAATGTTAAGTCAATGTAAAGAGGCGTTTAAGCGTGTCTGGAGGTCTCACGGCGCAGTAGACGCGTATTCGCCTCAATCGCGCATCTAGTTACAGGAGATTCTGAGCATAGACAGTAAAAGAAATGGACACAGCGACCCCATTGGAACTCAATTGAGACAAGTGAAGCCCATTTTTAGTGATTTTTAGCACTTCCGTTTCTGACGCGCAGACTCAAACTAAGCTTGATGACGTCAGCAACCTGTCTGACAGATGTAAATCTTGTAGTAGCTGTGCGTGCAAACTGCCATCGTTAATCTTGCAGAGACGGCGAGCTTGAGCGGGGAGTTCTTTGGCGTGAGTGAGCAGGAGTAAGTATTCTGATTAATTATTTTGTATAGTATTTTAAAATGTAACGCCAGGGCTTGTATCTATGAGCTTCTCTCTTGACGTCTCCCCGATTGCCTGCGAGCTTCTCCTCCTGTCTGTACGGTAATTTCTCTACTGTGCGACAGAGAGTCGAGTGGTTATGACGCAATCGTTAGCCTATTTTTACAAAAACTGTTTCTACGGGGCCATAATGTAACAGAAGGTAATGGAGCCCTTTATACATTGTTGTGTATCTTTAGAAATAAATAATGTACAAATGGAGTCTTTAAACACCTCAGATGTAAAGTTATTCGCTGTCAAAGTGACGCCAAAATGAATGGGATTCAATGGGATGCTAACGCAAGTGAAGTTCTGCTACAAGATGGCGGCACGCGGCCGACTTCAACTTCCGGTCGACTTCCTTCCCGCCTGATTCTGAGTTATGAAAAGGACCATTGCAAGCTGACAGCGACTGGCTTTTGTGATGGAAAATTGGCAGTAATACCCCCACCTTGCGCAGCTGTACCTGAGTGTCCCTGGGACATCAATGCATTCGGAGTGCGTCTTCTCAACAGCTGGACATATAGTGAATAAAAAACGCTCTGCTCTGGACCCCCCAATAAAAAAAACACACATGGCTTGTTCACAAGTCCATTTAAAGTTTAATTTTTTTAACAGTTGTTTTAAATGGATTGAATATTTTTTTTAAATAATCTTGGAGATTTTTGAATTGCCTAAATCATAAATGCAGCTGGGTTGAAGCCTGCAGTGATGTTTTTCTTTTGTTATGGCAGCCGTCCCCTCTGCATATATATTTTTTCGAGAATGTTGCACTCCTGTTGCTGTTTGTTATTCTGCACGAAACTTCATGCCAATAAATAAGAAATATTGCTGACTTGTGCGTTACCAGCGCTCTCTTTACGTTCGACCGTTATTTGACGTTGAAAAAGGAAACGTCTTTTTTTTAGACATGGAAAATAGATTTTACAATCGATTCAATGAACACTTATGTCTTAAAAATCGAAGATGATTTTTTCACAAAAGTGACAGCCCTAATCTGCAAGTCATTAAAAAGTTCACAAATTGTTCCAAAGTATGACTGTTGTAATATTACTATTGTGCTGTAAAAGAAAGAATGAATAAATAAATAAATAAAAATGTTTTGGGTAAAATTAAAGAAAATATAACTTTTACTGTAAAACAAAACAAAATAAATAATTAAAGAAATAAAGTAATATAACTAAAATCACAACAAAAAAATAACATTGGAAAAATGTGAACATATAAAATGTTCTATTTACGGTGAAAATAAGTATAACTTATTAAATAAAAATAATAAAATATCAATACAATTCATCAATTCAATCAAAAAAAATTGTAAACAAACAAATGAAAATAAAAATATTAGATATTCTACTTTAGATGAAATTAGATATCACACTTTTATTGTACTTTTATTGTAAAGTAAAATAATTATACAATAATACAAAATAAAAATAAGTAAAAATAAGTACAACATAAAATATTAATACAAATAAAACAATCCAAAAAACATCATACACAATATTAAAATATTTTTAATATTTTCAAAAAATAATTTTCAAAAAAAAAAAATACTACTGTGTAATGCATTTTTTTGTGCACACACTGAAGCCAATGGAATCATTTTAATTTAAAGTATATAGACATGTACACAATCCATTCTGCAGCCAAATTTGATTGACATGACATGACATGCAGGTCTAAAAAATGTAAAATGTCTTCAAAAAGATATCGAACATATTAAATTTCAAGTGTTGCAGCTACCTTATTTGCAGCGACCTTTCAATAAGTTATTCATTTTTAATGAGATGCAATAAAATCCAGTGTGAAAGTAAAAACAAAAAAAAAGGAAAAAGATATCCCAATGCAAAGGATCTCACTCTTAGTGTCTGTTCACTCTCATATAAGAATACACACTGATCATAGCCAATCAGATGACAGGATAGGGTCAGAGATGATAAGTCAAAATATGATTTGTGATATTTCCAGCTGTTCCAGGAACGAGGGTGACGTCTTATCTAAACACACCAAAGGAGTCTAGCCAGGTCAAGACAACACACCAAACCCAAACACACACACAAATCTTGAGAAGTATGACAAAGCAAGACAAACTTAATAACAATGAGCTGTGCTCTGAACTATCCCCAGAGATTCTGGAGCCCTCTGTTGCAACATACAGTACAGTCGTGGCCAAAAGTTTTGAGAATTACATAAATATTGGGAATTTGGAAAAGTTGCTGCTTAAGTTTTTATAATAGCAATTTGCATATAGTCCAGAATGTTATGAAGAGTGATCAGATGAATTGCATAGTCCTTCTTTGCCATGAAAATTAACTTAATCCCAAAAAAACCTTTCCACTGCATTTCATTGCTGTCATTAAAGGACCTGCTGAGATCTGCTAAAGAAGGCTTGAGGGCGTCCAAGAAAGTCCAGCAAGCGCCAGGATCGTCTCCTAAAGAGGATTCAGCTGCAGGATCGGAGTGCCACCAGTGCAGAGCTTGCTCAGGAATGGCAGCAGGCAGGTGTGAACGCATCTGCATGCACAGTGAGGCGAAGACTTTTGGAAAATGGCCTGGTGTCAAGAAGGGCAGCAAAGAAGCCACTTCTCTCCAAAAAAAACATCAGGGACATATTGATCTTCTGCAGAAAGTATAGTGAATGGACTGCTGAGGACTGGGGCAAAGTCATATTCTCAGATGAAGCCCCTTTCCGATTGTTTGGAGCATATGGAAAAAGGCTTGTCCGGAGAAGAAAAGGTGAGCGCTACCATCAGTCCTGTGTCATGCCAACAGTAAAGCATCCTGACACCATTCATGTGTGGGGTTGCTTCTCATCCAAGGGAGTGGGCTCACTCACAATTCTTCCCAAAAACACAGCCATGAATAAAGAATGGTACCAAAACACCCTCCAACAGCAACCTCTTCCAACAATCCAACAACAGTTTGGTGAAGAACAATGCATTTTCCAGCACGATGGAGCACCGTGCCATAAGGCAAAAGTGAGAACTAAGTGGCTCGGGGACCAGAATGTTGAAATTTTGGGTCCATGGCCTGAGAACTCCCCAGATCTTAATCCCATTGAGAACTTGTGGTCAATCCTCAGGAGGCGGGTGGACAAACAAAAACCCACTAATTCTGACAAACTCCAAGAAGTGATAATGAAAGAATGGGTTGCTATCAGTCAGGATTTGGCCCAGAAGTTGATTGAGAGCATGCCCAGTCGAATTACAGAGGTCCTGAAAAAAAAGGGCCAATACTGCAAATACTGACTCTTTGCATAAATGTCATGTAATTGTCGATAAAAGCCTTTGAAACGTATGAAGTGCTTGTAATTATATTTCAGTACATCACAGAAACAACTGAAACAAAGATCTAAAAGCAGTTTCACAGCAAACTTTTTGAAAACTAATATTTATGTAATTCTCAAAACTTTTGGCCACGACTGTACAGTGCAAGGCTGCACATCTGACCTCAGATTCAAGGAGAACTGAGGCAGCGGCAGGTGAAGCAGAGAGAGAGAGAGAGAGAGATGGATGGAGAGAACAATGAATGTCTTGGGAAGATGAGGAGATTAGTCTATAAAGTTAAAATCTCAAGGGCTGTTCAAACGGGACGCAATCTTGAGTTTAAAAAAAGGTAGATGGAAGATAAAAGAATTGCAAAACAGAAAGTCTTGAGATTCCTATATGGTAATATTACTACTTTATTTAAAAATAAAACAATAAATACATAAATAATTATAATATAAAAAAACAAAAAACATATATAAAATAAAAATGTAATATTTAAATATCATTAAAATATAATATAAAAATAATATTGTTAAATGTAAAAATGAAATATAAGATTTAAAAAAAAAAGAGCTTATTCTAGGAGTCATTCATATAGGTAGACAGAAGGAAACAGAATTACTGAGTTGCTAATATAAACTACAATATTACTATTGTATCATAAAATAAGAAATGTTAATATAAATTTAAATACTACTATAAAATATAATGCAAAGCTATCATTACAATAAAGTAGACAGTAGACAGTAGACAGAAGACACCAAAATTACAAACTGAGTTGCAAATATAAATGCATGAGACTCTAATATTGTAATATCATTACTGTAAAATAAAATAAATACATTTAAATAGAAAAAATATATAAAAATATGATTAAAATATAACAAAATAATATTTTAACAGATTTTTTTTTTCATTATTCCTTTTAAACATTTTTTATTCAATTTGTTATTTTTTTGTTGTGTGTGTGTGTAATATATATATATATATATATATATATATAAATAAAAGTTAATATAAACACTTTAGAATATAATCCCGCCCCCAGATCCATCTGATTGGTCTGTCATTTTTAAAATGACACTGATCTGTTTTGCTGCGAGTCATAAGGGGAGCTATTTTTAACTTGTTTTTAACTCTTAAAAATGTGCCGCACATGGCACAAGATGTAGCAAATCCATCTGCTGCGTGTATGCAATGACCAACAGATAAAAAAAAAAAATCTCTGTAAATGACCCTTTTCACTGTTACATAATTACATAAGCCAGCACTCATGAAGGAATGAGAGAGACAGAGGGAAGAGGAGAGACCAGAGAGAGAGAAATGCTGAGAATATGGGCAGAGGAGAAACAAAAAAGATGAAGAAGAACGGGGTGGTGGATGAGGGCGCCCTGGCAAAGAGACAGGAAATGAGTTAGTCTGTCTCATACCCCAGGACAGAACAGGGTGTCAAGAACACAGCTGCATTTCCTCTCTGCCCTCTTCTGCCCTCATCTCTCTCTCTCTCTCTCTATTTCTCTCTATGATCCTTTCCCAGCTGCCAGCTGTAGTCCAGCTTAGTCATGGACATCAGAATAAAACACTGATGATCAGGTGAGATTTTTTCCCTCTGTATGGAGTCACGATTATCATATTACCCTTATTACTGAAAGTCTCTGTCATGATAACATACCCATTAATAGTGTGAGTGTGAGTCTAAACCAACAGGAGAGGGAGGCCACACATGCTGACCCATTGCCTCTGCCTTTCATAAATCATGTCATGCTGTATGCGCTGAGAAAATGATATTGCCCATGAGTTAGTTTTACTGTGGGACATGAGTGCGTTCAAGTCAACGCTTTACATTTTATATGACATTTATGATCTTGGCAGATGGTTTCCTATCAAAGAAACTGTTACATGTCCTTGAAAAAGATTGTGCCAATATTGTGTCTGTGATGACTGCTTAAGCTTCAGTACAGATACTAAAGTGTTTTACTTAAAGGAGTGATGTTATTATTCATTTAGCATGAAAATTAATGCATAACATAAGTTTCAAAGTAAAATAGAGAATGGCTGCTGTTAGCGAATAGCGCATAATTGAAACTCTCAACAAATAACATTTATTCAATGAGAGAGAAAGCAGTTCTTACAAGAGAAAATGATAGAGTTACATCATTAAATAATGCCGAAAACCAGATTTTTTTTAATAATGATGCAATCCTCTGAATGGAAGTGTATACAATATTTAACTAAAAAAAATAAAAGTATATATATATATATATATATATATATATATAGAACAACAACTAAAACAGTACACAGTTTGTATCTCTGCCATTTTATCCACTCACATCAGATTACAAAAACATAAATAAAAATAGGGTCAATATTGTTCTTGCATTTAAACCATGTATTGCCACTTGGCGATAGTTAATTTTGGACCCTGACCGTACCAGTTGAGCGCAGAAGTAAGATTAAAATGGAAGCAGATGATCACAGCAGCACAGACTCCTCTTCTCAACGCCTGCTTTTTTAATTGGATAGTCAAGGCCATTTTAATCATAAGTGCTATTATTTACACAGCTATCAATCTGAGCACAAGCCAGCTTTCTCTGCAGCATATGACTCGGACTGATTGCTCAGCGTGACATAAGATGAAATAACATCCACCAAACCCATCCCTTATTCTATTCACCTCTGTGACCCTCATTTTTAAATAAACTATTCCTTTAATATCATTTTGACTGTTCTATTACAATCAGAATCTTGTCTAACTTGTTTTTTCGTTTTTTCATCTTCTCTGTCCCCATTTCCTTTTTCATCCTTCTGAATAATGAATCCTATTGAAGGAAAAAAAACACAGGTAGTTAACGTTTTTCAAGTTTTCCTCTATTGAGTGTAAATTTCCATTGCGCTGCTGTTGATATGTACTGTAGTATGTAGCATGTCCACTAACATTGGTCCATTACACACTGCCTGCATGAATTGAGAGACAGAAAACACTCTCAAAATGTGTGTTTGTGCATTGGGTGGGAGTTTCAGTTTGCTAGCTCGAACACACATAACTCACGTAGCCAAATACCTTTGCCTGTGCAGTTGGTTACTGAAGCTATAAGAAAAGCCTGAGCCTGAGGGAATAAAAAAACATGTTTACATTTTAAATCTTGTCAGGGCAGGTAAGAAATGGGAAATCTGTGGAAATTCATTCATCTTAATTAGAGATGTCACAACATACAGTATGGAGGATTCAGAGGAAACCTGAGGATTTATGAATTAAACCTATTAATTAAACACTAATCGGACTATTGAGGACACATGTCATCCTCAATGCCTGAACCCATGGTTTAAATGTTAATTTGATTAACATTACCACATTTTTATGTTTGGCAAAAGCTTTTAATACTGTCTCTAACAGTACTCCAAGCTAACTGAGGAGGACGTATGTTTCAGTAAAAAAAAAAAATTATGCTGTAAAAATATATATTCCTGCAACCACCAAAGAGCTTCCCCCCAAACACACAGATGCCAGTTTCAATTAGTTTCACAAAGTGTTTCTTCCACGGCTAGTGGGGGAGATGGGGAACTCATTACAGAATTCCTTTCCTCGCACTTTGAAATATAGATCGGGATCTTGGCTGCGTCATTCCAGCAGGAGAATGGACGAGAGAAAGAAAAAAAAAAAAGAGGAAAGAGGAGATACATGAGGAAAGGAAGATAAAGCTCAGAATGACAGAAACAAGGAAAGCTGTTCAACAAATTTTTTAATTTAGCTTTTTAATGGTAGATTTTTTTGTGACAATTTACCCCATATGCAGTATACAACACAGTGTCAGAGAACTCCATCTTTTTTCCTGCACAATAATGGTGGAAATTTTCAATAGCTGTTTTTGTAGCCAAGGTCTTAAGGTGGCTATACAGCCATATAAAATAAAAGTAAAAAATGTTAACTATTAAAAAAAAAAGAGAGAGACGTTTTCAGTAAAAAGTGTAAGAACTGGTCTCCCTTGTGTATTGTTTTACAAAAAGGTGCATTTTTTTTAGGGGTGCACCGAAATTTCGGCCGCTGAAAATTTTCGGCCGAAATGGCATTATCGGTTTCGGGCCGAAATAAAAAAAACACCCGAAAACGTAAACCGAAAATGAATGTCAACCGCCCCTCCCATCCGTGCACAAGCGCTTAGGTTTCACTCACGGTCGAGCTGTTATCACGCGTCTGCCTATCAAAGATTAAGCATGTCAAAGGGCTGTCACAATCAAAAAAAGCTTGTCACAAAAGCTGCACAATTGATCGGACCAACCAACACAAGTTTTGAAAACGAAAACAGGGAATCGATTTTAACGGCCTTCTCTCGGAGCGCGTCCAGCTCGTCACTATACGCTCGCAGCCAACGCGCGTCACACAGCAACTGCAGGTTCTGACACACACACACACACACACACACACACACACACACACACACACACACACACACACACACACACACACGGAGCCTATTAGTGCATAATATCAATGTAGCCTTCAGTAATGTTTTTCATTGATGTTATGGCAGTCCACATTGCTGACTTGTGCGCGTCTCAAGCGCCCTCTTTACGTTCGCCCTAATGCCTGTTTAGTTGTCGGTGGATTTGCCTATATTGGGCGTTGAAAAACGGATCAACGCCAAATATAGGCAATTTACTAACGATTCAATGAACACTTTGCCTATGTCTCAAAAATCGAACAGGATTTTTTTTTCACAAAAGTGACAGCCCTATACGAGAGGACACCAAAGTTGCAATATGTAACATTTGTTCTGCAAAAATCTCCAAAATTGTGGATTTCTTTGCACAATTTTAAAAAAACTATTTTATTTGATGGAACATAAAACTTGAAGAATAATTATTATCTATATTTATTGTAAAAAATATTTTATGTTTTGTTATGTAACTGTTAATAAAAGTTTGATTATTATATTGTGATTTTTCAATTCAGATCCATTAAATCCAAGCAATATATATATACGTTTTTAAAAGAAGCCATTTTCGGCTTCAGTTTCGGTTTTCGGCCAAGTGCATCCTAAATTTTCGGTTTCGGTTTCGGCGCAGAATTTTCATTTCGGTGCATCACTAATTTTTTTTATTTGACTTTATTTATTTTTTAATGCACATTAGCAACATAAGTACATACAACACTGCAAAATAGGTAAATTAATAGTTAAATCTCATGCACAGCTGAGAGAAGCAAGATGGATTGATATCAAAGTGGTGCAGAAGAAAAACTGACTGTATAATCAATAGATTATTTATGAATATTGTTCAATCAATTTAAAAATATACAAAATAAACAAATAAACCAAACAAATAAATTAACTGCATATTTAACAAATACTAATAAATAAATAAATAGTTTCTTTAAATTTCAAATACAGAACTGTAGGAATGATTTTTTTTTTGGCAGTGCCTTTCTTGCTTAAATCTCTTGACACATTCCAAACTGAATTGCAAAGAGAGTCATGTGACTAGTCTCACTTCTGTTCTTCCTATCCCTTGGGACCATACGGTGCAAACACACCTGTTAAAAGCCACACGCACCTGTTAGACACATCTACACACACTTACACGTGCAACACAAAAACCTCCTAAGGCACCACTGGCATGTCTACAGCAAACCGAGGATGTGTCTTGACGATTGCCGATGCATTGCATTAAATCTGACAACAAAGCACTCATTGACCATGTTTGTTTATTATAGTGGACAGCGCAGGTCATTTAGCAACCTTGAAAACAGTTAATATCAGACCAGACTCGGTTAGCAGCCCTAACAGAGTGTGACCGCGTGTACGTGTCTAATTACATGTGCGCACATCCATCTATTTCTGCCATTCATGCCTAATAATCAAGCAGTTCAATTAGCAGCACTGACTATGGAATCCCATTGCTGTGGTAACGGTGTGGGAAGAGGGGCGGCATGGGCGCTCATGGGGGACAGGGCTCCTAAGAGGCTGCCAGTGACACTCTAAATCCATCCCACAATGCCATTTTAACATGGTGGTGACTGTTGCTAGGCCACTGATGGAGGTGTCATGTAAAAATGCGTGTTTGTGTGCACGTGGGAGTGGTGGGGATTCGATTCTCATTCTGATTTGTTCTATGCAAATTACATCAATCACAGGAAATGCCTAGGCCTCTGTATAAAGTTAATTGCAGTGGCAATAACAAAGGCCTGCCTTTGAGCAGGAGGCAAATTAAACATTAGTTTAGTTTTTTTTTTCTTTCCTTGGAACTGGTGGGATGTTCTAATTACAGAGAATGAACACATCAGCACTTTGCTGCATCGCACATTTTAGTTTAACAGCCAGAGCCTGGAAAACAACAATCTGGACGCTCCCGGGGCGGTGTGGTTATTGTGTGTGAGTGGGTGTGCGTGCAATGTGTGTGTGTGCAAGTGTGAAAATGGCATGAGAATCAAGCAGCTTATTAGCATGTCGACCTCCGACCCAAAAGATGACTGTGACACCTTCATTAGCATAACGGTTACACCTATAAGGCCCTTATTCCCCAAGCTAAGCAACGCTGGGAATGCATTTCCTGCCTAAATGACAGCTTTACAAAAGTTTTAAACTTAAAGAAATGAATAGTTCTACTGACAAATATGTTACTGAAAAATAAACATAAAACTTTTAGTGCTACATGATTGATCTTAATGCAAATGTAAATTTAGATTTAAATGCAAAGAGACAACTGACTTGACGTTTTATTCACACAGTATCCAAAATGAGGCAGACATTTCCCAGGAAAATTTATAAATTCAGGGCAAATACAGTAAAGAGAGTTACCAAATATGATGAAAATATGCAAGTAGACACTATGTCAAAGCGGCAATCAGGAAATTAACCCATAACCTTCGGGGGGAAAAAAGCATATGCATCCTTTTCAATGTCAACAATTAAAATGCAAAAAGTAAACAATATAAGTGATTGGAAAAGGTTACGTAATAAGCAGGTATTTCACACTCGTTCATGCACACACCATGACAGTCAAAACAGTGTCATTCTTTTTTTTACATACGGTACAATAATCTGACAATAAAACATTACCAACAACAATAATCTGCTTAACTTCTTGTCGCACTTTAACTTCAGACAGAACTAGAGGAAGTCTTTTGTGAAGTACATATTGCACAACATAATACAATACTTTGCACAGTCAAAACTAACCAAGTCCAGCAGATTTCAAGGATATACCATTCTGGACCATTTAAAATATGTCCTGATGCAGGACAGGACCCTATAGTCCCAGATATTCAGTTTTGATTTTGATTAATTTATTCAACTGTGCTCTGATTTCAGAGTTGCAAGATATTAGAGCATGTCATCCACAGGTGTAATATGAGTCTTATATTTAGGCCACTCTGGAACTGTGATCTCTTTAATATACAGCAATCAGTTAAAAAAAAAAAAGTATATGAAAAATGCAGTGCTAATTGACATTTATTGCAATACTCTTTAGAAACAATATTTTCTGCTTTTTTCTGTGATAAAAAAATGGCTGGTGGGATATAAATGAATTATAAAATTGTCATTACCAGAATACAGGAAAAAATATTATAGAAATAAATGTTTGGTTATTGTGGCTCCACCACAGAGGAATTTTAAAGTAAGAGATACAAAAATAATAATAATAACAACAACAACAACATAACCTGTTAATTAGCCAATAAACTATTTAAATTTAAAGCAAATATGAATGTCAGTGAACAACATTTACCAAGCTAACAAAAAAATATGTATAAACAGGTATATATATTTACCAAGCTTACAAAATCAAAGTCACTGGGATTGTACCCTTCCAAAGATACTAACATGTACACTTTTTGCATTATTAGTGTAGTGTATATACTTTTAAGATACTAATATGCACCAATAAAGTCCAAGACCAATGTGGTTTGACCAGCAAAAAAATAACTTGGAAAAAACATTAATGCACTTTTCAAGAAAACTGATAAAGGCGCCATGTGAAAATGCAGTTTGATGGGCCATGTCTCACTGGCAATCCACTTATTAAATTCTTTATTCAGGGAGTTGACATGAATGTGAGTACGTCATCACATTGTTCTTCATGGGTAGTGAACAGTTTATACCCATCAACTAAGGCTGATGTCGGCCATGCTTGTCGACTTGAATCCCTAAAAGCATAGGTTGAGTGATACAGTTTAGTGCCCGCACCCTTCTAATCTACTCATTCATCAGCGTTAGGAGTGTCCAATGACAGACAAATAATCTTGAGGATATAAAGTCTGCTATCATATTCATTTACTTGACTGCTGTGGCTTAGGAATTTCAACAAAGTGTCAAGGACACTTTAAAAGGCCATTTATGTTTGTTAAAGGGGTCATATGACGTTGCAAAAAAAGAACATTATTTTGTGTATTTAGTGTAATAGAATGTGTTTATGCAGTTTAAGTTTCAAAAAACACATTATTTTCCATATACTGTACATTTTTGTTTCTCCTCTATGCCCCGCCTTTCTGAAACAAATCAAATTTTACAAAGCTCATCGTTCTGAAAAGCGGGGTTTGCTATGATTGGCCAGCTTTCCAGTGTGTTGTGATTGGCAGAATACCTCAAACATGTGACAGAAATGTTACACCCCTAACCATATTGTGATGATGTGTGTCCCGGTACGACGAGCCAAAACCAATAAAACCTATTACAAAAAAAGGCATTTGTTGCATCTTAGTGGATTTTAGCACATGCATTTTAGTGGAACAAGTTACTGACTGGAGAAATAAACTCAAAGGAACAGCTTGTAACAGCTTTTGCACACAGCACCGGTCTTCTCTACCCAGCAGATCGAAAAAACTTCAAGCACTGATGTTCGAAGTATCATTTCTCAAGTCTCCACACAGTGGTGCTGAGGGACATTACTAGTGCTTCACAGCCTGCGATTTGTTTGGAGGAGGTCTCGATTGAGCGGTAATGTGTATAAACACATCAGCTTGAATAGAGTAATTATTTCCCTCTGATTATCCGCTCTGGGGTCAGACATGCCAGTAGGATGTAGGATAAGTTATAACAATGCAAGAGTCTAGCTGTAACACACTGAGTGCTGGTTCTCAATGCAGATTTGAATCTGACACGTCCTTCACACCATCCTGACTCTTTACTCTTTCTATAAATAAAATGTGGAAAAATCAGCCTGTCCATTTACAGGTTCACAGACTTATATATCACAAGAACACCAGATACATCACGTTCAGATAAAAAAAAAGTGCATCATACAGTATATTCCAGAAATGTTCCATTTGGTCAAACAGTTACCTTAGAAAGAGGAATTGCTTGGTTTTGCACATATAATTCACACAATAAACCAATAGCAGTGCTTTAAAAACTATAAATTGCTCCCCCTTCTCAGTGTGTCCCTGAGGATATGATATTCATATATAATAAAAAAAAGGTTTTACAAGGCAAATGAGGGTGTTTAGAGAAGGGGCTAGTTTCCTGTGAGCGGTGGCGTCAGTGGAAGCAGCGTTTAGTGAAATCTACCCTGTTATTACAGACTGGCCTGTGCTTTACCAGCTCATGCGAAAATAAACAGCAGCACTTCTCCTTCACCTGACATCAACCCTCTGAGGGTCTCTTGTTAGATCATATTTTCACATGTAGCTAATTCTGAGAGTTTATGAGTTGATTTGGATAATGGTTTTTAACTTAACAGCTTTCAGACCATTAAATATTCCATCGACATGCATTTCCATAGTCTTTCAAGGTTTGTCTATTTGGCGAGGACTCGATTCCTCCTTTAATGTCATCGAGCTGAACGCCGTCAGCTCCATTCGGGCTGCTATTATTTGCTTTGGTCACAGCAGCTCGTCCCATATCGCCCATATTTTCCCATATTTTTTTTTGCTGTTTCGCTATTCATCCAAGAAGAGTGCTTTAGGTGCTTCCCACAATGCACTATTCATCATACACCTGGCTAACACAATTAACAGCCGTACCCACTATAAATCACACAATAAAAAATACAGGAGCTGAAAACAAGAGGAAAACTCCAAGGGATAGCTGTATTGGAGCGTCACAATTTAGGCCCCTGGGACAGAAACGAACCCTCTCTGGAATGCAGCGTATTTTTTCATAGCTTCTATAGAAAGACAAACATGCAAACAGACGGGAAGCCATTTGCCCTTTCCGTCAATAGCAGGCTGGTGGGAAGTGTGCAGAATTTATAATCGATGCCTGTCATAGCTTGAATGCTGGAATCTTTTCGGTCTGAGAGCGCACGGGAAGTAACATTTACTCATATGCATGCAGGCAAATGTGGTTCAGATGGGCTGAGGGGTTAAAGATGTGCCTTAAATGGCAGTCCGGCTCTTTGATCATAACACTGCAAGAAGCAAAACTGCTTCCTAAATTCCCTACAGCATGAGCTCTGTTAAAGAGCTATCGTTCTTAGAAGAGGGCAAAAAATTCAACTTTTAAGTACTTTGAATGGTGAAATATCAACCAACCCTGGCTAATTTAAAAAGCAGGGTCTCTAAAGTAGACTAGTAGGGTTAAAAAGCAAAGATAGGTCCCGCACTGCGGTTCATAAGGGAGAAATAGGGCCTTCTTGCTATAATAAGCTAAAAGCAAGACCTACTCCTCACAAGGGAGATATCAACATATATGTAAGTATTAAAACTTTATTTCGGCTAGTAATATAACTAAAACAAATGAATACAAATTTATATTCGAATTTAAATATCCTTGAAAAATAAACCGTTTCATGGTTTCCATAATTGTCCGAAATATAAACCAGCACAACTGTGTTTTAAACACTGCTAATAATAAGTAATGTTCCTTGAGCATCAGATAAGCATATTTGTATGATTACGTGACACTTAAGACTGTGCTGTCATCACAGGAATAAATATTTCTTTTAAAATATTAAAATAGAAAACAGTCATTTTAAATTATATTTCAAACGGTTTTTACTGTATATGTTGACTTAAAATAAAAAAATCTAAACCCAAACTTTTGAATGATAGTGTATATTTCTAAACAAATAAATAGATATGTATATATATATATTTATATATAATATAAGCTGGTGCAGGGCATTAAGCTAAGTACCTCTCACTGGGCCAACCACACATAATCTACTGCTGGCCTGATGACGATAAGCTCTCTCTCCTCCGAATCACACCCCCTCACTGGCTACTCCTCTCCAGGCCATCCTTTTGTGTCTGCGTTGCCATGGAGACCTCTGAATGATGCACTACGGTTAGGATGTTGAGGGGGATTTGGGGTTTTTTGTCCGGCTCAATTGCCACAAACCCTGCCAGTGGAGAGGTGGGCGGGGCAAGAGCATCCTGTGCTTTCTTTAAAGCTTTATGAGTCCACAGTATTAAGGGACTGCAGAATGTGTGTGTGTGAGTGTGTATTTCTGCTTATGTTTGCTTTGGCAGGTAGAGATATCCAGCATACCTCGTTATTGACCAGAAGCAGTGCAGAAATAAATAATATATTGTCTACTGCAACATACTGAATTACAATATGGCCATTATGACTGCAACAGCAAGCTAATTGAGAGATATATCCACCTAAGGGCCATTGTCATTACAACAGGGACATTAAATAAAAAGGTTCTGGAGGCAATTATTAACAAATATCAACAGAACTGTCAACTGCGTACGACTGCAGAAATGCAATTTATCATCACCGATTAAAGGCAGGGTAGGTAATACATGTATAAACAACTTTCTTCCAAATTTGTTTAAACTTTCTATATATATCAATGCATAATTAAAATGTAAGTACTCTGATAAAAAGCTGCGTAATATAGCTAACATAACATTACTTAGGTCTACAGTCACTCGATTTTTATACTTTCTTTTTCAGAGTACTTACATTTTAATTATGTATTGATATATAAATAAAGTTTCAACAAATTTGGAAAAAAAGTTTTTTATAAATTTTTTTACCTACCCTGCCTTTAAGTCTGAAAAAGAGAGAGCCGAAGAATAAGAGACTGAACAAATTAAGAGAAAAGGAATAACACATATAATAAATATCTGTACATATACAATTTATTTTAATAATAACTCGGATAACCACATATCTAATATATCATCCACGTTCAAACAAGCAGCATCGGGCAACGTAGCAATTTTTCTTAAAGGTGTAGGACCTGCCACGAGAGGGCGCACTATCAAAACAATAACAATCGCGTGGTTTGATGACGCTAAGAAGGAGCGTGGAATCATGGGATTTGTTGTCTTCTACCCAACCGCTGACGGCCATCAATCAGACGGAAAGATAAATAATGGATTTATCGCAAGTTCATCGATTTGCGCGAGTAGATTACATACAAAGTCAATGCAAAGACGCGATCAGACTATGGATCAGACGCACCTCGCGCGGGTCTAGAGATGCGATGCCCCGCGTTTGCCGTGTATGCACCATAATACTAATCTTGTTGATCGTTATAAAGTCAGTAAAGGCAGTAACAAAGGGTAACTAACATCATTGACAGGCGACTGCACTGCCCCGTGTCACTGTTTAGAATTGGAATTTTATCATGATTTACAAGTTTTTTTTTTATTTGATTTACAATATTGTTAGTAATCAGCTGGACAAAATATATAACACTAGCCTAGTGGTTTTTGGATATTTTACTGCAAATATCTAACAAATTGTACCTTTAAATCCCTCATCCCGATTATGAGCAAACGTAATAGTGAAGCAAGCAAAAAAATGGACAATGAAAGCTCAAGTTTCGAACAGATTAGCTGTACCATGAGTTCAGCCCTACTACCCTGTATTCCTCACTCAACGTCTGCAGCACCTACACAACAACAACGGCATTGGCTCCTGTCAGCATGGAAACAAAAGAATCTTCATCAACATGCCCTCCGTGTCTTGATGGCAGAAAATAAGAGCGAGTGAAAGAGAGAGAGACTTAGTGATGCATACATTCGTTTCATTTAGAATTTCATTTGCCCCACATCTTTTACACATTAATGAATCCAAAGTACTTAAGCAGGCAGCCCGGGGAGGCCGGCGCTGATTTGCAAGGGAAAGAGCAGTGCATGCTGGGAAGGAAGGGTTAGTTAGGCCACCCTTTCAGGGGCAATGGCAGAATCCACTATAAAGGAACACTGCAATGCCAGAGCAGAGACCACAGAAGAATTCAACAATGCTCCTATTAACAATGCATCGCTGAGTCAAAATATAGCCTTTTTTAAAAATAGAAATAGGTTGCAAGTGTTAGCTAATGTATATGAGGTCTGGATTTAGGACGTAGCCACAGGCATGAAGTTAAATGAAGTGACATGTATAATTCAGGATGGCTTATGTAAGCACAGAAACTAGGCATGTGATCGCTTATGTAAGAATTGTTTTATCTATACTTACATCTATATGAATGATCTACAAATGGGCCAAAAAACATACTTCAATCAAGCAATCAAAGGGGATTATAAAAGAATAATATAAAAGATTCTGAACCTATACTCCATAAACAATACATTGTCTTTGAGAACACAGTCGTTTCAGATGAACTGACTGTCACTATGAGTCTACTTAATTGTTCAGTAGTTTTTTTTTTTCAGTATTTTTCAGCAAAGCTACAATTACACCAGTAGGTGGCGACAAGTGACCAACTGGTGGTGATTCAGTGAGTCACTGATTCATTTATTCTATCACCCATTTTTTTCAAAACACTGATTCATTCAGATGCTATACAAGTCTTTATGAGTGAGTCACTGAATCATTCGATCAATCATAGCCTTCAAAAAAAGAAACAAAAAAAAACACTGATTTATTCAGGAACTATTTAAGTCTTGAGGGAGTCAATGAATCACCCAAATGATTTTTTTATTTATTTAAAGTTTATTTAACAGGGACCATACAAGCAAACATAGTTACAATACAGGGCCTGTAACTGATGTGCAGCATATAGAGTTTATAGCTAGTGCTAATTTTCAACTCCTGTCCCTAATTGGGCATTTCTAAGAACATTATAAAACAAATACATACATAAAAAAACAAGAAATACTACAAAACTATATATATATATATATATATATACACATACACAATACATACATACATACATACATACATAATCATACACAATTATAAAAACAATTCATAATTTGTTGCTCAGAGATGCATAACAGTTCTGCTGTTGCTTTGCTTGGAGCTATTTTTGTTTGTCAAAAATAGACTATAACTAGCAATACTGCATTTAAAATAGAAATTAATTTATTTTTTATCGAATTGTTGCATGAAAACAATATCACACCCTTAACACTCCATAAAAAAAACTTCATAATAGTTAAAAAAGTTGAAAAAAATCTTTGCTTAAGTGCTGTTCTTGCAGAGGCGTGAATGGAGAAATAAAATTAAATAAAATAAAACTAAAAACTGCACACCGGTCAAAATTTTTTGTCTAGTGCATATTTAAATAAACAATGGAAAAGCAGCACAGAGGAATAAAAATGCATTCTGTGTGAAAGGCCCTCTTGTTTACTGTATTTTTCTTGTCTTGTCAAAGTCTAAAGTAACCAAAAATCAAGAATCAAGGATTAGTAAGAGATTTAAATCAATGTAGTTTCTGACTGGCTGATCATGACCGCATGGAGTTAAAAATATACATTACGCCAAAAAAAAAATAAAAAAAAATAATTATATATATATATATATAAACACATACACACACAGACATATATAGTTAGAACCAGTTATTCTATGCTAATTTTAAGAGCAACTGTTTTTTTCGTAAGACTCATTCTAAAGATTTTGCCTTACATCTCCCACAATCTTCAATATTTGATCACATCCTTGAAATGACAGATCTGAGGTTCAATCATATGCTTTAGAGATCAATAGAAATTATATTTCATAAATTTGGCCATTACGCATTTTGACCAGGGCATTGCAACATAATGAATCAACAAATCCCATCTGTCTGCTGCTAGACATACTAAACAAGAGCTAATTAAAGAGTATTTGTGTGTGTGTGAAGTCCTTCCAATCCCTGTGCCACCCTCCTGTAAGCCTAATGAGGGTAATATTGTGTTGAGGGAAGCTTGGATGATGATATCAGAGGGACGCAATGTTCCTCTGTCATTGATAAGCAGTTTTGGCATGTCAGTGTTTCCAGCGCATGTACAGGACAGTCAGCTGAGCTTAAACAAGACAATATCACCCAGTGCGTTGCTGAATCAAATTAAGCACATAAAACGTCCTACCAACATACCAAAGATGCTTTCCCACAAAAAAACACACAAATTACCAACACACAAAACATTATTTAAGTCTTGACTCTTCTGAACCCAATTCTCAGAGCTCTCTGTTGCTCTAAAAGGCAATGCTCTCTATAGTAACACAACGTTAGGAGTAATAAAATGTTCTCTGTAAAGAAAAAAAAAACTTGACACCATTTGGCCAGGAATGAACCCTTTATACAAAGAAAGAAAAAAAAAGAACAGGGTGATGTGTGGAAACATAACACGCTCACTTAAAAGTAACAAGCTGAAATGCATGTCTGGTCTCCATAAACAGTCCATTCAAAGAAAAAAAAAACCATTCCAGATCAACATCACTGCACATGGTACATTTAGAACGCTTACCCCGTTTAATAATTAACAAGAAATCGATACATGAGTAATTATTTTTCCAAACAAATTACACCTCAGACTCAAACCTCTGGAACTTGATCAACTGATATAGCAAAGCATAAAAATGTTAAATGATCTTTCATCATTTATTAACCTCAGCTCAAGAAAGATTTGACAGCTCTGTGTTTCATGGTGTGGAATATCCTGCTTGATATTTTGGAAGGAACACTATTTTTTTTTTACAGCTTTAAAATGAAATTTAATACCAATTAAATTAAATTTGACATAAATTGTCTTTCAATATGGTTTTCAATAAGTCATATTTTGGTCAAAAGTATGTTGTTTGAGTTTATATACATTTTCATCACAATCCTTATGTTTTCATCTCATCTTCATTATCATCAATGAAACTGAATGGCTCTTAGTCACCAAAGATTTATCAATAATTTAATTGATGACATTGACAATGTACCCCATGCACTACAACCTTTGAAAACGAATGCAAAGAATATATTAATACAATGTTGTTTGATAACACGACTGAAAAACAGCTCTGTCAGTGATGAATGGTGAAAAATGTAGTGAGAAGAGAGTAGAACAGGATAGACCAGTGAATAACAGCATTGATTATAGCAAACCACGCAGAACACAATGTGGAAGAACTGAATGAAACAGAAAAGTATAAAACAGCACAGAGATAGAGAAAAAGAGCGAGCAGGACACTGCAGCGGGCTTAAAGGAGGCCTCAGCTAGCAGGACAAGCGGTGTCTGCCCTGGCGTAAATTAGCCAAACTATTTAAGCGTATTAGCAAATTCCTCCAATTGAGAAAACAAATGCATCTGTTTCGTTCAGTGCAGTTCATGGGAAATTGCATGGCCTCCTGAAAGCCAGACATTTGCTGTGAACGGGCTGGAAAAGAGCGAAGAGAAAGAGTGGGGCCACTTATGTTCACAAAACTCATAATGCCCATAAACGAGCCCAAACCTCACCACAGCAAGGCTGGACACTGACCCTCCAAAATTTACTTGTTTCTGTGGCAACCCAAGAACAGGAACCATGCAATTTTAACTGATAATATAAGGCAATACCATCATTAAATCATTAACATAGTAGAGTTCTGGAATGCTTAACCAAGTCCACTCAACTATAACAATTCACATAAAACCAGGAAGGGACGTGGAGTTCAGGATCTTTAAATACTACATTTGTGTGAGAGGCCAGAAAATGGAAAGGTTTCTAAGCCTGTGAGTGCAAACTCCACACTTGCAAAGGAATTATGGTTTATTTAGGCTGGGAAGAATACAGGCTAGACGTCACCAAACTGTGCTATACTCAACACGGAGTAATAATAGAGTGGAAGGCTACAGTACAGTGTGTTAGACGGCACTGAAAGTCTCTTAAGTGACAGAGGATGGAAACGCCTGGGCAAAAAAGGGCAGGAATGATCACAGCTTGTAAATTTTATGAAACACAAAATATAGGGTACATCAGTGGCGCCTCGTCAGGACAGCTTCCCCAAAATTTTGAGGTGAAAATGGGAGGAGGACGAATTAATGTTAATGAACATTAAAGTACATGACCAGCTCAAACCAGTATCCCAGCTTCAAAACATACCAGCATATGCTGCAACCAGCCACAATGCTAAATTAGCATCAGAAAACATCAAAATGTGAAAATTAGATCAGTTACACTGGTAAAAACAACCACAAAACAGCTCTAAAAATGGACTAAAGGTGTTAATATCTGTCAAAAGTAAAAACTGTTATGGAAGGAATTTTGTAGATGGCTAAAATGACTGAGAATTCGGCTAGGTGTTAAGATGCTCAAATAGCAGGAGTTAATTAGCCACTTGTCTCTTTCTCCGCTGAGAAGAAAGTAAGACGCTATGAAGCGGGTAGCCTACAGGCAAATGAAATGAGCACTTGGTTATTATGTTTCTGTCACTCAAATTCACAAAAGGTTGAACATCTCATAAAACTAATTCTTAAGAGGCCCAAAAGGAGAAAAAAAGCCTTCTTTCATCAATGTCCATCGGTTGAAAGAAAAAAAAAAAAAAAGAGAGAGAAACTCTTGAAAATGTAATCTTAATAACAAAGAAAATGTCACGGTTGACATTTGTCTAAGAAGTGTTGTACCTTCTCAGTGTTATTATATTAGCTTCTATCGGAGCAGTACAAACAAACCCTTATTCTCTTGTGTAAAGGATATCAAAGACCCCAGTGATGCTTGTTGCCGGTTTTTGTTGCATTATGGGTAAACCAGTGTAGTTTGGCTGCTACAGGCCAGCCTAACTCATATTCAAGGCTCTGTGTAAGCGAATCCCACTGCTCAGTGGCATCGGAATAAAAAGATGCCTTACATACGCTTGAGAGAACAGTAACTAGTGGCAACCTCATTCATTAAAGTGCTTCTTAATGCATGCCACGGAGCCACCGCAAATGTCCTGGAACGGTAGTTCATCTATAAACACAAGATAGGCAGGTTCTGACTGCTCACACTGAGGCGTATTGTTTTGTGGCAGAAAGGAATCATGTTCCCCGTGACGTTCTTTAGATGAACACATTGATAATACAGGTTTGTCTTCTTTTTTTTTTTTTTTGTGCTGTGAAGGGTCCCTGCTAAAGTCACCGCCATGATGCTAGTGTGTTCTGAGCGGTTGCTAGGTGGTTACTAAGTTACTAGATTAAAATTTGAATTCAGCAAGGATGCATTCAATTGATCAAAAGAGCCAGTAAAGACATTTATATTGGTAAAGAAAATATATGCTGTTCTTTTGAGCTTTTATTTTATTAAAGAACTCTATCACCATTTCTCAAAATAATAAGAAATTAAACCAAAGTAGCATTTTAGAATGATTTCTGAAGGATCATCTGGCAGTGAAGACTGGAGTAATGACTGCTGACTACTCACCTTTACCAGGGCAGGAATAAATGACATTTTGAAATAGAAAACTGTTATTTATTAACAGCATTTTATACTTTAATAATAATTCACTATTTATCTATGTATTTATTTCAAATAAAAGCAGCCCTGGTGAGCATAAGAGACTTCTTTCAAAAACATTAAAAATTAATAAATTACTACATTGAACAGTTGTGTACAAGAATGCGAGATTAACAATGTAAAATATTAAATGCATATTATGTATTATATATTATACATGCTGTCGCTAGTAAAGCCTAATATTTAAAAGTCGAGTGTAAATCATTCGCATTATGGGTAGAGAAGAGGTCACATTGCATTTTGCACAATGCAGCACTTTAAGAACAGAGAGTAAAAGATATACTAGCTGATTCCTGCATTATAGCACATTCAAGCTGTGCTGTTATGATCGATGTGCCCAAATAGATTCTTGGATGAGATCCCTCAGGTTACGAGCTCGGGCCATTAGCGTGTTGGACGTTCTAAAGAAAGCAAGGTCATGATCTCCGGATCCTTTGCATATTTGGGCTAAATTTCTGCATATCAAAGAAAAATGTGCAAAGCATGCTCTCTTCCCCTCAAGCCCTCCTATATTAAGGCTCTGACGTCTGGAGAGTATTGACTGACACACTGAGTGGCCATGGTCTCTTCCTTGGTGACCTCGTACCCGCTTTGACTCACACTGACGAACCCAGCAGGGTCTTCAAAGTGCTGAGAACTGACAACTCCTAGAGGTTGGGCGGGATGTTGTAGATGGAGGCCAAGAACGAGAATGAGAGAGAAAGAGACGAGCTGCACATATGACAGCATATGCCACGCATCTGCTCTCCTTGTTCCAACCGCAGTCATGTAACTCGCAGCTGACGGTGGTGATTTTACATAAACCTCATACTTAAATGGGAACATTCCATTCATAATATATATTCTAATTTCATTTAAGTTCAAATGGGTACAAGACCCAACTGGGACAGGACGGTAATCTGCTTTATCTGGTTCTCTGTAAACTAGTCAGATTTAGCCGTTACATCATTAACGTAACCTGAATAAACAGAGTATTAGGAACGGCCTCAGACCAATGGAATGATGTCTGTGTGCCAATTTATACTTAAACTTACTTAAGATGCTATTTTGGCAAAGTTAATGAGCGTGGATAGTACAAAGAAACACCATACAAACAAAATACGTTTTCTTTGTTTCAACAACAACCCTATTTACTTTCTAAAAGAGAAAAACAGTATACTGTTAGCAAACTTGCATTCCATTAAGTGACGGTATCTTTTCACAATCCAATAATTCATACGAGTCATGGATCGAACAAGATAGTGTTAAAAAAGCAGCACAAAGCCTCATTTCCCTAAATGGGTTCAGAAAACGTAAAAAACTTGAAAACATGTAGAAATTATATGTTGCTGTTGCAACTAATGGAAATAAAATTAGTCTAAATTCTAAAATTACTCAAAACTGGAAAAAAAAAAAGTTCTGCATTCTGGTAAGCAACATCCGCTTTTCACAATCAATAATATCAAAGTCCTTCCCAACAAGTTCTTTCTCGAATATCTGTTTCACTGAGATGCACGTCTAGCATGTGTATGCAGCCAATTGCCTTTCTTATGTTTATCTTAATTAGGACTGCTTTGTTTACTTGTCAATTCATCCCCGTGAAAACTCTATACAATCACATGAAAACTCGCTACATCTACGTAATGCGAGATTTAAAATCCAATACACCACAACGGATCAAATTCCAGCAGAAGCGGCAGACTGTGGGTTCGTGTTAAGCAGCGGCAATAAAGATATGAAGAACAGCTGATAGGGGTTGCGTTGCCAGTGCTGACATCCGTTTGTGGAAGCTTTCACGGGGCGTTTGCAGTAGGAGAATGACACCAAAGCCATCAGCAAGCTGCTGAGACTTTGGAAATTTACTGCTGAGAGTCCTCCCTGCTTTCCACGATCACTTTTACAGCTGATGGCATCTTAAGAGGAGTGTTTTAGGAAGCAAAGTCGGGAGGAGGGGAGGGCTGACGGAGGCTTTAGTTAAAAATATGCAACATATGGGAACATTTTGTGCATCCTGTCCTATCGAAGGTCGCGGATAATTGTCCCTCAGATTTAAAAGCATTGCCAAAACAAATAACTGCGGGGAACAGAATGGAAGATGCATGAGCGAGCATGTCTTTATATAACAGTTCTGCTTAAAGCCCCTACCTTTGACAAAAAAATGTAGTTACCTCGGTGCGAGAGTTAGCCTTAATTCTAAAGTTTTTCATGAGGTTTAATGGTAGAACAAGCTGGTTTTGATTCAGCCGTTCTCATCAGCAGTCCTGATGTAATAAATCCAGACAGACTGAGAGACGCAGGAGTGATTACTGTATTTAAAAATAGTATTATAATATATAAATAATACTAAAATAACATAGTTATTAAATATATTTTACATTTTTTAATAATTAGTTCTCAGATCAGTAAATCAGTTCATGGTTAAATAAGTCTAGACCAGTCCAGACCATTTTTAGGAAATGGTTTAACCGGTTCAAAACAAAGATCTGACTCAAAAGGCTATTTGTTCAGTGAGTCACTGATTCACTCCAATACAAGGATCCAGCTCTGAAGAACGATTTGTTCATGAATCAGACAGACATCGCTAAGCCAGTATTTACACATATGTAATAAAAACTTAACATGGCTTATTTATAATCTATAGTATATATATCAGTCTAAGATTATAAACCGTAATAGGTGAGCATATTTAAATGCAGAAAAATGCATACACACACTTCACAATTACCCCAGCAGGGAGTATTTTTGACAGTATACACTCAGAAATGATGTGTGAAAGAAGATCAACGTTGTATTGTTGTCACACTGCAGATTCAGCAGCAGTAAGCATTTAGAAAAGTGTCTTTCAGAAAACCACAGTCTTTCTCTCCCTTTCCCATTATAAGATTTCCCCCTATGAGAGCCAGAAGCCCCTCATTTTCAACAGAAGCCCGTGTTAAACAGTCAGACTGTTCCAGGAACCCTGTGATGCTCTCCCAGGGCTATAGAACTCTGTGGGAGGCCTCTACAGGTGGGACGCTGCTGGCTATATTTCTGTGTGCGTGTCCTGTTACTGAAAAATGAGGTGAGAGCCAGTCGGTAACAGTAGGCTGATGTCTGATTGAGGTATCTTGCTGCTTTCACTACAGAAATGCAACACATCAATGCAATGATTATTATAGATCACCTACAATGGATCTGCAATCATACTGCATGCATGAACTAAATGCATCACTAAAACAGGATTTTTATGTTTCATGAAATGGTGCTTTCCTGTGCAAAATTCACCACTATGATACTAAGGTGATATAGGTGGTTGCCAGGGTGTTGCTATGCAGTTGCTGGGGTGTTACATTGCTTTGGCATTGCTATGAATTAGCACAATGTTTAGTTGCACTTCTAGACATCTCTAGATGTGGCTTGGTTGTTTTTTCTTTGTGTTATATAAAAAGTACTTTTTAATGAGTTTTTAATTAGTCTTTTTTTAACTGGCTATTCCAGTAAAAAATATATATAATTACCCTTAAAATAAGACAAATGTTGTTGATAAGCAACACTGCAGAAGATATTAAGACTTCTTTTCACAGACTGCATTTTAAAAATAACTATTTTTGGCAGATTTGGCAGATTTTTTTTTGCAGTGTGTAATCATTTAAAAATCATATCATATCAGTAGTATCAAATAAAATGGTGCAGCACGAGTTATGCACAAAATTACAGGTTTAAGGATTTTATCGAATCCTAAACATTAAATATGCACAATAGTAATAGTGCTTGCTATGTCTTTTTCTCTCTCTCTCTCTCTTGCTCGCTCTCGCTCCAGATGTACAAGGCTGATGGCTGATGTGACTCTGTTCATTGTCAGCTTTTTTCCCCCTCTTCGTTCCAGCTGGGAGGAAATGAAGGGATCATCTTCTTTTTGGACTCCCACAAGAAAAAGGACACAAAACTCAGAGTAAGTACAGCTCCTGCACCACTCTTTGCACTTAACTTGTCTCCTTTCTTAATTCAAGGACAAAAAACTGACACCCGCTCAGTTAATGCACAGGGGCCATACTCAAGCTTCCCCTAAACAGATTTCTTTCACCGTTGTTGAGAGTATGCAAAAAACATTTATGCAGATTATTTATACATACTGCTGCAAATCTTCTCCACCAAACTGGGACAGAACATTAATTAAATACTCATTTACAGTGACCTTGAGCCAAAAGCATGCAGTTTTCCATCTATTTTGATCTTTCCCTAATCCCTACACAAACCGATTACATCAGCTTGCATAAAAGAACCTAGCAGCCGACACACTTGATGATAGTTTCCACTTACTTCAGCAATTTCCTAAACATGACCAAGTGGCTGGTTGCATCTCAGGCTTTACAAGCCTCAATACATTAGCAAAACTCAAATGTTACCCTATCTGCCCTCATTTAGTAACGATGCCTGTGGCATCCTAAACGTAACACATCTGGCAGCACTTTGCCTGACTCATTCCCCAGTGTTTGATTTCTCTCGGGGTGGCTGTGTGGTCATACACCTAACCTAACCTAAGCCACCCACTGCCTACCCGAGGTAACCCAACAGAGCAAACTTCTGTGTGAACCAGGTCTAATTCTACACAAAATGGCCCAATATGGCTCATGAAACCCAAACACGGCTATAGGTAAATGAATGAGTTAACTACAAAAAAATAAGCAGCTTTCAATCGAGGCATCTGTTTCTAATGTTGGCGCTCTGGTGTGGATAACAGAAAAGTATTGCCGGGGAACTGACTGTGACCCCATATCTTCATCCCTAGGGAAATCGTAAGTAGCGATGAGCTCGCTGGACTCTGGTTGGGAGGAGGGAAGTGAACCGAAATGAAACTTACCCCCTGTTTACAATCAATTTGATGCTGCATTTCTGTAGGCTGTTTTTTAAAAGCACAATATATTGCTTTTTGTATTAGGAAAGTATATAAGCGGGGGGAAAAAAACAGCTGCGAATATCTCCTAGGTGCTGCCGCCATGAAGAAATACCATGTTGTAAAATACAGTAAAAAGACTATTTTAATCATCAAAGCAGAACTCAACATGTGTTTCATCACATTAAATAAGATAAGGAAGCAAGTTCTCAGCAAGCTATTGAATTTTATGACTCCCTCTAAATGCACGTGTTGAGGAAGTTCTGGAGATTTTTAACATATAAAACACCAAGAAAAAAACCTGAATATGTGCACTTCCCTACTACACAGTATGCAAACAGTCGCACGTCTAAGGCAGAGGATGTATGAATACTTTGTACGATAATTTGAAACACATACTTAAATACACAAATACTCACTAAGAATATGATTTTTTTTTTTTTTTTTGGTATCCCATAAAGCCCTAGGAGTCATCAGCTTTTAAAAGGTAAATATAAAAATGGTGGAAAACTGAAAGAAAAGATACTCTGACTAATACAGATACCAAAAAAAAAAAATTAATAAAATGTGTTCTGTGGTTTAAATGTTACCTATTTAACAATACTCAAGTAAATTATGTTCCACAGTTGATGTTAGTACATCCTAAACTGCAAAAAATCCTATTCTTAATGAGTATGCCTTGTTTCTCATAAACATAAAAAAAAACTTGTTGAAACAATTTACATTTACACTGCTGTTCAAAAGTTTGGGATCAATAAGATTTTAATGTACTAAAGAAGTCTCTTCTGCTCATCAAGGCTGCATTTATTTAAAATAAAATACAGAAAAAATGATAATATAGTAAAATTTTACTACCATTTAAAATATATTTATATAAAATATAATTTAATTTTCTGTAATGCAAAGCTGATTTTTCATCATCATTACTCCGGTCTTCAGAAATCATTATAATATAGGCTGATTTGTTATCGATGTTGGAATATGTTCCATATGTTTGGAACCTGTAATAAATTTTTTTCAGAATTAATTGATAAATAAAGTTAAAAAGAACTGCATTTGTTTAAAATGTAAATCTTTTGTAACATTGTAAGTCTTTATTATCACCAAAAATATTTCTATTTTGAATAAGTGCATCACAAGTTCCAAAAAAATAAATAAATAAATTATGCAGCACAACTGTTTCCAATATTGATAATAAATCAGCATATTAGAATGATTTCTGAAGAATCATGTGACACTGAAGTCTGGAGTAATGATAATGAAAAATCAGCTTTGCATCAAATGAATAAATTATATTTTAAAGTATATTAAAACAGAAAAACATTATTTTAAATTACAATATGATTTCACATCATTACTGTTTTTGTAATATATTCTGGTCAAATAAATGCAGCCAGGATGAGCAGAAGAGACTTCTCTTTTAAAAAAAAAACATTACAAATCTTACTGATCCCAAACTTTTGAATGGCAGTGTACCTGACAAGTAACACTACATAAGGTATTTTAAGAATAAATATTTTTAGAAAGGTGTTTTTAAAGTATAAACCAGTTAA
Organism: Carassius carassius; assembly: GCF_963082965.1. Taxonomy (NCBI): domain Eukaryota; kingdom Metazoa; phylum Chordata; class Actinopteri; order Cypriniformes; family Cyprinidae; genus Carassius; species Carassius carassius. The sequence goes on along the minus strand of NC_081767.1, from coordinate 28,117,278 downwards.
GGAAGACAACAAGTCTTAATACCTTATGTACTGCTGCTTTTCAGGAAAATTGTTCGCGTTTTACTGGAAAACAAGTCTAAAGGACTAATCAAAAACCCAAGCAGTAATTTTTTGGCATGTATGTCATCCAGGTTAAAAAACAATTTCAAGATGGCAGAAGCAATTAATCCACCAATGTATTTATGCTACACAACACAAATTCCTGCATGAAGAGAAGTTAGTGATCCAAGAAGTAGAGGAATCTTAAAGTAGCCAGAGCAACCTTTTCTAAAACTAAAAGTGAACATCTGAATAGGAGAAATTCCTACAAAGGGCAATGGAACATTAACGCCTTACCTATAGTATCTGGACTGCAGGTAGGTAGAACACACCGCTTTGGAGACGTGACTAGCGGAGCCAAAGTCGATGACCTTGACCCTGTAGGGTTGGCGGGCTGGGTCCACAAGCATGATGTTCTCAGGTTTCAAGTCGGCGTGGATCAGTCCGAGGCTCTTGAGCTTCATGAGGGCAGTGGCCACCTGCTGCAGGATGGGTCGAATGTACTTTAGCGGCAACGGGCTGAACTTGTTCTGCTTGAGGAAGTCGTACAGGTTCTGCTCCAACATCTCGAAGACCAGGCACGTGTGGTTCTTGTGCTGGAAGCACTCGTATGCTCGAACAAAGTTGTAGTCGTCCGCGCTCTCCGTGCTCAGCCGCGCCAGTATGCTCACTTCGATCTGTCCCTGTCGCGCATACGAAGGGTGGTTCTTTAGGATCTTGATGGCCACGATCTCACTGGTGCCGCGTTTCCAGCACTTCACCACCTGCCCAAACGTCCCTCGACCCAAGAACTCCAGCACCTCGTAGGTGTTGGTCAAGGAGCAAAGCACCTCGTGCTGCAAGAGCTGGTAGTCGCCCTCGCTGTTGGCTCCACTGTTCTTGGACGTCGCCGTCGTGGAGGCAGTCGCCGTTGCGACGGTGGCACCGCTTTGCACGTTGTTCTGGATCATGGGTGCAGGCAGTTGCTGCTCCTCGACCAAGTGCACGCTGCTTCCACTCCCGTTGTTGTTGTCCAGCTCCTCGCTTTTGCGCTTAAGCCCGCATCGCTGGTACGTGTCCAGCAGACTGACGGTGCTGCGGCGTGTCAGGTTGTGGCCTCCGCTGCCGCTTCCACTACTGCCGGTGCTCCCCAACAGTTGACCAGCCACCCCAGACGTGCTGCTAGCCGAGGCTACTACGATGTGCCCCGAGCCGGCAGGGAAGAGGAGGGCCTGTTCGTAGGACAAGGAAGAGTTGGAGACCTGGAGACTGGCAGCGTTGATGCCAACTGGGGCGACTGAGACACTCTGCTTGCTGTTCTGACTGTAGACCTTGCTGTGCGTGCCGTACCCTGTCATATCCCAGTTGCAACTCTGCTCCACCTTCAGTTTCTTCACGCTAAAGAAGGCACTTGACTGGAGAGTGTGAGGGGAGAACACTTGCACTTGCGAGGCCATACCTGAGCAAGAGAGAGAGGGAATGTGAAACTTGGAATGAAACTCGAGAATAAGCTTTAAATAAAAATCCTACAGGTCACGGCAGGCCAGTTTAATAGAGTCAGAGTCCAGATGCTAACTTATAAAATAGCCGCTGTACAAATACCTTGCACAGTTTCTCTTTGATTGCTCAGTAGTGTTCAGACTTGAAACTAAGGTTGACAGAGTCAGCTTCAGGGCAACACCTGGACTGATTTCACCCTATATATATTTATGAATATTTCTACATAAACTGAATCCACGTGGTGAGGACAAAAACTTTGATGTGTGTATTTTCCCAATAAAGTTCATGGCTTGACTGCTCCTGTAGCAAATCTAGCAAAACCTTGACAAATTTCCATTTCATTTAGAAAAAGACAACAAAAAAAACAACAACCACTATCCACTGTATATACATTGCAAATCTGAAATGTACTGGCCCATAACGCAACACTAAAAATACAGATTTTTTACTTTCTGTAAAAACAATGGGCCATGTAAGGACCACCAAAAAGGCAGAGTCCATGTCAAACCCAGGGTCATTTGTGTGAGTCTCAAGGAATGATTGCAATTTCCTAAAAGAAAAAAAAAAGTAGCCCATGCATGCAACACATTGCAACGTTTACTTCAGGGAGATGCACATCACTTTTCCAGAGGCATTAGAAATAGAAAAAAGTTCTTGAACCTGAAACATCTGAATAACATCTCAACATCAGATCCTCAAACCAAAACAACAAGCAGAACTGAGTGGGATTTGAGCTTCTGGGATCTCTCTTCAGAAAATACAACACTTCTACAAGCAAACAACGGTCCAGAAATAGCCTTCACGAAAGGCACTGTTTGTAGTGCTAAAATAATGATTGCAGTACTGAGAGGATTACATGCAGAGCATGCTGTAATGCACTATTTACAGATTCTCCAAAGTGGCCTGAATTAGCACGCTAGAAAATTAAAAGGATCCTTCAGTGTGCGTTTTTCGCCACACATGCATATCAGTTCACACCTAAACTGCTACTATAATGCACAATTCTTTTTATTGCATTCCTGTGGCAGAATGTCTCAATTACAACCCGAATTCCGGAAAAGTTGGGACGTTTTTTAAATTTTAATAAAATGAAAACTAAAAGACTTTCAAATCACATGAGCCAATATTTTATTCACAATAGAACATAGATAACGTAGTGAATGTTTAAACTGAGAAATTTTACACTTTTATCCACTTAATTAGCTCATTTAAAATTTAATGCCTGCTACAGGTCTCAAAAAAGTTGGGACGGGGCATGTTTACCATGGTGTAGCATCTCCTTTTCTTTTCAAAACAGTTTGAAGACGTCTGGGCATTGAGGCTATGAGTTGCTGGAGTTTTGCTGTTGGAATTTGGTCCCATTCTTGCCTTATATAGATTTCCATCTGCTGAAGAGTTCGTGGTCGTCTTTGACGTATTTTTCGTATAATGATGCGCCAAATGTTCTCTATAGGTGAAAGATCTGGACTGCAGGCAGGCCAGGTTAGCACCCGGACTCTTCTACGACGAAGCCATGCTGTTGTTATAGCTGTAGTATGTGGTTTTGCATTGTCCTGCTGAAATAAACAAGGCCTTCCCTGAAATAGACGTTGTTTGGAGGGAAGCATATGTTGCTCTAAAACCTTTATATACCTTTCAGCATTCACAGAGCCTTCCAAAACATGCAAGCTGCCCATGCCGTATGCACTTATGCACCCCCATACCATCAGAGATGCTGGCTTTTGAACTGAACGCTGATAACATGCTGGAAGGTCTCCCTCCTCTTTAGCCCGGAGGACACGGCGTCCGTGATTTCCAACAAGAATGTCAAATTTGGACTCGTCTGACCATAAAACACTATTCCACTTTGAAATAGTCCATTTTAAATGAGCCTTGGCCCACAGGACACGACGGCGCTTCTGGACCATGTTCACATATGGCTTCCTTTTTGCATGATAGAGCTTTAGTTGGCATCTGCTGATGGCACGGCGGATTGTGTTTACCGACAGTGGTTTCTGAAAGTATTCCTGGGCCCATTTAGTAATGTCATTGACACAATCATGCCGATGAGTGATGCAGTGTCGTCTGTGAGCCCGAAGACCACGGGCATCCAATAAAGGTCTCCGGCCTTGTCCCTTACGCACAGAGATTTCTCCAGTTTCTCTGAATCTTTTGATGATGTTATGCACTGTAGATGATGAGATTTGCAAAGCCTTTGCAATTTGACGTTGAGGAACATTGTTTTTAAAGTTTTCCACAATTTTTTTACGCAGTCTTTCACAGATTGGAGAGCCTCTGCCCATCTTTACTTCTGAGAGACTCTGCTTCTCTAAGACAAAGCTTTTATAGCTAATCATGTTACAGACCTGATATCAATTAACTTAATTAATCACTAGATGTTCTCCCAGCTGAATCTTTTCAAAACTGCTTGCTTTTTTAGCCATTTGTTGCCCCCGTGCCAACTTTTTTGAGACCTGTAGCAGGCATTAAATTTTAAATGAGCTAATTAAGTGGATAAAAGTGTAAAATTTCTCAGTTTAAACATTCGCTACGTTATCTATGTTCTATTGTGAATAAAATATTGGCTCATGTGATTTGAAATTCCTTTAGTTTTCATTTTATTAAAATTTATAAAACGTCCCAACTTTTCCGGAATTCGGGTTGTATGATAATCTGCCTGCAATATGAATATAAGATTCTTTGTGATCTCCGGGACACAAATATACATGCAGTGTCTTACAAAACCTTCTACATGTTCTCACATTCTCTCTTAATCCTGAAGATTCACATACTATTCTAATAGTACTATATAAAATTGTAATTCTACCGAATGTCATATTACTGTATATTATAGTGTAAAACAAAAACATAATTTTGACGAATCTTCACATAGTTTATTGTAAATATGTCTGTCAGTCTCCAAAAGGGACAAAAAAGCATCATAAAAGTAGATTTGTTAGCAATAATAAAGGGGCAGATCTTCAGCAAATAACAACTTAAAGAGACAGTTGCATCGTTTACCCTCTTTACAAAGTGTTCCAAACCTGTATGATTTTTTTTAAGTGTTTCCTGTTCATTCAATAAAAGTCAAAGGGGTCTAATGTTGTTTTGGACAAGCGTGAGTAAACTGACAAAATGCTCATTTTTGGGTGAACTATCCCTTTAAAATTTCAAACGGTTCCTCTCACAGAGCTACATATGGCTTCAGAAGGCACATATGGACTACTTTTATTATACTTTTATGGTGCTGTTTGACCTTTTTGGACCACAGTGTTTACTCTAAACTGTCACTGTAAAAAATATTATGTTCCATAGAAAAAATAACAGCAAATAGGTTTGGAATGGCATAAGGGACAGAAACATTTTTCACTAATCGTTTAACTTGACAGCACAACCAGATCCTTCTAGAATAATCGCTATCCCTCTCCACCAAGGATATTAAATATACAATGGATCTCCTATGATGCCTTCCATACAAAATAAATCTCTATTAGAATAATTACTTTTTCCTTTGTGGTCTCATCTTACCAACAGATAATGAATCTCGTTTAGTTTGAGGAATTCCTTGACGCAAAAAATTCCCAAGACAGGAAACATACAGAGGAAACTTTACATGAACACTTCATCACTGTTATGACTCCTGATAGTTAAGGTTTCAAAATGACCTTCCTGCTTCTCCATTTCCTTTCACTTTTCAAACTCTTTTTTTTCTCCTTCTACCTCTTACATTTGACAACACTAATGAATAATTTCAGTAGTCATCCGACTTTAGCTTTAAAGTCCAGGGATTCTTGGGCTTTAAAAGTTGATTACGCATTTAAAGATGCTGATTCAATCCATACTGCATATACATAGCATTCATACCATAAATCCCCTCTAACCTATATTACATATGCATTATTCATCAAACCTTTGACCACAACAGCTTGCACTGCAGATCCAATAATCTTTGCTTTTAATATATCATATATATTGAATATACCAAATGCATAATCTGTTCACCACAAAACCAATATCCAAGATGATATACAGTATATTAACTTTGTAATTCAAATTGAAATGGGACCTTTCTGGTCATTTGTTGAAGAAGCAAGTAATGAGGAACATCCACTAATGCTATTAAGTGCAAGGGCCCTAAGGTAATCCCATAAAATACTAGGCCAGATGTCACTCCTTGGATTACACTTTTCTTTGCCAGGTCTTTATGCTAAAAATAATTTGCACATGGTCAGTGGCTCTGTGTGTGTTTGTCAGAGGTGGGGACAGAGCCTAAGTAATAAATCCATCCCTGGAATTCTTTGCGTCAGATATGAGTGGTAATCTAGTCTGGCGGGCAGCTAACATGTTCAGATTACCACTTTGCAACAACTCCTCTATCTAACTCATCACGGCTCCATTTGGTTTGTTTTTGAGGTTTTAATCCGGTACGGTTTTATTGAGTACCTTAAAGTCTCACCATATGAAATTCTGAACACGTCACATTGCAAAAACTGGACGTTTATGTCCTAACTTGACTTTGAATCAGGGTTGTGTGCCATTCAGAAATAAAGTGTTTAAGTTCCAACTTAATTCCTGCTTTTAAATTTTGGTTGCAAACAGGATGCAGAGTGATTTAAAATGAATGGAAATTCAAAGAAATTCATCTGATTATTCAAACTAAATTTGTCAAGAAGATAGACCTTGAATGTTGACTTTACAAAACCTTATTTGAAAGTTCCATAAAAAAAGCCAATAGAATAGAATAGAAAAGCCAATAGATTGAACACAACAAAATAATTATAGATGGAACAATAGAATGGAAGACAACTATTATTATAGACAGAATGATAGAAAGAACAATAGAATGATAGACAGACAAATCAAATGACAGACAGACAAACATATAACAAATATTAGTTTGCATTTAGTTTATGTAATTATTTTTTAATAACTGAAAGGGAGCCAATTCTTCAGTTCTGAATTTTGCACAATCCTGTTATGAACAGATACATGTTGTTAACCAAACTCACTCTGCTGTAATTCAATTTAAAGAGAGTTCAAATGGTCAGAATGTTATCTTCAAACAAAAATGCATTCATTCCCATTCAACCTCAGGAACTCTGCAGCTGTTCACTGTGAGAGAGCGGTCCAAGCGTTTACAGCCTACAGTCTACTACCACCCCGAGAATGGGGTTTATGTTCTGATATCATAGAAAAACCTGACAGAAACTCAACGGGTGACGTTTACTTGAATTTCTGAACTCTGCAGAGAGAATACAACCAGTCTGCTCCATTGTTTCATATTTACAATGCTGGAATGCTTTTCAAAGTGCCAGCCAGCTTTCAGCATACCTCTTACAGAGCGGGTCGGTTTAATGCACTGCCACAGAGCATACCAAAGAGCTATTCATCTGCCCTTAGACAAGCAACATGTTGAAATGCTAATGTTCAGTCTATTACAGGATGAACTACTACTCCATTTTGTTAGTTTATCTACTTATTTTAAAGAATGAGGAGATCAGAGTTTAAATACAGGCATCAGTCCAAACTTTAAGCTTGTTTACTCTTATATGGAGAAAGTACAAGGAAATATGAAGTGGAAAAAATGATTTATAATACTTATATATCTGGCTCCTCACAGGCTAAAGGGTTAAAAGCAAACAAAGAACCGTGTTTGCTTTGTCTCCTCTATGTGATCCAGGACAGAGGCATTTGGAAAAATTGTCCAGGGAAGATTTCAGTGGTTAATGAATTGACCTCCGCTTGTCTAGACAAAGCATTATCCCACGTGGCTCCGAGCGATGCCCACTGTAGTGTACCATCAGGGGGGAGGAAGCACAAGGAAACCTATGAGATTTTCCCCATTCCTTGTGTCTCTTCAAAAAATAAAATAAAAACATGTATACTTGTTTCGTCCTTTCAATACCCTTACTACCTGCCACTCTGTGAGATCTAGTCATTAGTTAGCTCTCCTGGTATCTTGTTTCACCTGGACTGATCTTTTCCAATTCTCCAATCCTACATTTATTATGGCACTCCATCCCTTCTGCCATCTCCCGACACTCTCGCAATCAAACAGTCTCGCTGCTGACCTCCCCCTGCACATCACTTCTTCTTTTGCTCTCCTTTCCTTAGACCTTGTTTGTGTGCGTGTGTGTGTGTGTGTGTTTGCTTTTCAATCATTGCAAATAATTTTTGCACTTAATCACGTGCAGTTTTACTTCATTAGCATGAAATAATACAAAACAATGTACATAAAAAAAGCAAAACATAAAGAGTAAGTAATGGTAATCAGGGTGTTCCGAGTGGTTTTAGCATGTTTGTTATGCAGTTTCTAGGGGGTTATGGGCAGTTGTTAGGTGACTACTTACTTGCCCGAGTCAAAAGAGTCCAACCCCAGGTTTCTATTCTGAATTTTTATTTTTCATCAGTGCTGTATTTTTCAGGGTTTTTATTACTAAAACTATTACAAATTATTTTCATTTCATTAGGTGAAAAATTTTCTCAAATTAAACTGACAAATTATGGACTGAATTAAAATAAGTTGAAATGTTAAAATTAACTTAAGTATATATATATATATATATATATATATATATATATATATATATATATATATATATATATATATATATATATATATTAAAAACTAAACCTAAAATGAAAATTGAAACCGTAATAAAAAGTCAAATGTAATATATTAATAAATACCTATATATATATAATTAATATTAAAATAACATGTCATGCACATTTTTGTTAATTGCATTAATTAAAAAATATTTTTTAAACATCAATTAAAAAAGTTTTAATGTTGTGACAAGTTACAAGACACAGTTAAATATCTGGATTTCAGTAAATGAATATTCAATTTAATTTTAAGTTATTATTTTTTTGGTATTTATAGTATAATTTTTTATCATTTATTTAATTTTTAAGTTTTAAGTTTTTATTAATTATAATTTATTATTAATTTAAAAATAAACTGTATACAAATTTATATTAATAAAATGAATAATGAATTATAGTAATTCATTATTAATTAAAAAATAAAAATTACTATGAATAAAATAGTATATTTTAAATCGTATTTTAAATTGCTATAATAATAAAATAAATAATAAATAAATAAAAATATCTCCTTACCCCCAAAATCAAACTAGCATCCACCCCCTTCTCTCTCAGCCTCGTCTAATAAAAATGTAGTTTCACAGAGAGGGAGACCAGGAAACCTCTGGCTATTGTCTCTATTCATGGCACGGTAGAGCAGAGCAGGGCCAGCGCACTTTAGAGAGCTCGGCGAGGCTGGGAGCACACATTTCGTGCAGTGTGTGAAGATAGGAAGAGTGCCAGCAAGAAAACGAGATGCACGGCTCACAGGAGCATTTCTTTGACTGTTTATTTCAGCCTAGATGTGTTCACTGGTATGCATGTGGAGCTCACTGGTCTCCTTAAACCACAAGACCTCCACAGAGAGCCAGAGACAGAGAGACACTCACACAAACAGAAGATGCTGCAGGATACTGACCACCCAGCCCTCATTTAGCAATCACATCCAAACCTATATATGGAACGAAACAGAGAGGCAGCTACAGACGCACACGAACACAACATAAATAAAGCATTAGCACTTAGAGTTATTACGGTGATCATGAATCACATGCATGTGTGCATGCGAACGGGTGCTGCTCACTTACACCTGACAAAAACCCAACCATTTGGAAACAAAATCAGATTTCTGAAATTCTGATCTCTCAAAGACAGCACTGAGACTAAACTGAAAGCAACTTTTTGCTGTTTTATGCTTCCAAGATTTTTACTGAGATATGTCTCCGGTAGAGTTTCAAAAGAGATCTATGGAAGACTGTTTCTCCAATGGAATAAATAAAAAACTACTACTAATAATAATAATAATAATAATAATTGTGACTTTTCATCTGACAATTCTGACTTGCAAGATTTAAACTCAGAATTCTGACTCTCTCTTAGACAGAATTGCAAGATATAAACTCTGTAATGTGAAATGTAAGCTAAGAATAGTAGGACATATTCAAACTTTGAAAATTCTCTTTCTTCAAAACTCTGAATTCTGAGATATATAAACTCAGAATTTCTAGACAAAAAGTCGCATTTGCTTTTTTTTTTCCTGTGGTGGATGCAAGCTTCCATAGAGATCCCAACATCTTCAACTATTCTAAAATTATCCAGATACCAACATCTGCGAACAAAAATCTGTGATTTCAATTTGAATTCATGCATTTCTAAGTATAAGTAGTATTAGTATTCAGTAGCAATCCTGAGCAACTAAAGAGCAACTTCTGAGCAATAAACTGTTCCTCTGGATGAGATGGCACAGAATGAAGCGGTAACCTGGCCACACATGTGCATAGTCTGCCATAACGTGACCCATTAGTGGGGTGCTTGTGTGATATTTAGTGAGGTGTTAGTGAGCAGAGCGGGCAGAGCAGCTGAGGCTGAGAGCAACTAAAGCCATTGACATGTTCTGACGCCCTCAGAGAAAGACAAACAACACACACTGTCATACACAGGCTTTCTGACCTCTTCAACCAGCCTGTTAGTGACTGCTTATCAAGACCATGTGTGAGAATAGAGGAAGCCATATGTTTAGAAGGGGCTATAGATGAAGAGTGTCATGTGAGTGTGTGAGATAACTGCGTTTACCAAGTGTCTTCAGGGAACCCTTATGATTTGAATAGTTCCTTTGTTAAAGAACTATTCCACACGGATCCAGTATATATCCACACCAGATGGTGGATCAGCACCTAGAAAGGACCTCTATAGCCCTGATAGACAGCGGCCAGGACAAGACCAAAGACCAGGACAACTAGAGCCCTAGATACAGATCCACTGTAAAGACCTTGTCTCAGAAAACCACCAAGACTAGACCACAGCAAACAGATGATTTTTCTGCACAATCTGACTTTGCTGCAGCCTGGAGCTGAACTGCTGGTTTCGTCTGGTCAGAGGAGAACTGACCCCCCAACTGAGCCTGGTTTCTCCCAAGGTTTTTTTCTCCATTCTGTCACCGATGGAGTTTCGGTTCCTTGCCGCTGTCGCCTCTGGCTTGCTTAGTTGGGGTCACTTCATCTACAGCGATATCGTTGACTTGATTGCAAATAAATGCACAGACACTATTTAAACTGAACAGAGATGACATCACTGAATTCAATGATGAACTGCCTTTGACCTTTATATGCCTTTATATAAATAAAGGTGATTGACTTGACTTAAAACAAGATTAATCCATAGATGTAGAATAGAATTTAGTCAGTAAAACTTAATTAAAAAATAAAAATAAATCATAATGAATAAAAACCTAATCTAAAATAATTATAACACTACTACTACCAATAGTACGTTAAACAAAACAGTTAAGAAATATAATAAATAAAATTATAAATAAATATAATACAATTTTAATAATACATTTAAAAAAAATCAATACTACTACTACTACTACCAAATTCAGTAAAACATAACAGTTAGAAAAATATTAATAAGAATAAAAATAGAACAATAAATTAAAAAACAGCATTAATACTACCACTCTTGATAGTAATAAAAGTAAACAGTCAGCTTCATCAGTTGGTAAAAACTAAAATAAAATAATAATAAAAATAAAACTATATTAACAAAGCAAAATAATAAAAACTACTGCTTAAATACTTATTCTAACCACTGTCAGAGACATAACAGCTTGTAAAAACATTATACATAATAACCAATAATAATAAATATTTTAAAAATACAATAAATGTAATTACAAATCATTACATATATAATAATAATATAGAATTAATGGAATAAAAATATAATAATCAACGATAGTACAACCATAATAATGAAGACTCAAAATAATGCCCTTTTTAAAGTGTCGTAAAGATCTCACAGTATAGCCACTTTAATGCTTCAGGACCAGCTGACTAACTCTGTCTCCACTTCGAGAGCATTAAAACGAAGACGACGGCTGTTTAAAGACAAGCACCCGATAAGAAGCAACATGTACAGCCCTGTTATCAGACCATTACAGTAACACAATATCGATACACCCCTGCAGCCTCCTACTAGCATTCGCCAGCACCACTAATAAAACACTGCCAAGGACAATTTATCATGCTTTAATTATGTTGATTAAAGGTTTGTTTTATTTTCTTTTGATTGGAATCTCGGAGTCAAAATAACAAACCATGAGCTATTTCATTGTCTGTCGCGGTGTGTATGTGTGCCGGGGGACTTGTGAAAGTATGCTTTGCAGGTTTCTGCTGCACTGTTGGAACATCAAAAGAACAAGACCTGAGCAACATGCCAGAGTCTAACCACAGAGCCAAGCCAGGCACAGATGAAACAAGATTCACACACTGAGTGCAGACAACACACACACATGCAGAGCACATCCTGCAGTTGTGGCGCTCAAAGCACGGATAAACGTGGCGCCCCAATGACTATAGTGATTCTCTACCCTGACAAAACAACTGTTCCTAACCACAAGTTAAAAGCGGCCTCAAAATTAACAAAAGAAGCTTAATATGAATTCTAGTGTTATCAAAGTCAATTGCATTAGCAAACAAAAAGTAGCAGTTCGTCAAAGCGTCATTTTAACACTGTGTGATTCTCTGGAATTCTGAACATCTGTCATTCGCTGGGTTTTCCGTCAAGTATAATCTTTACACAAATGACAGTTCTGGAGAATACCAGAGATAAACAGACGCGGCTAATATGCCAAAGTACTCACAGGCCAGCTCTTCTTCCTGAAAATATATCACAATATATCAGAGAGAAAGAGCATGTGTGTGTGTGTGTGGTCGACCGCTATAACCCTATAACAAAAACTCCATTCTATTTTTCATCAAAATAACTTTCATTTTCAACAGGTAAAGTTATTTTTTTCAACCCCACTATTCAAATCACGTCACGGATACAATCTGATCAATTCTTGATGAACAAAGTCAAGTCCTGTTCTACTTCTTTTTTCATTCATCAAACATCATGTTATAGAAGTTCAATGGCTTGTGAACTCCGTTTATGTTGACTTTGAGTCACAAATGATATTCTGATCTGTAGACTAGCAGTGCTGAGAGCTCCATAAACAAAAGCCTGGAGTCCTGCCAGCCACTGACGGCAGCGATAAGTAAATAACATATACAACATATTAATACTTCGGCAAAAACCATAAACTATGAGTAATCTGATTACTGAATGGGCTGACATTTTCTGGGGAGGCAAGAATGAAATTACAGGCCTGGACAGAACAAAAGAACAAACAGGAACAAGCACACACACACACACACACACACACACACATACAGTGCACAACAATAAGTTTAAAAATAATGTAATCTGTGACTCCATCAGAGTGTGTGTAGGCCAATTAATTGGTTTTGGCTATAAGATGATGTATGAGTTTATACATTTACATTTACATTTAATGGCTTTTACATGTTTTTCTTTAATTATCGTCAAAAGAGCCGAATAAATACAGATACATATGGGCAATTCTTCAAGGGAACTTTTTTATTTAATTATTCCAGTTAACACATAAATCATAGTTTTTTTTGTTTGTTTTTTATAGCATCTCTTAATTACTTTATCTTTCATTTTTAAGAGTATAATAAGGTTACATTTGCTGGAATTTTCCTGTTATTAAGAAGTATTACAAGTTATTGCACTTTTACTAAATAATCCAAGATTTTTTTTAAATATCATTTTATTATTAATATTATTATTTTATTATCATTATTATTTTTTAGTCGTCACCTATGAGGAATCACCACTGAGAAGGGTTATGACCTGGTGAAGAAAGCTTTTAGACATTTAAGACATTTGGGACTGAAACTTTTCAAATTTAAAACTTCATTATGGTAACAGTCCCTAACAACACACAAAGCCAGCTGACCAATCACCACTAACCATGGGAAAACCATTCAACATGATTTCATTTTGGACGGACAAAGATAAGTACAATATCAACTTCATACAGCCCTACAGAGGATAAGTGGTTTGGAGGATGATGATGAGATGATGGACGGAAAGCTTTTAAAACGTAAAGGTTATGCTCCTTAAGGCCAATCAGTTGACTAGGAAACCCATATTTCATTGGGGAAAATAAATAAGGGATACAAAATGACACAGACACCCAAGACAGAACACACAGTAGTGTTTTGTGTCATATCTTCCTTGCGTGGCTCTTTGCATACATTATTTGGGAGGCCCTGCAGTGCTGTGGAATCCATTATAATAATACGTATATCTAGGATGGCTCTGTTATTTGTGTCATGCTTGGACAAACACATGGTGACGTATACCCTTCTGAAATGCACATTACCAAACACTCATTAACACACATATATGAGCAGGGGTGTCTCTCGGGATCAGATTATACTGACATGCTAAGGAACCAGTCAGACATGATCAGGTCTTCATGGCAGCCAATGGCAAGCCATAGAGCTGTTTCCAAAACATGCTTGTTTTTGAGCACTGGCTGGCTGGCGGACAGCAGCAAAGGTCTGACAAACATGCATACACATATACACTGTCCATGTGTCTGATTGTGATAAGCTTTCAACCCACCCGTTCCTTGCTTTCTCTTCAGCATGAGACTATTGTGTGTATGTGTATGTGTGTGTGTGTTTATGTACTTATCCTACCGTCTCAAATGCAACAGAGCTCAGGCACATGGCCTTAGCATTGTCAGCCACATGAGACATTTCAGGCCACAGAGCCAAGCTGCCCCTCATAACAACACACACCTTAAAGAAACAGTTCACCCAAAAAAGAACATTCTGTCATCCTTTACTCACTCTCATGTCTTTCCAAACCTGTGACTTACTTTCTTGTGCAGGACACAAAAGGAGCAGATGTTTTAAAAGGCTGCTCGTGGGGATTTTGTTCCCATATAATAAAATACTAATAAGCTGATGACAGTGTTGTTATTGCTAACTAATCTTTTGGTAAATGAAATTAAGTAGCAATAAATAAAATATAAATATTAGATCAAAAACTTACAGAAATTACAAATGTACTAAAATGACTAAAGCTAAAACACAAAAAATATGAAATAAAAATTAAATTACAATTAAAATTAAATTTATGCATTTAGCAGACGCTTTTATCCAAAGCGACTTACAGTGCATTCAGGCTATCAATTTTTACCTATCATGAGTTCCCGGGGAATCGAACCCCCAACCTTGCGCTTGACAGCGCAGTGCTCTACCTATTGAGCCACAGGAACACTATATAAAATAAATAATAAATAAATAATAAATATAATATATATTTATATAAATATGTAAAATATTTTATCAACATTTGTAATAAATATTATATATATATATATATATATATATATATATATATATATATATATATATATATATATATATATATATATACACACACACAGTAGCTTACTCTTGTCTTGTCTTTTTTATCCAGTTTCAAGGCTGAATTATAAGTGCTCTGGCCCCTTGTGACAGGAACTCACTGTTTTATACACACACAACAACATGTGACTCACATTCTTACTGAAAGTAGAAAGGGAATGTATACATTATTGACGGGACTTGTCTCTGAGCAGAGTTCGAGGTTATAACGTCCCCGCAGCACCATCCCAAAGGGATTCACGGATTGAGACATTCTGCTGTCGTACTCATCAAAGAGAGAAGCCTCTAATCAGTCAGCCAGACCGTGACACCAAAGGCAACACAGACTTTCAAGACACATGAAAGAGGGTGTCCAGCCTAAAATAAACAGGATCCAGAGCCCACGAGGGAACGAGTCCCAGTGTTGACGCTCAGTATCCACCCAGAAGTATCAGCTTCCATCCATCGTGACCTCGTTCTCCCTCATGCTCTTGTTATGTCTTGTTCACAGTCATAAAGTTTGCGAGGTGAACCACCAATCTGCAAAGGCCATGCTTTCATAGCAAAAGGTCGGCACTTGGCCTTTCCTGGAGATGGAGCGAGGAAGGAGACTGAGAATTTTTAGGCTCTGGGAGCATCGAGCTGCCCTGACCGGGTCATGGGATACACAGAGAGGAGGGCAAGCCCACATGGGTCACAGATCTTGAAAGAGGGGTGGGTGTCTCACACACACAAAGGTTACAGCCTACACACAGATACACCCTGCCAACAACCCACCAGCACCCTTTCAATTATTAACCTCCAAGAAATCGGCCCTGCTAGATGCACCCTAGCAGAGGAGAGGATGGATAGGATGGAGGATACCGCATCCATCATCAGCCTCCCTTTTGCTCTCTGTCGTTATCTGGAGTTGTGTGTTAACGACAGGTCAGTTCAGAGAGAGTGTATACAGTGAAATCCAAAGCCTACGTCACACACCAGTGGCCCAAAGTGCATCTTTCATGTTCTCCATCTAACAAAATAACTGGCTCATCTGATTACGTCAATACGTGAACTGTAATTAAACAATTTTGTTGATAAAAATATGACAGGGGGAAAGAAACACCAAGGCAAAATATTAACAAATTGTGCCGTTAGGAAAAAAATGTAAAAGATGATGATTTGTTAAATATTGATCAAGTTTTTGAAAGAAAATATTTTATTTAGCTAGGATGTATTAAATTGATCAAAAGGGAATGTAAAAATATCTATAAAATTACAAAAAAAAATTCTGATCTTTTGAACTTCTTTATCAAAGAATGTAATATATTTATCAAAGAATGTAATGGTTTCCACAGAATATCAAGCAGAACAACTGTTTTCAACATTGATAATAAAAACAAATCACAGGAAGAAATTACATAATTTTAAATAGAAATATAACTGTTTTTACTGTATTTTTTAACAAATAAATACTGTCTTGATAAGAATGAGACTTTTTAGAAAAACATTAATGAAATCTTACTGGACCTAACTTTTGAACAAAATTATTATATCATATGAACTGAATAAATAAATCTCAATATTTGGTTTCTAATCAACTAAAATGTTATTGTATGACACTATAAAATATGTACAATATTTAAAAAGAAAAGGCCAAAAAATGCATTGCGAAATGCCAAAAAGAGAGAGAAAAAGAGAGACAAATGTTTCAAATGTTTTCCCAACAGACTTTTGGACCACATTGACGTTCACTGCATAGACTATTTTTCTAAATCTTCTTTTGTGTTGCACAGAAAAATTAAATCATACAGGTTCGGAATGACGTGAATCTCAGTAGATGATGACAGAATTTTCATTTCTGGGTGAACTATCTTCTAAGACTGTCCCTGACAACCTTCACAGAGCTTCATATTTTAAAAAAACTTCAGATTAAAGAGGAAAAACTAGAAAAAAAGTGACTTAAAAGTCCAAATTAGTTTTAAAAAGTTGCCAATCAGAGTTTTGCTTGGTTAACTAGAATCTATGGTTAACTGATCAAATATTTTTGACAAAGAGGACCTGAGTGTGAGCATGATGGGTTTTCGAGCAGAGCTCATTAAGGGGCAATGGGGCCGCTCTTCTCCGGCTCTTAAGTGCGCTCTGGTCTGTCGGGGCGCCAGTGTCCCTTTCTCTCTCCTCCAGGCGCACATCAATAAGTGGGGCAGACTCTCTCAGCTCGGGTCTAGCTGTCTGGGGCTTTGAAGTCCTTTGGTTATCAGCCAAACGTGTCACGCTACCTGCAGCCATCTGTGAAGAGCTTACATTCAGGCTGGGCAGCCAAACCCCACAATGACTCTGTGTGAGTGTGTGTGGGAGTGTGTGTGTGTGCCACTTTCAGAACATGAGGCATAAAACATGAAAATGAGATGGTGGGAAGTGACCATTATTAAGAGACTTATTGAAAATAATTCCCTCAGGGCTGTTCTTCTATGTGACTGGGAAATGAGTTTATATTTGGTTATAAAAAAAAGAAAAAAAAAAGGAAAGGACACTTTGCCTCATTATTCTCTCTCTCTCTCTCTCTCT
Source organism: Carassius carassius (assembly GCF_963082965.1). Lineage (NCBI taxonomy): Eukaryota > Metazoa > Chordata > Actinopteri > Cypriniformes > Cyprinidae > Carassius > Carassius carassius. The sequence goes on along the minus strand of NC_081767.1, from coordinate 28,099,876 downwards.
CTCTCTAATATATATATATATATATATATATATATATATATATATATATATATATATATATATATATATATATATATATATATATATATATATATATATATATATATATATATAGACAGATACACACACACACACACACACACACATATATATATATGCATACATACATGTGTTCCTGTGGCTCAAATGGTAGAGCATTGCGTTATCAAGGTTGGGGGTTCGATTCCCCGGGAACACGATAGGTAAAAATTGATAGCCTGAATGCACTGTAAGTCGCTTTGGATAAAAGCGTCTGCTAAATGCATAAATTTAATTTTAATTTTAATTTTTTTATATAATTTTTAATTTAATTTTAATACATACAATTTAAATATAAATTTAGACATTGTTGTGTGCAGTGCAAAAATTCCTTTTAAAAACTGTTATGAAAAGTCCTAGTAATAAAAGAAAGGTATTTACTGAATATTGAATATTAACAGGTACTGATGAATACATAAATTTTTGAAAAAACAAATAAATAATAAATGTAAAAAATATAAATTAAAATAAAAAATAATCAAAAATAAAACATGGTGGAGTCTTATAGTCAAGTAGGCTGATCATGTAAGCTTTACTGTCTGCACTCCCATTGGTAGCTGCACCATTATGCCCATTCGCATAATGTTAAACTCACCAAACGTCATTTATAATAAATGACTTCCATTCATTTTTACACTACAAATCACTCTCTGTGTGTGCTCTGAAGAGCGGCCAATGATCTATTCAAGGGATCCTCAAATCTAGACCTCGAGATCCACTTTCCTGCAGAGTTTAGCTATAACCTAATCAAACACACCTGAGCATGTTAATCAATGCCAATCATTGTCTTTGGGATCATTAGAAAATCACAGGCATGTTGGAGCTAACGCATTGGACTTTCAGGGCAAGATTTGAGGAACCCTGATCTATACCAACCCTAATAAATGAATAAAAGTAAATGCAACCAATGAAACATGGGCGTTTTATACTACTGTTTTCAGTTATGTTGGTTTCTAACTAAAAGATATCTGTGGACAAAGCTAATCTGTCTGTCACAATCATGTTTAGACTACATTAACCCCAATAAAACAGGCCGGGCCTAGCCATGCCAAATGGCCCAAGTCATGGGGGTTTCTCAACAACAATAGGATTATATAGGGCATGGACAATGTGCTTTCAGCAGGCTGGCATGGCATGGGCAGAACAGGGAGGGGGAGAACATGCTGAAAGACCAATGAATGCATTGTAGGCCAATCTAACCCTCAGTTTCATCCATGTACTATGCTCATACACAGTAACCTACATTAGAGAAATCAGCACATTAGACCATGTTTTATCTCCAAGTACACTATAAAAATTATTTTTCAAAATTTATAAATAAAACGGATCATTGGAGTCCAAAAGAATTTTACAAGAGAGTAATATTTCTGGTTTTCTGGTCATTTCTGCCCAGAAAAAAAAAAATGCTAGTTAATGTTACCACATTGGATTACAACCTGCTGAGTTTGCTCACAACTATCAATCAATAATTTTGGTACTTTTTTCCCACCATGTTACACTTCTGGTGTTCCCAGGCCAAAAACTGACCAGCCTACAAAAACTTCTTAGAACTTTTTTTCTTACAATTAGCACAGATTTTGTATTTGCAGTTTGCACCTCAATTTTTAAGTGCAAAAACTGAGGTGCATAAGCTCAGACCAATGAGGAGTACGATCAATCAGTTCCAAAAGAAATACAAAACCTATGCTAACAGAAAGAAAACAAGTTGACGAAAAATTTAATCCGTCATTTTTAAAAAGCAGCTCATTTTTAACTGCGAACACCGAATTAAGTTTTTTCAGCACAGCACGAGGGCTAATTCAATGTGTAACTTGCCATTTGCCAATCGCTTAAATATACTAGCAATTTCTGAGTGAAAACTGTTACTTCTCCAAATGATTCAGAGTATGAACAGCTCAAGTTAAATAAGATGGCTAAAAACCAAAGATACCCATGCCATCAACCACTCAATGTTGTGGATTTCGCTAAAATTCATAACTGATGCCCTGAGATATACGCATAAAGCATAATTGCATTGCACAAAAGCAGCTGAATTCCATCAATCAGGGGCTGGTGATAAGATCCCTGGGGCCAGTAACCATAGGTGTAAAGGCAAAATGAATGGTGCCCTTCATGAAGGAGTAATTGCCGTGTGATTACAGCACTGCAAATCCAATGGCTGTGAAAAAAGCCCCCCTTTCATTTACCTTTGTTGGTGGAAGAATGAAGCTGGGAGAGACCCCAGCGTGAACTGATCCTCTCATATCTGATCAAAGGAAACATGCTAGTGGGACCCCCACCCTTTAAGAAATATAAAAAAAAGGACATCCACCAGACCTGGCAAAGTGAGGCAAAACAGGCCCATTTGAGACATTCTGAAACAAAATTGACTTGATTTCCTTGTCATATCCACTGGTTTCCCTTTGCATTTTAATTGCTGCTTATTTACCTCACTAAGTGACCATGTTGACACAGCCTGGCAACTAAATTGTCTGAAAATGCCCTTGGTGCTGCATCATATCTGACGCCCGCATCACGGAACAAACAGAGAGGCTTGCAGCTGGATCCTTCTGTGTTTCCGCATGGCTGCGAATCAATGCTGAACTCACCTACACCGGCGTATCTCGCATGTGGCAAGAGCTCTCAGGCTAACGTCGCTGGCATGTCTCTCCCTGAAACCTTATAGTGGATTAATTGTTTGGCGGTCATGCCAAAACTTTCATAGACAACTGCAAATTACTCATTTAAACTGGGAGATACATTAAAAAATTATTACGTAAGTCAGCATGCACACAGCTAATTATGAAATATTAATAATACTAAGACAACACATGTATAGAGGAGAATGAAGAATGGTTATGATATTAGGATTATGGTTTAATATTCACTAATCATATTAAAAATTACAGTTAAAATATATATTGAAGCCCAATTGAAAATCCTATAACAATCGAACAACGTCAGAGACATACCGAGGTTTTCGAATCTTCTCAGGTTTATATGACATTGAATTTATAGGATTCAGAGTTTGTTTTTAATCTATTCATAATAAAAGAGATGAATGAAATATTTAAAGCCATCACAATTAACACCATTTACTTAATTTGACACTTTCCTTCTGTGAGACTTCTAGAGGTCAGCGTCACAGTGACGAGCACCCACATAAATCAAACATGCTGTTCCCAAACATCCACTATGTTTATATTTCATACTTATGGAGCTTTGAAGATGAATATAGCCATACACAAAATGCAAATGACTTTACTTTTATTACTCCTATCTGGATGTAATTCATAAATAAGTGTGCCATTAACAGTGTTTTTCTCAGACAGTCATTTATTGATAATAAGAGACACATTATGAGATTGTGTTTGGAATACTGAACTTGTTCACTAGTGGTGGTACCATCCAAACATATAAAGATTAGCACTTTTCTAAAATCAGACAGACATTCAAGTGTATACATCAATGCATTCATATTTGTACATTTCCGTTTCAATCCAAACATGCAAAATTGGTACACTTCCCCCTACATTTTTGGTTTCTGTCAGTAGGGCAGACCCCATTAACTAACCAACCCCCATATCCCACAATTCTGCTCCCTTGGGCACCACAGCACACCTGTGAGTCATTTCCCCACAGAGGTTCTGAGAGCTCAAATGTCCCTCAGGCTTCAAAGGAGCATAAGATGTGGACAGCATAATCAGATTCAGTAAGACTGCGGTTCATTCACTGACCCACGGTGAGGCAAAAAGTCCTGTGAGGATAATGCGTTGGAAAACACTATTTCCAGAGTGACCGATGGCTTGGTCAGCCATTGTGGTTTTCAATCATGGAAGGCTATGAGAACCAGGCATTTTTCCATCTGCCAAACAGATACCGGTTTCACAATGCTTCAGTGTCCTTGCAAAGAAACACTTCCTCTTGATTGAGGAGCGCAACAATGTAAACTCACTCAGGAGTAATGACCTCCAAACGTATAGATTTTCCTGCAATTCTCAACTGACAATGACCCTGGACCTTAGGCATGGGTTGAGATCAGTTAGGGAAGATCTATCAAACACACCAAAATAGAAAGACATGTTGGAACAGTTGCTTTATGAAATTTATGACGCGGGCGGTCGTCAAGCAGAGATGGTGGCGTGAACTCAGACTCAGGGGAACCAAGAAAGTTTCCAAAGGCCTGAAAAGCAAAAACAGTTGGCAGAGATCATCTACAGGTCAAAGAACAACTAATCATATGGCTTCGACCATTAAACTGCTTCTTTAAAAGATTGGTCAAATGGTCAAACGTCATATGGACCAATTGTTTTTTGCTACTTTTATTTATTATTGCTAATTGCTGTTAATAGTGTTCATCGTCTGGTTGACTTTGTCTTGTATACATTTTTCTGGAAATTCCTGTCATTTGCACATAAACTGATCACTACTTATAAGATACTGCTAAATAATGTAGAAACTTAATTTTCTGTAAAGTTGCTTTGCAATGATTTGTATCATAAAAAGCACTATACAAATAAACTTTTATTTTAATGCTTTTATTTTAGGTCCTTTTAAAAGAGAACAGTTTTACAGAACAGTTTATACACTACCATTCAAAAGTTACAAAAATATACATATATACACACACACACACTGTATAAATAATAAGAGAATTTTCATTGAACTATTCCTTTAAAGCCCAAGCATACTGCAAATAATATTAATAATCACTACACATGACCCCTAAATATAAAGAGAGAGAAAAAACAATAATCAGAAAGACCCAGGTCTGACTCAAGGTGTCTTTCCATTTTCAGAATTCCAAAGCTAAACTTTTGCTTCCTTCTGCCGTAGAGACAGGTTGTCCTGGTCCTCACATCAGACATTTATCAACATGTCAGTGTGGGTTACGAGGGCAGGAGCCAAGGCTCCTCTGGCCCCAGATTACTCTTCCATATGGGATTGAGCCAGAGCGTTGGGTCTGCACCACAGCGCTCCACAAAGACACATCAGTGCAGCAACAAAGAGCTCTCACTATAGACTGGCATTACAAATGTCTCCACGGACAGTCTGTACCCTAAACTGGAGCAGCAACAGATATTTATTCACAAACTGAAAGGTCCTTTACTCCTGCTTTTGAAAAGAGCTCAACACAGCACGCATGTGCCTTAGTGACACAAATTCAATACATGCATCTGACAGCCATGAGATGAGCAGAGGAGTCCGTGAATAAATGCAAAACAAGCATGACAAGACATTTAATCTAGTATTAGCGTGTTCACATACACTCACAGATTGGCATTACATTGGACTGGCTGCTCAAACCACAAAAAGCAACAAATGAACTAATTATTATGCTTTCGTAAGGCAATGATACAATAGAATTTCCAGCTTTTGTAACTCAAAGAAGACAACTCTGCAAGTGAAAAAAAGAGAGATAAACAGCAAAAGAATGACATTTCTGCATAACCAGCCATCGGAGGCATAAAAACGGCATAATTACATTCATAAATATCACACAAGACATTTAGACAGTTAAGGCAATGTGTGATGCTGCCCTACATTTCCATTCTGAGCACACGCATCTATAATAAGCAAGAGCAGAGATAGAGAAACAACCAGAACAATGTTATCTCTACTTCATTAACTACTTCCAAATGAAAAATCTTTCTTAACACCTAATGAGCATCACCGTTTGAGCAAACAATTAGTCCCACATATTGTTTCTTAAATAAGCTCACTTGGTTTTGTTTGGGATCCCGGTGAACGTTCCCATAGGAGACGCAGAGCAAAAGAACAGCCAGAGCAAACCTCTGAAGTAACCTGAAGGCTAAACCAAGTCTCAAGGGTCTTCAGATGTCCCATAAGGTTACCCTTAAGGGTCTTCAAATGTTACAGTGCCACAAGATGAATCTATCTAGCACCCATCAATCTGCAGCATCCATGCACGTGTTAAAATCATCTAATTAACTAAGAGTAAAAGTTTGCATGATTTCCACTTGCTTGAGGTTGGTAGTTTATAACAGGCAAACATTAAAAAATAATCTTAAAAACACTGAATTAAAAAAAAGGGTGCGAGTTGCTATCACCAGCAGAGGGAGCATGGGTAATCAATCAGAAATATTGAAAATTTTGAAAAAGGTAAATGCAATCTGAGGGTGGCATGGCATCTCAGGCATTTTTCGGGGCACGTGAATTGCTTCGTCTTTGTCCAAATTATGAACTAAAACCAACCAGAACATGATTCAATCTCAATCTAAAATCAAACTCAACCACAACTAAGTCTGTGTCTGAAAACCTAATGAGCTACCTACATTTTTAAGCACTGAAGGCACATTTAGTGTCCCGAAAAGCTGCATATGCACCTGTGATGCCCAAGTATGCAGTCTAAATATGTAGCATATGGTTTCAAGACAGCCATAAAGAGATAGTTCATCCAAAATCTGTCATCATTTATGCAACCTAACGTCATTCCAAACCTGTGTGGCTGGAAAGATGTCAATCTCAATCACCATTCACTTTCATTTCGTCTTTTATGGCATAAAGTGAAAGTGACTAAGGCTGTCAGTCACTAACATTCAGTCCAAAATCTCTACCAAAAAAAAAAAAAAGTCAAAAAGGTTTAGGTAATCAAATGACAACAGGATTCCTTTTGGGGTGAACTAACCCTGTTAAGTGACCTCAGGATACTCTCTGGAGAACTGTTGATGAATTACACCACTCACGGAGAACGAAAAATGCTAAGAAAGTAAAAACTGGATGTTCCCTTTCATTCTCCATAAGGCATTCCTGCACAATGATTAGTCACCATAACACTGCAGTGTATTAGTTAGTCAAAATCACGCCAAACCATTACAACATACATTGTACAGCATCAACAGAAGTCACATAATAGTGAAACGAGAAATTAGTAAACGCAAATCCAAGAAGTAACTCCTAATTTAACAATCATGCCTTATCTATATACATACTGCCTGTTTGCTTAATATCCACTTTCTGTTTCGTATATTGGCTAAATAGATCGATATCCTATATGTGATATAATATGAGCATGCAGAACACACAGCAATCTATTATAAAACTGCGATATTTTGTAATGATAGGCTATGAGAATAAACATTAGATGAAGAGACAGCATTACACAATGAAACAGGGTGGTTGACGGTTTCTAATACCTTTCAGTCATAATCCATAAAAAACTGGAAGAATTCAACAACTAGGAAGTGATAGCATATTAATTTAAGATTTGATAAATAATAATGATTTAACAAATGTATCCTCTCTAAGACAAGTAATGAACATCGGGACCCGACGCTCTCTCTGCGGAGAGAGTGAATAATGTTAGTCAATAATGTGCGGGTCTGACATTAATTTCACCCTCGTATGGGCACTAGATCTTACCTTCGTATACAGGGGCCATCGGTGCAAGGATTTCTGTTATTCATGGCAAAAGATGAAGCCCAAGCACTGTTCACAACTCAATAAAAATCTGCCATCTTGAGCCGAGGACAGAATCGCTGCTGTCTCCTGCATTACTAACCCAGTTCATCAGGGAGCGAAAAATGATAAAAGAATGAAAAATCACATCCAGAAATTCAATTTGATGATCGGCCCGAGGTGCGTGAGGGAAAAAAGGATGTCTGCAACTTAACTCCACGGGTATCGATAGTGTTTTGGCTCTAAAAAAGAGCCAAACTGCAGGTCTTGGCTTCAGCTGGTGATCATGACTGTGGAGTGAGTGCCTGCAAAAGTTGCAATGAGAGAAACGAGCCAGCGAGCGGAGCGACTTTGCGTTGTAATCAAACGACGAGGCGGTCGATCATGTTGAACAGGGACTCTGAATCAAACGACGAGCTACTCGATCGGGCTCAGTATACCGATCTGAAAACAGCTCGTTCTGACAAAATACTATTGATATTGAAGTGAAGTGAAGTGAAGTGAAGTGACATTCAGCCAAGTATGGTGACCCATACTCAGAATTTGTGCTCTGCATTTAACCCATCCGAAATGCACACACACAGAGCAGTGAACACACACACACACTGTGAGCACACACCCGGAGCAGTGGGCAGCCATTTATGCTGCGGCGCCCGGGGAGCAGTTGGGGGTTCGATGCCTTGCTCAAGGGCACCTAAGTCGTGGTATTGAAATATTACATTTATCGCTTCCCTTACTGCGATGATACCATGGTATAATGATGGTATTATATGTTAATATCATGGTACTTATGGAAATATATGGTTTATGTATCCAATTTATTTCCAATATAAGATTAATATTATGGTATGTCAAAAATACTTAGTATTGCTATAAAACCGTGACCAAAATATTTTAGTGTTACAAATAGCCACAAATAATAATAATAATAATAATAATAAAAGAATAGCCTAATTTAAAGTTGAAAGACACTCGTGTTACAGGCTTTCTCCGTTTTTGTTATTTATTATAGTACCAATGACGTTGATCAAAAAAAACCCCCCGTTAAGATCTGATTATTGCATTCAAATATCGATCGTGTGGCTGCTTAGTGACGTCACTGTATTTGCATCTGAATGAAGTCCATCAGAAACTACTTTCAGTGTGTATGGAATTAGATATCAAAATACATTTCATAAATGAATTTGATTAGACTGTAACATTCTTCTTTACATGTTTGATGAGACTATAAAATTGTTCATTTTGTTTAGGAAATATCATGCATAAAGTAAAATCCACCAAACATGTTTTTTTGTTTTGTTTTGTTTTGTTTGTTTGTTTTTTGGCAAAGATTTAAAAGGTTTTATGACTCGGGGAATATATTCACTTATATAGCCTATACTGACATGTTTCTATTGAAACGAGTCTCTGTTTAATGTAAGATGGTCCTCACTGCAGAACAGAATATCCAGGGGGCGTCGTTACAAATACCTCAACCTCCACCCCATGATTCCTAAACCCACCCATCTCCCAGAGCTCCACCCCTAAACCTACCAATCCCTACCCCCTAGATGTAAGTAATGTTATCCATTACTAAGCATATTAAAATAGTGATCTTCATGTGTTCATGCACCTTTTCTATGTAAAGTAATGTTTCATATTCAGGACAACCAAGGAATATATATATATATATATATATATATATATATATATATATATATATTTGCTTTATGTATATATATATATATATATATATATATATATATATATAAATAAATTAAAATCATTTGTGTGTGGTCCCCCAGCCAACAGTGCGAACTACAATTACCACAAATCATTGCGTGGGAACTCTTTTTTTCAGCCTCATGAAAAACTACATTTTCCAGAACGCATCATTGTCATCGCAAGCGGTTGTTGTCAAACACGGGGTAAGCGGATTGCTTATATAATTGATCAGTGATCGTCTAAACGAATTTCATTACACTGTAACCCAGATTTACTCGATCAACAGCACGCAATTATTATTAGCAGAGTGCACGAGCGCTGCTTGGTCATTTTATTACGTAACGCTGTTGTACGGATTCTGTTACAAAACAATAGGGGGAAGGTGAAAGAGTGCATCGAAGTATTGAACTTATTCTTCATATTTTTATCGGTAAAACTGTAACACATTGTTGTCAGTAAATTATAAACAGTCTTAACTTGAATTTCGTAGAAGAAGTTTCACGATCACATAGTGTGAACAGATGTAGGTTACACACTGCCAAATCGATTTTTTGTAGAATGACTTGCAAGGTCATATTTGAAAATAAATAAATGAAAGTAAAATGGAAATATTTTGTTTATTTATTTACATTTTTATTGATTGATTTGCTTGGTTGATTATGTGATTCTCTGATCTGTTTATAAACAAGTAAGCATGTAATATTTGTTGAAACTCACATTCTTCTTTATTATAAGTTTTATAAGTATAAGAATCACTGACACTGAGAATCATGCATAGTGTCACAATTATCTCTTAAAAGTTTATTTGGAGTTATTGCGAAATTGTGCACACAGCTTGATGTCTTTACATGCTCTCAGACAATTGGTCTAACAGTTATTGATAAAATAATGTTAGCTATACTCACAGACAGCTGACTGTGTTACATAAAACACTTCGCAAACATGAGTGCTAAAGTGTGACTAGAACTTCGCTGTTAACAGTTAACAGAATGTAAGCATTCTTTACATTTACCCAGGGTGGGCTGGCGGGTTGACGGCTCTTGTGGGAGATACTGTCTTTTTTTAGCCTACATGGAAAAGCATCTTCACAATGTCAATGATGAGAACTCAGACATGTGTTGCATCTTGAACTGTAGGGAAGAAAGTTACACTGATGTTGTTTTTCTGTTGTAGGTTTTTAATTCTTAAATTTTAAATTCCACATGTTGCTCCATGCATTTTAGCAACTTATTTCACATAAATCCCATTTTAAGTGCTTCTTTTTGTGTTTGTCTTTGGAGTGGCTTTATTTTGTGTCCCTCATCAAGCACCAAAATTAATGGATGCATGTAAAATTGACATATTTTGAGTGGGTCCCATTTACCAATAATGCAAAAACTAGCTTTAATTAAAATTTTGAGATATATTTGTTACAGAATTTACAGAATGTGTGTTTACGCTACTTAATAAAAGTACAACTGTCCATTATTAGGTCACCTCATTTAATAACAAGATACGACTACTAATGTTGAGATGTTAATATTAACTAAGCTTAATAAATGCTGTAGAATCATTTTTTATTATTGTTAGTTTATGTTAATTAATGTAATTAACTAATAATACTGTATTTCGTTGCCTTGTGCCCACTTGTGCAATGACAATAAAGTTGAATCTAATCTAATCTAATAAGAAATTAAAACATTGTAAAGCATTACCTTTTTTATGTAAGCTTTTATTGATATTATATCTGATAAGATTTGATTTTATTAAGATCTGATGTGTTATATTGTAATGCTAGTGTGTAGATAACAAATACATTGAACTCCAAGTGCATTTTATTTGTCAGCGTTTCCTGTCTGTGTGCAGAAAGCCAGCAGTGAGAGTGACGGGTGTCATCATGCAGCCGTTAGTCGACATTCTGAAAGGGTTTGGGGTCAAGGCAAGTGGATGGTCTGTGTCTGTGTGCCTTTTTCTGCTGTTCTTCAGCCTCCTTTACTGGTGAGTAAAACTATTTCATCATGAGGTTTCCAATTGCAACACAAACACTGTTATTTACAGATTGCAATGGCTGATTTCTCATGACCGATGGTTTCTTAAAACAATGATGGGAAGTCACCACTGTGAGATCCAAACAGCTCAGGCTTGTTTTCCTCAGGAGATGGATGGTGTGATCTGATCAAATTCCAATCACACATGTCACCGAACTTATCTTTTAAATGTCTTCACGTTGGAATGCAGACAGCGTCCAGATTCGGTTCCCCTTTTTAAAGTAATTTGAGGGCAAGGCTGAAGAAAATTCATAGTTTCTTGAGTACAAGCCTCAGGATTGTAACTGTAGCAATAGTAAAGACAGGAGTGAAATCCTAAAGCACTGATTAAAAATCTTGTAAGCTCAAGTCATTTTTTTAAAATACTCAAAAATAACTAAATTAAAGTTAACTGAATTAAATTAATAGTTAACCCAAAAATGAAAAATTGCTGAAAATGTACTCCCTTTCAGGCCATCCAAGATGTAGATGAGTTTGTTTTTTCATCAGAACAGATCACTTGCTCATCAATGGATCCTCTGCAGTGAATGGGTGCCGTCAGAATGAGAGTTTAAAAACTGATTTAAAAAATCATAATAATCCACACGACTCCAGTCCATGAATTAACATATTGTGAGGCACGCACTCATCTTGTGTGTGTTTATAATAAACAAATCCATCAAGACCTTTTTTTACTTCAAATGATTCCATTATGTTGCTTTCTCTTGTGAAAAATGCACCTTATCTGATACAGGAGAGAAATATGCACAGATCAAGCACCATTTACAAACAAAAATGGTTTAAAATGGTTCTAAACAATTATTTTGGATCTCTCATTCTGACGGCACCCATTCACTGCAGAGGATCCATTAGTGAGCAAGTTATATAATGTTAAACTACTCTGTTCAGATGATTTTATCTACATCTTAGATGGCCAGAGGGTGTTTAAAGGGGATTTTTTAAAATATACACATTATGCAATGCATTGTGAAAGAATGTCCCCCATGCATTTGTGTCGTTTTCCGTCTATCTTTGTCATTTTATTGTAAGACATTGAGAAATATATGAAACTTTACCAAGAAAAGAAAAAAAACTGTATCCAGTCACTTGTAGCATAATGCATGTTTATTTTTTTTCCCTGTAGCATTCAGCAGCAGTTTATAGAGAGTGACATGATTCTGTAGGACAGCAGTGGCCTCAAAAATAATACAGTGACTTTAAACAAAAGTGCTCAGCATTTAAATAAAGGATTATTTAAACACTGCTCTTATAATGCAGTGACTCAGGCTTGTGAGAAGCTGATTACAATTGCAGGTCTCTATTAAGGTTATATTTAGTTTTCCGTATCAGAACTATATTACAGCGTTGGAATCAGTGAATTTAATTACAGCCATTACAGGGCTTAGTCACACCCTTCCTTCTGAAACATTTACATTGTCACCTTTAACAGAGAAAGAGCACTGAAAAAAGACATTCTCATGTGTCCATAGCAACAGAAGTGCTTGCAGGACAACAGCTTGCCTGGTTAATTAAGCTTTAAGAAGAACTTAAGCCAGTCTAAAAAGATACATAATGTCTTTCCTTCCAGTCAAATGCTAAGGTTTTCTTATTCTTTTACATCCATTGTGATGCTTACATAATGCTGATCATTCTGTAGCATCTCTGCTTTGTTTAGTGATGTCATGACCAGTCTTATATTGCACTACTTTTTTTTTTTAGCTGCATTTATTTCATTTAAGGTAAAATACTTCGTTTTATTACTTGAGTAATTTTTTTTTCAGGGTTATCTAAACAATTCAATTATAGGTTATATACGGTTTTCAATGGAATTATAATTGTTGCAGAATACATATCAGAGTAGTATTTAAGAGAAATGGACATTTGCAAGTTTTTTTTTTTATGTGTTTGATATTGACATTAAGATCTTGACATTCAATCTGCTATATATCTATCTAAATTACAAATATAATTTTAATACAGTGTGTGTGTATATATGTAATTACTATATTATTATTATATAATATATTAATGTATCTATTTAAATGAATAAATAAATTAATTATTGTTAATATATTTTGATAACAGCATTGTGAACATTATTCAAAATGAAATGTCTAATAATATTTCATCTGACTTCTTGAGTTTGAACTTTTTATATCAAGGACCCTTTTCACTGTGCATTTGTTTACAAAGAAAAATAATAAGAGGAAAAGTATGTGGCCCTTTGTTGTACCCAAGTTGTAAGTGACATTAAATTATTCAAGAGTATAGACATATTAAGGAGATTTAATAAATATAAGAAAGAATCAAATAGTGATCAACTGCTTTTTCCCCTCCATCGGGTACAAATGCTTGTCCTTTTATTTAACTTTTAGCCTTTTAGTCTTACACGCACACACGCACATTTTTGTTTCAGAACAAGTACATTCCTGTCTGTTGGCAAAGGCAAGACTGTCATTCACAGTGGACTTAAAGAGTTTAGTTATGTAAGGGATCACTCATTCTGTCACAGTGCAAATGGAGATTTATATCAGGGGATGAAACCTTTCTGCACAGGTCTGCTCTAACAAAGAGTTTTTTTTTTAAATCTGGATTTCGAGGAGGGCATATCAGTAAGCATTTTGGGTTAGGTAGAAATAAACCATATTAGAGGATTAGTCCCTGATTTGAGAGTTGACTGCACTGTTAAATATCAGCCTTGTTTTCTTGAGACGCTGTTTGTCAAACACATAAACTTAAAAAAATACAAAAGACACAGTGTAATGGAACAAAACTTTCTAATCAACAGAGGAGCCAAGTCTTTTTCTCTGAGGTCATGGAGGTAAAGGAGAACACTATTTATTTGCGTCAAACTTGCAATTGATATGGTAAATTTGCTGCAATGCAGCAAAATGTGGCTAAATGTGCTTGACAAACCACTACATATATTTGCAAAGGAACCTCCAGCACATTTCTTATTCCTTTAGACAGAGAATTGATCTTCAGTGCGAAAGGTTATAGCTTATATAAGAGGCCAGCTTGGACCAGTAGATTGAAGGGTTTTACAATGACGGGGCCTTCAGAGTGTTTGCAGTTGCCAGAATGTGAGGAAAGCATGATCAGCAGTGAGCTGAACTTCTTCTGAACTCTGTCCCCTTCTGGTTCATTACACATAAAGGCCTGATGAAGGCGACTGGAGACAGCCATGGCATCACCTACTGGCAAATGAAGCTGTTAGGTTCAGGCCTCTACGTTTCAGTGTTACTTGCTGGACTGTGACATTGCAAAAAATGTTTTTTGGGGAGCTTGACAAAATGAGCAGCTGAACGTCTGTTGTTCTGTAAATTGGAAGCCAAGATAATCATATCTAAATTTGGCCAGTTTATTCTAAAGTCCACTTTAGTGGCCTGTGTGGGAACACAGAGAAAGCAGCTTTTGCATTTTGTTATGAATAATTTTCTTATCCATAAAAGTGAAATCCAGAAACATTCGTGTTACATATGTATAACCTGTATCTTCATGCAAAATATACATATACATATACATATACATACATACATACATGCAATAAATCAGTACCATATTGGTTATCAGTCTATATTAGAGACTTTGTTGTTTATTTATTGGTTGATTTTCGATTTTTCCTGTTTTTTCATTTGTTAAATTTGCCCTAATATAATGCTCATTTAAGTTAAAAACAAATAACAATGTAGATAACTCAAAAATCAATCTTTTTTTTTTTATAAAAAATTCAAATATATAAATTGTTGTTAAATTATTATTTCACATTTTATGAATGTTAAACCTTTTCCTCTCTGGTTTAATTTTTTTTCATGTCCCTGTCTTATAGATTACTGCTCTTTTATGTCATTTAATAGCAGACTTCCTGAAATATAATTAGATGTATTAGTTTGACCTCTATCTCATTTCTCCTTGCTTAAAGGACAACTTAAGTAAAAAGTGACACAGCTTACCCCACTCTTTCCTATGTAAAGGTTAATGCACTCATTCCTATTGATGATCTCCTGTTGTTACTGTCTTCATTACATTCAAAATGAGTCTCCTTCCTCATAAAGATTGTGAATTTCCCCCTTCTGTGAAACCTGAGTAGTTTGTTTTCCTCTCTCATTGAAAACCTGCTAATCCCTCTCACTTAACACACTGTGAATATAGGGGCCTTGTGACCATGACCGAACCTCTCCACTGGCAAGGCTGAGTGGAGAAGATGACATATTCTAATAGATACTCTCATAAAATTTAAGAGACAGAGTAGA
This sequence comes from Carassius carassius, assembly GCF_963082965.1. Lineage (NCBI taxonomy): Eukaryota > Metazoa > Chordata > Actinopteri > Cypriniformes > Cyprinidae > Carassius > Carassius carassius. The sequence goes on along the minus strand of NC_081767.1, from coordinate 28,084,437 downwards.
GTGCGAACCCATCTGTCACCCTTTGGACTGACTGCATAAACAATGGGCACAACTTCAGAAAGGTCACGCACTTGCAGTAGATGTGTGACATCTGCTGTGATATGGACTCTTTCTTTGCTTCACTTTATCTCTCTTCCATGAGAAGAGCTCTTCTGGATTCATTGCAGGAGTCTATTAAAACTCTTAATCCTCATGCATGACGTTATTAGAGTATTTAAACACATGCAGGCAGCCTGAGATGTTAGGTTATGATTCACATAGAATGAAAAATCACCCGATGTGATCGGTATTTAATTTTGAATTGAGAGCCTAGCTGTGGTATATTGTGGTCAGAGTTTGGGCTGGTAACTGAAAGGTTACTTGTTTTATTCCAACAGGAATGAAGCAAACACCATTGTGCCCTTGCGGAAGGCACTCAAACCCAGATCCTCCAAGGAGATTGCCTCAGTAAACATCATGGCACTGTTCAGTGGTGATATTGAGGGAAAGTTATGTAAATGGATTCCACTGAACCTGGTGCGGCGCTTTTCTGGAGATTATGTTCTAGATTTGTAAAACAAAGAGTTCTGGTTCTAGTTGCTGATTGGTCAATATAAAGTTTAATGTCAGGGACTATATCTAGAAGAAGAAGTATACTAAAAGGAATGGTCCACCCAAAAATCAAAAGTTGCTAAAAATGTACTCACCCTCAGGACAGCCAAGGTGCAAATGAGTTTGTTTCTTCATCAGAACAGGTTTGGACAAATTTTGTATTACATCACTTGTTCACCAATGGATCCTCTGCAGCGAATGGGTGCCATCAGAGTCCAAACAGCTGATAAACACATCATAATAATCCACAAGTAATCCATGTGACTTCAGTTCACCCATTCACTCCAGAGAAATAATTTTCAGCAAATTTGAATTTCAGGTTGAACTACTCCTTTATACCTATTGGGACTTAGTTAGGTTTCAACAAGTTGACTCATGGTAGTTTTATGTTAAACTGCTCAGGACACAAACCAAAATGTATTATGAGAGTCCAAATATCTCTTAAAATTATTGTTTTGAGTTCAATATGGCACTCAAAGCTGTGTTATATTGTGAATTGTGAGTTAAATGTCATGGCTTACAACAGCCTTTTACTCATAATGTAGCATAGCCTCTTGTACTTTTTTGCTTCAGTAGAGCGCATTCAAGAACATTTGGTGCTCCATGTGTCTTTGCTTGGACTAAAATTCCTCATCCATAACTGCTAGTTCCTTTCTTTACCCTCACTGTAGTGAAATCCCACAGTGCTAGATTGTCTGTTCCCTCTGGGTCCCCAGTAGTCCAATCTAAGTGACTATCTTTGCCCTCCAATGTGAAAGTAGAGGCTGCGTGCTGACCATTCAATGCTGATTGCATCAAGCTGTGGACAGCTGACTTGGCAGCGAGGCACTTGCACACACTGTTTGACTTTCTTTGTCATTGGCCAGCCTGTGGAATAGTTATTGTTTAATTGAGGGCCGTTGGACAGCTCATCCATCACAGATGTTAATCATATCAAACGTTCGCACCTCCCCGAGAAGCTTCTACGCTCCTCCGTTTCCACGGTGACAGGCACCTAATAAATCTAAATATGGTAATCTTCTCTAATTTCACCCAGATCCACCCTCCGCTGTAAATGAGCTCGTCGCCGCTTAGATAGGCCAGCCAATATAGAAATAGAGTACCATAGCACACACCATTAGAGTGTGTAACCATGTAACACCATGTAAAGTCTGTAAATTGTCTTGACACCTCATGCTGGAGCTGTGCAGAGGGAGAGGTATACGGAGATTAAATCTCAAATTGCACAATTGTTATTCGATTATGAAGTGACGAAAGTCAGCAGTCGCTTTAGCCAGGCTCTTGCTTGTAGTTTGTGGCACCGCTGCGTCGCTGTAAAGCACCAGAAAGCAACTGACAAGCCCTCCTGCAGCTTGCATTAATTCACTGTCATTATGATTTGATTTCACATTATATCATCTTACCGTAGTTCCTAACATTTCTTTTTCTTTCTATTCTGTGGAGTATTATGGGACCATTTGAGTTCAAGTGGTGTCTTGAAGACAACACTAGGAAGAATTAGATGATAGTCTTACCCTGGTCATTAAATTTCAAATTATGCTTAAAGTGTAAAATACTCTCAAAAACTTCATTTTAAAAGAGGAATTCATCTAAAAATTTAAATTATGCCATTATTTACTCCGTTATTATTTGCCATTCTAAACTTGACTTTTTTTCTGCAGAACACAAAAGGAGAGGTTTTGAAGAGTTGTACTGGTCATTCCTTTCAGTTGCAATTACAATTAATGGAGATTGAAGCTTTCAAGTGTCAAAAAGGACACAAAGCAAAGTATTCTAAACATGGTCCAAATGATTTGGGTGCTATGTAATGTATATATACTTTTCTGAAGTGGTATGATAGCTTCATGTAAAGAAAACTGACCAAAACTATTGTCATTGTTCACTGTTAACCGACCACATCGAGCTGGATCAAATCATGAATGAAACATTCAGACAACAGATTCATTAAAAAGATCAGAGTCAAAGAACAGTTTGTTCACAAACCGAAACTCTGTCATGAACTCAAGGAGAATAAGGGTGGAAAATGAAAGCCTCATTATGGATCGAAACTTTCAAGCTTTGAAAATGATCCAAAAATACCATCACAGAACAACTTTATGTGCTATATTTTAAGTCTTCAGAAACCATATGATAGCTTTGCAAGACAAAAACAGACACAAATTTTAGTTCTGACCTCCGGCTGTTTACCATCAGATCTATGAGTAGAATAAATCATTCAGACAAAAGATTTGTTGAAACGTTTTCAAAAGAGATTAGTTCATGCATCAAGGGCAGATTACAGGAATTTCAGTGAATAATGACTTAAAATTCAGTCTTTCCTCATACAAAGCTATTGAATGGCTGAAGATTTAAAATATAGAGCTTGACTACTTTTATGGAACTTTTATTTATATCCTTTTTGAAGCTCATTATTAAAGCCTCACTTCCTTTCCATAGTTAGGTACTGTACATTCTTCAAAATGCCTCCAGAGCAGAAAGAAACATGGGTTTAGAACAACAAAAGGGGGAGTAAATAATGACAATATCAAACAATGTTTCAAAAATGATAAATAATGACAGAATTTGTGGACGAACTGTTCCTTTAAGCCACTCTCTTTTAACATCACATCTATGATTTTCAGATTGATACAGACTCTCTCAGCCGTCTTTAACAAGTTAGTGTGGCGAGACATGCCATAGTCCCTGCTGAGGGCTGAAAATAGCACCCTGTTTTGTGTGGAAAGGCTCGGAAGAACAGGATTGGGTCCTGGGGAGGTGTTATGGAACCGGAGGGACTCACATGACTAATGCCGACAAGAGAGATGTCACAGCAGGCCCGTTCACACGTCTATATCAGCGCAATTTTTCAGCCTATTTTTGGTTATTGTTGTCTCACAGCTGGCTACACATGTGCACCTGCACACACAATGCACTTCAGCAGTGAGGAGGTGACAGGGCAAGATATAATTCTTTTCAAACAGCCTTCTCTCTCTTGGTTTATTCCTTTTTTCCCTTTCTCTTTATTTTAAAGAATCACACTGATGAATGGTTGACGATGGTTGAGCAATGAAATGACACATGAACTCTTTCCTCTGTAGCCTGACACGGACTGAAGCTATAATGAGGGAAAAGTGTTTGTGTGTTTAATAATGGGGGGTATGCTGAATCGTAAGTGCATGTCTCCTAGTGATGAGAGGAATTAGAAGTCATTAAAAAAAACCTCTGAACTCAGTCAGGGGCTTTTAACATGCAGCCATTAGTTTGCATAGTGCGACGACACAGGTCGGTAAACAAGAATATCTTACATCATCAACTGTGTAGGTTGGTTATCTCTTCTACAAGCGCCACTCAACAATCCCTCTGGGTACAGTAACAGCACAAAACTTTGTTAAAATAGATGTCTACATGAATGCATCTCCAGCTGTGCACAAATCAAATGTAATTGCGTCATGCGGTAAATGTTCAATAATAGCTATTTACTGACTGACACAAAAGCTACATGGCTTTCGTTCGGTGATCTACATCAATAGCTGAGGACTGTATCCATTTGAAAGAGATTTATAAACCCACATTATAGTGTTTGCAGTAATGTAGGTAATGCCTCCAGTATAACACTGAACATATGCGAATGTAAAACTGCAATGAATTAAAAATAGCTGTTTGTTTTGTTTTAAATTTAAATGTATTCCCGTAATGGCAAAGTTAAATTTTCAGCTTCATTAACTCCTATCTTCAGTGTCACATGATCCTTCAGAAATCATTCTAATATGCTGATTTTCTGCTTAAGAAACATTTCTTATTTTTGTGCCGCTTAATATTTTTTTATAAACTGTGAAACATTTTACCCGGGATTCTTGATATGTAGTTCAAAGGAAAAGCATTTCTAATAAAAGCAGTCTTTTATTAATCAAGGATGCATTAATTGATTCAAAGAATTAATTTCTAATAATATTTACAGACCCTTAACTTTTGAACGTGTACCTACCTACCGCTAATGTATGCATGAAAATCCAAGTCGATTTTCATTGTGTGAGCCGCATGTGATGTGATTGATTATGTGTCAAAGTGAACACCCCTGTATGAGCCCCTGTGTGGATGAATGACACAATCTCATTTGTGTTTCTTACTGAGAATAAGAGGATTTCAGGCTGAGACCTTTTGATCTTTTAGTGTCTGATTTCAGATATTGGCCTTGGTATTTGGTTGGAGATGATAATGAGGAATCTGCGTTTCATAGTACCAGCAGTTGATCCCAGGGTTATGCAAAACTCAGATTTGAATAATTGGCTTGCTTTTAATTAAAAGTTGAATGTTGAATTTAATTGGTTACATCCGACACAAGGTAGAGTTGAAATGACAGGAAAAGGAATCCTAGAAAATTCAATGCAGGTAATTCACTTTTGAAAAGTAAGTATTCGTCCAACACAAAATTCAGTCTACTAAATTTGATTTACTAGTTTTAGTAAATGCAATTACCAACCAGTTATTATATCTATAAATTCTCTGTCCTATGTAGCCTGGAAATCTTCAAACATAGTTTCCCCCCCCCAAAACACTGAAACAAGTCTTTGTCAAGCCAGCATTCAAATTTGCCTTTGGTTTTCTAGCTAAAATTACAGTTTTTCAGAATTTAGTTCATTTGAATTCTGCTTCTGCATAATATTTGCGCCTTAAATTCCAATTTAGGAATTCTGAATGTATCACAACCATGCTAATATCAAAAGCATCATCATGACATTTAAACATTTATCATTATACACATTAGATATTCTGTACAAATTCATAAATAGTAAAATTTCATTTGATGCTATCTGCAAGACTTTTGGACAAAGAGGCGCACTTGTTACTTGTGTTAAGTGGTGCAGTGATGTGAAAAGCTTATTTTAAGAGATGTTCATCATGGCAATGAGATCAGATCCTGTACTAAGAAACATGCTCTCAGCCATTTGAACACCGTAATGGTTTATTTAAAGGGTTGTGTGCACTCTGAATACTGAATTTGCTTTTAAATATGTTTAAATCATATGTTTGTATACTGTGTGGTTTAAACTCACTTGGCTTTCTGTCCTGTGTTTATTGTTAGTTGTGTGTTGTTAACCCTGCCGACACAGCTTGTTTGGTGTTGTGCTGGACTGTAGCGCATCCTCTTCCACAGCTGATCAATTGCAGCGTCTCTCTGCTCTCAGAGATAAATGTGCGGTGCCAAGCATCTGATCCAGGTCTGGGTACTGCACAAAACTCCACAGGGGAGACCGTCCTCTGCCCACCGTCAGACCGCTTAAGCAGTTTTGGGCATCGCTTTCCCCATGCACACACTCGCTCTATAGCCCACCCAGGCCCACGGCACCATCAGCAGACTATTGAGTGGAAAGCTGGCAAATCACGGTCCATGTGACTACAGCTACACACGTTAGTGTGTGCGTGAGAGCGACAGAAGGGAGTTGGTGATTTTGTGGCCATGATAAAACTCCTGTCCGATGGACTAATCCTGCATGAATCAATGCGCTTTTATTGGTGCCCATTTTTAATAGGCTCTTACAACAGAAAAGAAATCAAATGTGTCATGGGTGATCAAGAGAGACACTAGAAGCAGCTCAGAGCAATTATAGCTTGCACTTTCATGCCTAGCAGGATCAATGTGTGCTTCAGGAGATGTTTGCTGATACTAAATGTCCTTCTCTGAAACATTTCAGACTGTCTGCTATATAAACTCTGCTACGTTTTCGTAAACTGAGCAGTGTTGTAGGATGCTGTAATGTGCGAATATAGTGTAATTATGAGTGTTTGTGAATGTGTATGATAAAGACAAGGAGAGTAACTTGGTGTTATTATAAGCAAAAAATCTGCAGGTGATTCTGGATTCTTATATATTTGGCAAACATAGTTTATTTTGTTTTTACAAGGCCATTTTAACAAGGAGTTTAACAAGGTTGTATCTAGTTATATCTAGAGCTGTCAATCGATTGAAAAAAATAATAAATCACATTTTCTGAAATTAATCACAGTTAATTGCACTTAACATTAAAATGTATAATCATATGTTCACATTGAATCTCCAAATAACATTTAAACAACAAAAAAAGTATTTTGAAGGAATACTGAAGTCTTTTTTCTAAATGGATTTTTTAAATGCATTTCTGGCGATGAGCAATTATAGCCATTCAACATTTCTGTAAAATTTTGCCATTATTTTCAGCATTTAATATTAATCTAATATTAATGGGAAATACTGCCACAGTTAGAGCATCTGATTCTTTAACAAACAGAAAAGAAAATGCCTTTTCCCCCAGAATCTGGACAGCAACCTTTCAGTTTCTCACCCCTCTTTCACCTCACACTGTATATCTCTCTTCCTTTATGGCACTTTTGGCGCTAATGAGAACATTGGCTGGCCTGTTCCTTTCAACCTCCATCTGAAAACAACACAGTGAGTCCTTGCTGTCAGTCAGACATGCTTTGCTCAATCTCTCCTTCCCTTCCTGCTCGTTCACCCCAAAGTTACAGGTCACCCTAAACTCATACATTTTAATATCTTCATGATGTGCAGAGTTTAACTATATCAGCCTTGGAGAAGTTTGTGTATGTCAGAGTGTCCAGCCATGGCTCCTGCTTGTGTGAACATACGTTTTTTTAGGTTGGAACAGGTTTGATATGTTTGTGTCAGTGCCCAGCTGTGATCCTTCCTTACCTCGTAAGACCTTTAACGTTCACATTTGGAAAGGACAGAGAGTGAGGCTGAGGTAAATATTTAACAAGTAGGCTGGGTGTGAATTTTAGTGGTATTTTAAGGACTGTTTTCTAGCCTGGCCTTTTCCCAGTATATTTAGCCTGTGGCACATCTCGCTCTCTTTCTTGGCCCCTGGCACAGAGGTATTAATTGATAAGCAACATCAACATCTGTTTATCTAGCCTGGAGAGACACATAGAGGAGATGCCTCGCTGGATTTGTCAGTCAGCTCAGGCTTGCATTGAACTCCAATTGATTGTCATGCAGTTGTGTACTGTCTTGTTTCAACTTAATTATTGTGCTGTAGGTCTATAGTCAAACATATATAGACATACTATAATGTTCATAACACAAAGTAGGCATTAGAAACATGCACAATTATATGTAGAAAAACTCATACAGCTTTGGAACAATTAAATCAAATTATGACAGAATTAATTTTTTTGGTAAACTATCCCTTTAAAAGGCACAGGTGTAAGAACAACCTCTTAAATTAATCTAAATTGAGGGTCAGAGTAAAGGTGGAAAATGTAAAATTGGTCATATAAAACAAACATTTCTTAAGTGGACTAAGTGGGGGGGGGAGTATATGTTAGCAAGGAAGAATTACAACAAAAGTGAAATTTATTTCTGTTTACACAGTCTCGTTTAGCTGCCGTTGTGACAATTCAGATAGACAAACATAAGTTATTTTCAAAAACCTAGTAGGCCTAATTTCCTACATAGACAGCATTATAGACATGGTTCTTCTGACATGAAGGCAACATTATGGTTGTGTCTCATTTCAAAGTTTGCACCCTACATATGTCACATTTGTAAGGCCATACACGCCATATTATTAAATGAAAATGTTACAGTAAATCTAAAATGTACTTGTTAGTAAATAAAAATTACTAACAAGTTGAATTAACAATTCTAATATTAGTGAGTAGGCTACTACAGGTATGTGTTTATTGTTCTTAGTGTATTAGCTTAGCAATATGCTAACAGCAAACTCAACGGAATGTTGGACATTCTGTTGGATTGGACTTTCTTTTGTGGGAGCGCTATATGTGATTGACTTTTAACTGACCTGCTTTTAAATTTGAGCTTTCCAGTTTAGTCACTTTATTGATCAGTTTGGGCTGCCTTTGAGCATAACTGCCTTCAAAAGGTGGAAATATGCTACATTCTGCTTCATATGGGCCCTAAAGAGATTTTTGATTGAACTTCAGCAAAACTGGAACAAACTGTTGTTAATGTTCTAAACTGCATGTTATGAAGGACAAATCAACTCCGGTTCCGTTTAACTGGAAGACTTTCCCACAACTAATGGGGATAAACCTGATCTCACTCTGCTGAGCACTGTGGATGTCTTTCACATAATTTCTATGTTCACTTAACCAATAATGAGTTGAAAGACTCTGGGATGTTTGTCTGACGACTCGTGGTGAATATATTTGTGCTGAAGTGAGAAATGGTTTTGTATCTGGGCACGGGCTGATTGGACTGGGGATTCATCGTCTTTCAGCACCGGACGAGCGTGTTAGGATGCGACGTGCTTCTGTGTAATTAAGAACATGTCATAAAATGAGTTATCATTCCAGCTCTTTTTTACAGCATGTGTTAAGACCCACTCTCTAATCTGACAATTAATATGGTAATGAACTCCTGCTGAGCTGGAGATTATGAAGGAGATGGATGTCAGAATCTTTTGGTTACAGTACTTTTTTTGTTTTTTTGAGGAAGATGGGTGGCAGTTACTTCTCTCCACAGTGCTGAAGTCAGAGTCTGATATTTCCAGGCAAACACAATTAGAAAAATATACAAGGGTGTTTCTTCAACTATGGACACATTTGGCACTAAACTTTTAAGGTATAATCTCTTATTAATTACTTATCTCCCCTGAACTGTCATGGAAATGTATTTTCCATCTCAAACCGTTAATTTTGTGTTGGAAATCATTTTTTAGAATAGAATGACTGTTAAATTTTAATAAAAAAGTAATCTCTCTCTCTCTCTTTCTCTCTCTCTCTCTCTATATATATATTTTTTATTATTATTATTATATTTAATAATATTTTCTAACTTTGGTCTCTTTAAGTACTCTAATTTGTAAAATGTTATTGAGGCAAAATTTTTTGGTTGTGATAAAATTAATCCTACAAATAATGGTCGGTCAGAAGTATTATTATTATTAATTATATATTATTATTATTATAAAAAAGTAACTTCTATAACTTCTATTATTAATATTTTTTAATGAGTTTTCTTGATTCCCAAAGCCATTTGATAATGTGACCTTTATATATATATATATATAATTTTTTTTAAAAATGCCTATAATGGAAGAAATACCCAGTAATGTGTTTCTTACATTGCAAATGGGTTTTTGTGCAACGGTTTTAGTGAATATTTGCACACATTTGAATAAAGTACACGCTGTTCTCTTTCTCTAGTGGATTAAGACATTCGTGTTTAACTTCTAGGAGACACAAATGCACACTTTGAGCGAATAACGTCTCGTCATCTCCCACAGCTCACTTCAAAGTTAAAAGTGGTCGAATCGCTGGTGTGTCAGCAGATGCAATCCTCATGCATAATGCAGGTCCCCATTCCATACTCGGAGGAAATGCAGCACTTCCCAGTGCTCTCCGATACTTTTTGTGTCATCATGCATTTGCAGGAACCATCACTTACACCCCCATCACAGGGTTATCATCATGGGAACAACTTGGAAAGTTGTGCTAGACCCTGTGATGGTATGGCCTTACTCATTGGGCCCTAAAAATATTGTCCCGAGTCCAGGAATTTAAACAGTGGCCCTTGAATTGCTGTTCCTGTTATTTTATCACAAGTTGTCTGTTTCTTGTATAATTATTATACATGCAGTTTCTAGACTTTCATATTAATTGAGAGACTACACAGAATCATTTTATATGTAATATTAGAATTTAATAAATATTAAAATATTTTTATTATTATTTTTATATAATAATAAATATTTTTCTTAAATATATAATTTTTATATATTAATATATATATTTTTTCCTTATACATGCATATGGTCATCACATGCCGATTTGTTTTTCTTCTAATGATTTAATTTTTCTCTATTTATTTGCTTATTGCTTTCATGTTTTTCATATATGTTTTTCTAATAATGCTCAGACACACTGACTCCAAACCAAAGAGGTTTTCATTGAATCTCTTTGTTTTTGTTTTAATAGGTACTCCGTCTCCCCTTTCTCTGTCTTGGAGCGATGTGGCATCAAGCACCCAAAGCCCTCACCATTTTTCGGGAACCTCATGATGTTTCGAGACGTAAGAACTTTTTTTTACTTCATAATGAAACTCTAGACACATTTGCTCACTTTCTCACACGTGCACACACCTTGCACCGCCCTCCAAAAACGAGAAAAATGATATTTCTCTCAGTGAGCCTCAGTTCATTAGATTTGTTCATTAAAAATGACTCACTGCTAATGACATCTAATGTCATGTGATTCCCAAACAGATTACCCTCTGTGCTGAATTATGTAGTTTTTTGACGATAATATAAAAGTCAGACAGGGAGAGTGGGTGGGTTTAATATTGCAAAATTAATACTTTTAATTAAAGTTTAATCTCAGTCCCAAACTATAATATAGCAAATCAACAGCTACCTTGAGTACTCTTACTTCTTCCTGCCTTTAGATTAATGATAATGGTTTGAAGTGGATTAAAGGAAATAAAGGCCAAAATTGCAATGCTGTAGGGCTGTTTGATTCCAAAGCGAGTTTTAAATAGACCTTCATTTGTGAATACGAAATGCCTAGATTCATCCAGCAACCAATAAGGACGAATGTCATAAAAAGGACACGTACAGCTCATATTTCACCCAACAGTAAAAATAAAAAAGGACAGAAAAATAACGAGACTTAACTTTGGACCATTAAAATGTATTTTCATTAAAGTTAAGGTCAAGGTTGACATATCAATGAAGAATACAGAGTTCTAATATTCATGTTGTTGTTCTTTTTTTAACTGTAAAAAAATAAGTCTGTTAAGATTGTATTGTATTAATATGAAGAAATGTATTTTTTACAGGCATTTTACCTTTATAAAGAGTCCCACTCTTGTGTTGTTCTGGTGCTGAATAGATTCTCAGATCAATATGTTAATGTCAGACAGCGATGGTTGACTGGACAGCATGTCGTTCACAACACTCTTTTCATTCTGTCTTTCTATCTCACACTTATGACAGGGCTCCCTCTTCCTTCTCTCCTTCTCTTGGTCTGCCTGTCTGTATCCCCTTATACTTCCTTTTCATCGTTGTGATTAAATGTTATTATATGGAAGTGAGAAAGGTGTAAATGAATATGCATGCATGCATAATTACTGTCTTGAAGCAGGTGAACTAAAGGCATGTGCTTAAGGGGATAAGGTTTTGGGGTTTTTAAGTGTGTGGGGTTTTGTATGCTGTTGTGCAGCTTTTGTCTGTGCATATTAGTGCGTGTGTGTAGATTTGGCACACGTCAGCAGACTCAGTCTCACAAACAATGGTCTCCAGAGCAGTGCTCCTTCAGAATCCTCTGACCCACTTCCACAGGCCAGCCTCTCAGCTAAATCCTGTACGTCTCTGTGTGCAACTATATGCACATTTTGTGTTGCTGGCACTAGAGATGCAGACGCAATCCCCTCTCAAGAGGCAGGTGGCTACATTTCAGGTTAGAAATTCAGTTAGAATGCAAAAGAGGACAGGGAGATGCTCAAAGAGAGAAATGAATGGAACATTAAAAAAACAGCATTTGCTTAAAATAGTCCTCTTTTTGAAAATGTCTTTACTGTCTCTTTTGATCAGTTTATTGCATCCTTGCTGAATATAAAAAAATGACTGAATCAAACAGACAGAGCGAATCCAGGGTGTGAGGATCACGGGTAACAGGAAGTGATGTAGAAAGAGCGTTTGGGATACAGGGGCAGATTGAGTCACATTTAGAGACTAGACACTAGTCTCTCGCAACCCACAGCAGCACATTATCATGACACACTCCATTACCAAATACAACACTCACAGACGTGGGATTTGGTCCATTTAAGATCCTAAACAACCTAGATGCAGTTCCTCTCTCTCTTTCTCTCTGTCGCCAGGACACATGCACACACTTGCTTTCTGTTTATCCATAGGGGACGTATTTGGAAAACAGGATTTGTCACGGTAGTTTAAAATAAAAAGAGTTCAGTATCTAGAATGACTTTAACATTAACAACATAAAGCCGCCTGCCCAGTGTGTCAAGACTATTTACTGAATCTAAGGTACAAAAAGAGGTCATTCATAAAGGTTATAAACGTATTAACAGAAGACCACCCATGTTAACTCTGTTTTAATAGATTTGAAAATATAATTTATTCCTGTGATAGCAAAGCTGAATTTTAGCAGCCATTACTCCAGTTCTCAGTGCAGCATGATCCTTCAGAAATCATTCTAAAGTTTATTTGAAGTGGAAATCTTTTGTATAATTACCTCTTTTTTTTTACTGCCTTTTAATTTAATTAATGCATCCCTTTTGGATAAAAGCATTAATCTATTATTATTATTATTTTTTTTATTGTACTGATGCCAAACTTTTGAGCTGTAGTACATATCAACAGCTATTCAATATTTAGCAAGTTGGCCATATGCAAAAATATTATCCAATCATAACAGATGTCAATTTTGCATAGTGTATAGAAGTCTTACATAAAAACAAAATAAGGGTCATAGAGAAGCAAAATGCTCATTAAAAACTAAATGATATCTGATGCATTTTGGAAACAAAACTAGTACAAATTGCAAGAACCAATCAGGTTTCATGATTTATAAGCAAGAGTCAAGGGTGCACAGGTTTTTTTTTTTTATCTTGAAACTGATATGTTGCATTATGTGACTTTGTGGAAGAAATTATTACTTGAATTTGAAAAGTTTGCAAGGTTCATGGCACTGAATCTTTGAAAGGTATCTAGAGTAGCACTTAGTAGCTTGATACTCGAACAGAAATGTATATTTTGCTTTGTTTTCGGAGCAATATCTCTAAATAAATTACAATTACTTCTGGATACTTCTCCATTGACTTTCATTGTATGACCCATAAAATATAGAATAGAATAGAATAGAATAGAATAGAATAGAATAGAATAGAATATTTCCCTTTACTTGTCTTTCTTTCACAGACCTATCCTTAAAATTGCATATCCCATACCTTCCTCCACATCCTCTCAGTCCAACGCCTCAGTCCAACGCCTGTCCTATGACCTGAGGTCAAGGTCATACATGTGCTAGAAAACAACTAAAAGTGGCTAATCTATTTAAGAGAATTCCAGTAGGATCGCTGACTGTCCACTTCAGTCAGACCCGGCATTATTGATCGATCCATACGAGGCAAATCCCCAATGAAGCCAAAGGCAGAAGCAACTTATTTGTTTGAATTGAGCCTCCTGTTAAACTTCGCTAGAGCACTGTTAGATGCACGCGTGTGACAGAACAGTAATAAAAGGCTGAAGGAGAGGACATCAGGATGGAAGGGCACACACTCCATAGCTTAATGCTCACTGAGGAACACGCGCGCACACATACAGTATACGTCTAATGCCCACCAGGGAGACTGCAGGAATGGTGGGATGAAGAAGGGAGGCCAGGCGGTTTGGTGACAGCACCGTCGACTCCTTCATTAGTACAGACAGCAGAGCTACTGGCTGCCATGCATACCAAACTAGCACTCTTTGTGCTTTTTATGTGTGTGTCTGTGCGTGCGTTTTACAGTCAGCAATTGATGTTCATTGTTTGCTTTGTTGTGTAACTTCATAACTATATCCCACCAGCCTCGATAAACAGTGTAATCTCAGCAGCCTTATGTGCGCAGTTTAATATGTTCTTCTATTCTAAATAGGGGTGTGATAATATTCTCGTTATTGTGTTATGGATATTTCATGATAATATTATCAGTAGACCTCGATAAACCTTGAGAGAGCCCATAAACCTCGAGAGAGCCAAGCGCAGTCAGTGTTTTTGCTCTGTACTGACCCCTACTGCTAGATAAGTGCAGACACTCAGCGATGCCATACCTGCAATAGCCTCAATTCACATAGGGTGCTTCTCAATATCCCTACTCGTCTCCTCGCTCCTCCGTCCTCCATCCTATGACCCGGAAACCGATCGAACACAGCCATCTTGAAGGACATCTCAATTCTCTAATTGCACCACGAGGAGACGAGGATCGAGGAGGGAGGAGGCTTCATGAGGAGAGATGAGCGAGGATACACAGGTGTATCCTATGCGGAAGTATTTTATCGACTTAACGTGACGCACGTATAAATTCTCCTCCCCCTTCACATCTGTTGTAACAATTTTTATTTATATTTTACCTTTTCACTTCAAATAAACCATGCATGTCATATATTTCAAACAGGGCATCTTGCTTTATTAATATTTATTATGAATGTCTTAATTAACAAACTTTAACAACATAAGGGCAGATCCCTTTAATTACAGCTGATGACACTTTGAAGTAACGCTGAAGGGAGCGAGGATAAATCATTTCACTTGATTCAAGTCCTCCATCCTCACGTCTTTTCCTTGCGTCCTTCCCTCGCATCCTGAAAGGGTGGAGCTAAGACACGAGGAAAGGAAGCGAGGAAAAGAAACGAGGATGCACAAATATGAATTGAGAAGCACCCATAGTTAGCGCCTCTTTAGGAATCATATAGACAGATCTATATTGTTGGGGGCTGTCTTATTCTTTTTAGACAAACAGTTGGTGGTATCCAAGAAAAGGATTAGCTGAAATAAATAATTGCATTAAACTACATGATAGCAAAGCTGTGCAAATGTTTGAGAATGTGCTAATCTTGGAGAAAGTGCCCACCCTCTTAGAACAAAAGGATGCGGGTTCATCAATTCAGATATCTCTTATTCAGAATATTAGAATGTTTTATTCCACAATATATAAAAAAAGAATCGATAAAAAAACTGTGGCAATAAAACTATGTCATTAAAGTCCCTGTTGGTGTCATGTACTGTACAGGTATCCCAATATTTTTGTCCGTATAGTGTATCTCTCCAATTTCTTTCTTACGCTCCCTTGTTTAACTTTTTAAGTACTTTATTAGCAAGATGCAAATATTTGCAGCAGAATATATATACAGGTGCTCAATAAATTAGAATGTCATGGAAAAGTCAAACTCAAATAGTGAAACTCGTGTATTAAATAAATTCAGTGCACACAGACTGAAGTAGTTTAAGTCTTTGGTTCTTTCCATTGTGATGATTTTGGCTCACATTTAACAAAAACCCACCAATTCACCATCTCAACAAATTAGAATACTTCATAAGACCTGTTGAAGAAATGTTGGCCTTCTGGAAAGTATGTTAATTTACTGTACATGTACTCAATACTTGGTAGGGGCTCCTTTTTCTCTAATTACTGCCTCAATTCAACGTGGCATGGAGGGGATCAGGTTTGAAGCCCAGGTTTCTTTGACAGTGGCCTTCAGCTCATCTGCATTTTTTGGTCTCTTGTTTCTCATTTTCCTCTTGACAATAGTTCATATATTCTCTCTGGGGTTCAGGTCTGGTGTGTTTGCTGGCCAGTCAAGCACACCAACACCATGGTCATTTAACCAACTTTTGGTGCTTTAGGCAGTGTGGGCAGGTGCCAAATCCTGCTGGAAAATGAAATCAGCATCTTCAGAAAGCTGGTCAGCAGAAAGAAGCATGAAGTGCTCCAAATTTTTTTAGTAAATGGGTGCAGTGACTTCGGTTTTCAAAAAAAACACAATGGACCAACACCAGCAGATGATATTGCACCCGTAATCATCACAGACTGTGGAAACTTAACACTGGACTTCAAGCAACTTGGTCTATGAGCTTATCCACCCTTCCTCGAGACTCCAAATGAAATACAAAACTTGCTCTCATCTGAAAAGAGGACTTTGGACCACTGGGCAACAGTCCATTTCTTCTTCTCCTTAGCCCAGGTAAGACGCCTCTGACATTGTCTGTGGTTCAGGAGTAGCTTAACAAGAGGAATACGACAACTGTAGCCAAATTCCTTGAACGTCTGTGTGTGGTGGCTCTTGATACCTTGACACCAGCTTCAATCCATTCCTTGTGAAGTTCACTCAAATTCTTGAATTGATTTTGCTTGACAATCCTCATAAGGATGCGGTTGTCTCAAGTGGTCGTCCATCTTTTTCTTCCACACTTTTTCCTTCCACTCAAATTTTTGTTAACATGCTTGGATACAGCACTCTGTGAACAGCCAGCTTCTTTGGCAATGAATATTTGTGGCTTACCCTCCTTGTGAAGAGTGTCAATAATTGTCTTCTGGACAACTGTCAGATCAGCAGTCTTCCCCATGATTGTGTAGCCTAGTGAACCAAACTGAGAGTCTATTTTGAAGGCTCAGGAAACATTTGCAGTTGTTTTGAGTTGATTAGCTGATTGGCATGTCATCATATTCTAATTATTTGAGATAGTGAATTGGTGGGTTTTTGTTAAATGTGAGCCAAAATCATCACAATTAAATGTACCAAAGACTTAAACTACTTCAGTCTGTGTGCACTGAATTTATTTAATACATGAGTTTTACAATTTGAGTTAAATTACTGAAATAAATGAACTATTCCACAACATTCTAATTTATTGAGATGCACCTGTGTATATTTGTGTGTGTGTGTGTGTGTGTGTGTGTGTGTGTATCACAGAATGTGTGAAAAAGGTGTTTCGAAAAGTAAAATAATAATAACAAATAAATAAAATAAAATGAGTTGAGTTGTGTGGCATTTCATTATTAAATCTGATTGTTGTGGATGATCTGAAACTTTGGCAGTCTCTAAAGTGAATCATACCACATGAGTGACTTGTAAATTCTGCACTTAATGTTCTCTAATGTGCTTTTATACTGACACGTGGGTTTTCTGCTCTTGCACAGGGTTTCCTTAAGCCACAATCTGACCTAATAAAGAAATATGGACGCATTTGTGGGTAAGTCTCCCTGGATTTTACTCTTACTGTTATTGAAGTGTCAATCAAATTAATACATTTAATTTGATTACATTTATGTTGTTTCTTTGTCTTAGAAAAATCTGAGATTGATATCTGAAAGAAAGCATTTTTTATTATCTGGGAAAGCTTTTGTCAAAAGCATTAACCCTCTGGAGTCTAAGGGTATTTTTGGGGCCTGGAGAAGTTTTGTCATGCCTTGACATTTGTGCTTTTTTCAGTTTCTTATAAATATCTAAATGGGTAAAGACTAATCTCACTGTAATCAGCACAAACTGGGCTGTAATAATATGTGAAATGCATGTATGTACATGATTGTGTTTTTGAGAAAAAAAATATTATGCGTGGTTAGTGAAAAACTAAAAATGTTAAAACGCTTGAATAAGGCAAAAAAACACATAAAGAACAATGGTTCCCGGGATTTTTGAGAACTGGAGCTTGTAGCCTAGAATTTTTCTTTCTAAATGATGTGAAAATCATCTTGTTTACTCACTCACAGAAAACAATATATTGATTTAAATTTTCTAAGACACTTTTTGTTGGTAAAAGTCATATGCGAGTAGGCGTCAACTACCATGAATATCATTGTGATTTACACCTGAGAAGACAAAGGGCCGCATAATGAGCTGCATAATGAGCCATTCAGTCATCTGTGCCACTGTGAGTGAGGAGTTACAAGAGAGAATGTGAGAACAAAATAAATCTATATAATTTTATGTTTGTAGTTTATTAAGAATATATTTAATTATCCCACAACATAATTTAATATCCACTTGGGGGAGCAGTTAAACAGTTTATTAGAAACAATCAAAGCTGACTTTCAAACAAATTGTTTGGCATGCTTACTCCAGTCACACAATCCTTCAGAAATCCTTTTAACAATCTTATTTTCTACAAAAAAAAAAAAAAAAACGTTTGTTGTTATTATTATCATCATTATTATTAATGTTGAAAAGAGCTGAGAATATTTTTCTGGGTTTTTAGGGGGAATAAATGGAAAGAAAAGCATTGTTTTTACATTTGTTACAGTTATCTATTTGTTACATTTATATTATTTACATCAAGCTTTCGAAGGGTATAGTGTTGTATATTGTTATTGAAACTTCATAATGTTTCACTTGATTATACATTTAGTCAGGAATTATAATTTGGAAAAAGTCTAACTAGTAAAACGTTTACACGTTATGTGAAAACTAGTACAAGTATATAAATAAATAAAAAGAGACTTACTCATGTTTATGATCTCTGCTGAATAAAGTGCTTCATTCTTTTTTTCTGAGGAAATCCATTTCTCAAATCCTCAACCACATCACATCTTTTTGGGGTGAATTATGTGTTATTCCTCTCATCGCGAAGCAAACAGTAAAATAAAAAAAACTTGAACAGTCTCGCTGCTTTTTCTTCTGTTATGGGCGTATTCAAGCCGCGCGCTTCAGTTTGAATCTGAATAGCGCGTTCGGCGCGGGGGCGTGGTCACATTAGATATAATGAAGGGAGACATGAAAAACAGACATCGCGTTGTTTTCATATGGATTACTTTATCACAGAATATCTGTTTTCGGTGACACTTGTTTAGTTTAAAAATAGACATGTCAAGCTTTCTATAGATATCTCTCTCATGTATTTTCGTTGAGTATTCACGGAGTTACAGTTCATTTAAATGACGTGTTTGTAAAAGAAGATCAGCGCAGACAAAGGCTGCAGACAGCGCACCTTGTTTGTTATCTTTATTTTATAAGTGCACAAACTTTTGTTGTTATTATGTCTGTATCCAAAAAAAAGTAGACCCTTTACAGATTCGATTGATGTATTGCTCTTATCTGTACGATTAAAACTGAAAGTGTAATTTAAGTTCTTTTCGGGGTTATCAGGAGAAAATGACTCAAAACGCGTATATGCGTTAATCGACTCCAAAAATATGTGAAACCTATTTGTTTTGCCAAGTGAAACATGAATGATATCTCATTACCCCTTGTGTAATAGAAAATATTTTTTTTCTGATGAAAAGTGCCGTACACGATTGCTTTAGTCATTTCCACATTTATAGAATTATTTTAATGCAAAAGCATCTGTGTATAACACCCATCACACAGGAGGCCCTTGTTCACAGTCCTGTCTTTTATATTCAGACAGTATGAACCACTCACGGAGTGCCCAGTATCTCTAATTTAGTTTTAATATGCCTGTTTCTGAGAGGCCGACTTATCCTCGAGGGAGATCAAAGCATCAAGTGCCACGGGGCTTCCTGTGTTTAATATGAGCAGAATAGATGGGAAGAGAATCAGAATGATGCTGGTTTTGTCTGTTTGTGTGCGTGTATGTGTGTTCAATGGGATCCAGGGGTTCTGGATTGGGCGTCGGGACCGAAAAAGGGGATCTAATTCAGAGTCGTGTGGATATATGTCAGGAGACATTACGACATCTTTCAGTTAGAGTAATCCAAGAGGCTGAGCTTCTCGCCGAAATCAAAGGGCTTTGAAATACATATCAGTGCTCTGCATGCTCCTTAAAACTCTTGTCGGTTCCCGATGTACAAACCATCAGTCTTCTAAGTTCAGACGTTTCGGCACATTGCAGGAGTGCTCGATTTCAAATGTGTAGAGGGCTTGCAAACGAAGGTGTGATTTTATTTTTTGCTCTATCCAAAAATATCCTTCAGTTATGGTTTGAAAATATCTTGAAATGCCTTCTAACCAGAATGCATTAATGAGATACCCTATAGTGAAAGAGACCATATGGGCTTTTCAATGGCTGGCAGCTAAAGAACAGTTTGTTTAATTGCATATAGAGTGCAATGCAGTGATTTTCAGATGTTTTTAGGTGTGAATTGTCTCTAAATACATAAAAATTACTTCGTATCATTGTATTAATGAATTTTAATATATTTCTCAAAAATATATACGTAGTATGATATTGCAACTTGTCATAATGAGATTTTTCCAAATATTTCACATTTCTCATCTCATAGCAATGATCATAATAATATTAGTGTATGTAGAATCATTCTCAGAATGATATTATTAGTGATATAGTATCATGTAATAATGAGATGCTAATAATATTAGTATTATCTTTCTCATATTATTATTATTGTTTCTCATCATGACAAACTGTATCCTAATGATAATAAGCTTTATCATGAGTAAGTCAAGTCATAACTGTGAGAATTGTAATATGATAAAACAATTATATTTAATAAATATAAAGGTAGCACTTTATTTACAGTCCTGTTCCTGATGTACATACTATGTACTTATTATAGTAGTTACAATAACTATGTAATAACTAGGTACTAACCCTGAACCTACCCCTAAACCTACCCCTAACCCATGTAGTTACCTTGTATTACCAGAACTTTCTTAGATAAATACACTATAAGTACATGTACTGTAAGTACATGCACTGTAAAATAAAGTGCAACCTATATAAATATATAATAAATAACATTCTCATAATAATGACTTAGTTGCCATGGTATTAGTTGCACATTATTTTACAGTATGTGCATTTGTACTTACATTGTACATACCTAGGAAAGTACTGATAATAGATGGTAACTTCATGGGTTAAGTTAGGTTTAGGCCTATTATCCACTCACTGTAATTACTAGCATAGTATGTACATAAAGTGCTACTAATAGTAATGTAATGTAATAAAGTGCTAGATAATAGTATTATGATAAAATTTCTCATTACTACAAGATATTAGTATTAATATAGTATCTCCTAAAAATGACAAGCGTTCTCATAGTAATGACTTACTGTCTTAGAATAATGCTAAACATTATCATGAGTTAGTTAAGTCAAATTTCTACCAAATATAAAATCTCAGTAATAAGGAAATTTTACATAATAACGACTATGCATCTCATAATGAGAAGCTTTCTCGTTATTATGGCTCAAGCATCTAAGTCATTATTATGAGAAAGTTTCTCATTATAACTTACAGAATCATATTTTTTACTGCGTGGCAGAAATGGGCTTAGTATTGTTCATTGTTGGTTCATGATACCTATTGTTAACGACTGTAATTGAAAATTAAACCATTAGAGTGATCATTTAATGTTTTACATTGACGTGTTACCAAATCTTTAGATATTTTTTTTTAACTGGAAAACATTAATAATTGTCTTTTGCACTGTGAGTGATATATCAGTCTGTATTGCACGTGAGAGACTTTCACACAGCTTTTCGGTTTGCGAACAGACCGCCGGCGCAGATGCATAGATAAACCAAAACATACTAATGAGATCAGTGTTTTATAGGTCACTTAGCTGCAAGCTTAATTAAACTCATCCTGCTCCTAGAGCCATGTGGACTGCCAATGTCAGCTTCATTAGCACAAGATGATATGAAGAGGCTGTGTGCTCTGCTCTGAGTTTTACAGTAGGCCTACCAAACTGACACCGGCACGTGGAAGGAGAGTACAGTCAATGATAAGAGTGATCTGTCTCTGCTGTGTTTGCCTCCAGCTGAGTCCCAGCCGGGCTTAAATGTGCTTTACAGCCACTGGACACGGTAATGAACCTAAGTGAGCCTTCTGCTGCAAAAAAGGAGCTTCCAAAAGCTTGTGTGAGCTTGATCAATGGCTTTAGATATTTGCCTAAAAGCTTTCATATTCAATTATCGGTGCCTAATAAGGGTGTTTAATTATCTGCTTGTTTCTTCAATTTCCTGTGGAGCTGATTCTCAAGAGGAAAAAAAGGGAAAATGACAGGAAGTTGCGTTTGAGAGGAAGGTGGCGTCTCATGCTGGTGCATGCAGGGGCACATATGTGCTCACAATCCTCCATTTCACAGCGTTTGATGGTATAACCTCGCCACATCTCAGCAGTGAAAGCTGCCATGCGTGACTTAAAAAAAGAAGCTACCCAGCAGCCTCATCAAATGTCTCTTTACTGAGCTGACCTTGACACACACACACACAGTGTCAGTGATATGAAGGGAAGACGGTGTCTATGGGGTCTGCAGCCACAGATGTGCTGCTTTATCCCTGTGTGAATTTGTCCTTTGTTCTTTTGTATCTTCCTATTCCCCTGAAAATTGACTGGTGCAATGTTATTTATTCATTTCATCTTGTTTGTTTGCTCTGTGTGTGTGTGTGTGTGTGTGTCAGTTATTATATAGGCCGGCGGCCTATAGTAATCATAGCAGACCCAGATATGCTCAGACAGGTGATGGTGAAGGAATTCAATAAATTTCCCAACAGAATGGTGAGTGATATTACGTTTACAGTCTAAAATCAAATACACACACTCGAACAATTCATCTGAAGTTGTATTATTAAGCATACTCTATTTCTTCTTAATGAGTTTTTAATTAGTTCTTTTTTAATTGCTTTTGAGTAAAATATCTAAAACTCCTTAAAAAGGAGAAGCCAGATTGCATAAGATATTAAGACTTGTTTTCAGAGATAATTTTTGGAATATAAGTCAGTGTTGTTATAAAACTAAACCTAAAATCATTTTGTTAATTGAAATAAAGTAGAAATAAAATAAAGTATAAATATTAGAACTTTTGGAAATAAAATATACACTTTCTGAGTTAAAGCAGTAAAATTACTTAAGCACAAAACAAAATTACTAAAGATAAACATAACATGGAAACATAAAAATATTATAAAATACTATAACGTTTTTTTTTTTTTTTTTTTTTTTTTTTTTTAATTGCAGGTGGAGTAAAACAAAAGCAATAATTTAAGATACATTGTCTGAAAAACATACCTAAGGCAACTTTATATTTAATGCAGTGTTGCTTCTCAAGTAAATTTTAAGGATATTTATTAAACTAGTTAATAAGACAAATACTCAATAAGAATGTATACTGTGTGTGTGTACATGATTTTGCATTCTCTTCTAGCTTTGCAATCTTTATTTACATTATACATTTTGAAATAAGTAATAAATTCATAAATAAATATAAATTCATAAAGCAAAAGAAATGTGCCAAATTATAGCAGACATTGGACTGTTATGTTAAATGGGTCTGGAAAATAATACAGATGTTTCTATCTTTTTTTTTCGTTTTCTATTTTTATTACATTTAGTTTGTTTACATATATTATACGCATGGTATCTAAAAATCAATTCATGTATCATCTGTCAGAGTTTCCCACTTGTAAATACAACTTTGCTTTATCATTCATGTGCTCAAAACTCATTATTACGATATTTTCGGTTCCACTTGAAGGCCGTCAATTCCTGATTGATGTCATCACATAATTCAGCAATTATTTGTCAACAGCATCATAATTTATGATTGCAGACATACACATAGCATCTTCCATAAATCATAAAATCAGCTAAATCAATGACAGGGTGGGTTTGATATATTACTTTCACTTTTTCCTGCAGTCGATAGGATTTACTGTATGTAGGTGTGTATTTGTGTGTCTAAATCAATGCTGAGAGTGCACGTCATGTGAATGATAAGGTATTGGCAAAAGGCTCCAGAGCTTTGAACTCAGTCAGTTCAGGGAGGTCAAAAACTAATGATCACATGACTTATGTATCAAAGCAGAGTCAAAGGTCATGAGATTGTCTTGCTGCTGGAGCGGAGCCTGCTGGGTAAACCATTATGGCAAGGCCAGATCAATACTGAGGCCATGTGCACAACTGGGGCTTATAAACTACCTCTTGACCTGTTTGTGTGCATGGATGTGTACTTTTAAATGTACAACTTAAAGCACATCTACAACCAACAGTGGGAGAAAACTCATAAAAGGAGAATGCCATGGCACTAAAAAACAAACAAATAATACGCATTGGCAGCCGTTAGCACAGATATCTACACACAAGATCAAAGTCGGCCCAGCACAAAGCTCTGCCACCTGGCCTTGGTTTCTGCACTAACTTTTAGGCTAACAACCTATGCTTAGCCAACTCGGCGTACAACAGTAATGAATCCAGGGCTATTATTTATGTAGATTAACCAAGACGAATCCATGTAGAGCTTTTTATAAACACATTCCAACAGTTTGGAGTCTGAGAAAGGACTGTGGTTAATCTGTTAAGTCTGAAACATTCTCTATGCAAGTATGGAGATGCATATGCGAATGCTTTGCAAAGTTTTTGCAGACGGGTCCCATTGTATATTTTTTGCATTACTATAGCAGAGACAAACCTCTGTGCTCAGTTTATCTTTAAAAATATGTGGCATTGAACGCTTAAGTATAGCTAGCTAGCTTTACCTGTCCACAGTTAATAACTCAAAATGATCAATAACTTACTAATGCTGACTCCTTTTGAAAAGCAATATCAATATCAATATCTGATATCAAACTAGAACAAATTTGCTTTCTTTGCTATTTACTACTTCAAACTACGAATAGTAGTTGGTCTGAATGAGAAAACCTATAGAAAACCACAGGAAGGTGTGAGCACATTAGTGAAATGTATGATACATTTTTCGAGCAAAAAAAGTCCATTGTCTGTTTCTAATAGTAAATTATCAAGCACCGTTTTGAAATCGTTTTCAAAACAAGAAGTTTTTTTGGTCAACATGGCGAATCCATGTGACCAAACTGAAATCTGGGAAAAGCTGAACTTTCACAATCACGCAACATTCACTATTGCATGGATTCCGATTAAATTTATTTGATTTTGCCTGTTAAAATTTGCCAAACAATGGTACATGTGACCTTGCCTAAAGTCTAATGTCTGTTATAGCACCTCTTATATGTAATGCTGAGAATGCAATATATTTGTGTTGCCTTATGAATTGCATTCTGACACATTTTAAAAACTCAATGATGTGTGATATCAAGGTTGCATAAATATAAGTGCTAATGGCTTAAAATGTTTGCGCACAGTTCTGTAGCGTATATTTTCGGCCAAACAATCACCACTGCTACTAATGTCATAGTTATAGCCTACTTCACAATACTGGATTCCTATTATATGATTTTATTTCTCCCACAAAAAGTAACCAAACGATGGTAAATGTGACCTCACCTGAAGACGAATGATGGCCTGCTATAACTCCTCTTGTGGCAATGCTGAGAATGCAGTATACTTGTTTTGAATTCCAAACTGCATCTTGCATGTTTTATAGGACGTGTAAAATCAGGGTTGCATAAGAATACTGTAAGTGCTTACATAGACTAGAGATGTTTGCAAAGTTGTGTACCAGATGTTTTTGGCCTAAAAATGCTATGGATATCATATTTATAGCCTACTACACAATACTAGGTAAATTACATCCAGTAGAATGCTTTAGATTTAGTCCTAGTCTTGTCCTTATAAACATGTCCTTTTCGGAGTGTACAAACCCCAGCTGTGTTCTCAATGCAGACTGTCAGGGGCATGACTAAACCCATGAGCGACAGTCTGATCATGCTGAAGGGCGAACAGTGGAAACGAGTGCGCAGCATCCTCACACCGACCTTCAGTGCTGCCAAGATGAAAGAGGTGAGCTCTGCTGTCTTACCTAAATGTGTGCTACACAAACATTAAAGCTGTTCTATGAAGCAATTGTTCTTGTTATGCAATCACATTGTATGGCCTTGAGTTGATAAATCAAGTATAGCTCTATTGGAACAGGCTGGAAAAAAATCTTGGACCTGTAGAGGACCTCATATTTTTAAAGTTTTTAAAAGTTGCATAAGAATTAAACCCTGGTCATAAGATGTGCAGATAAGTATGCATTTCCAAAAACATTGGAATTCAGTTCACAAAAGCACACGTACACATGAATATTCATGGATAGTTTGAAGTTTACATGGCATTGGGAGTGGGACAAGTTCAAGCACACATAAAATATATATATATATATATATATAATTTTTTTTTTTTTTGCAACATCTGGCGAACTTTTTGGTTGCAGTATCAACATGTTCCTGAATCCTAACTGGATGATAGTTAAATGAACTCTTTGCCTATTTTTGAAATCTGATTAGTTGATAGGATGTAGATCCAGGAACATGGAACAAAAATCCTCACATTGTGCAAAGAACACCTTGTTCCTAAAAAGACTGAACCTTGAAAGAAAAATGTCCTTTCGAATCCTCATCTGAGAGTCTTAAGCCTATGTGTCTCCTCTGTCTCTTACCCTACTGCGTGTCACTGGAGATTTGTTGTTAATAGGAGCCATATCAGGCTGTGTTATTTTGTCGGAGCCTATTTGCACAATGTGTTGTCATTACCTTTTTGAGCATTTAGGTGGAACAGCTCGATGATACTAGACTATTAGTTCTCCCGTAGTGAGAGATATGAAACTGAGAGCTAGGAGAGTTTGACAGTAGGGTTTTTTTTTTTTTTTGCACGTCGCGTGTGGGAGAACAAAGAAGTGTGTCTCCTCCAGAACAGCCCTTCACTAAGTGCACTTTACATGTACTCTTTTCTGATTAAATAAAACGGAGAAAAACAGAAGAAAGTTAATAGAAAGTAAAGAGGTGCAGTAGTCAAGAGGAACAGACTTGAGTGAAAGATGAGGTCACAAACCCGAAAAAATGAGATTAGCACATCACTCTTAGAGAGGAGAAAAAAATAACAATCAGTTTAATTCACATGACATCATTGAGGTAAAGAAAAAGACATGAAGCTGTCTGCTGAAAATGTATGATCGGCAGTGCTGGAAAGATGTGATAGTTGTGATGGGGAGGTCTTGGATGGCAGCAGTTAATTGCTGTTTGTCTTCTTGCTAACATGTTTTGAAGTGCCAGTCAACACATCTTACATCATAGAACAGGATCGATTCTCCATCGTTCTTTGCGTCTCAGGTGACTGCTTATTCATTTACTAGCAGAATGATTGAATGGGATTAATACATCACAGATTAAATAAATCCTGGTTTAAATTATGTTGTCAATGTTGATTTCTCCACTGAAAATGTTTAGTAGTCTGGGGTGTATGCTATGTTTTGGAAACTGACCCTGTGAGTTTGTGTCTTCTATTAGCCTTGCCAAGAATCGCAGATGATTTCATCTCCCTATAAAAAAAAAGAATCAACTTTGGGGATATTTGTATAGTTCTGGCATTTTTTCTTGGTCTTTTTTTTTCTGCAATGGAATGCAGAAATGGAGATTATATTTCAGAATTACACTTGCATAGACATTTAAATTAAATAAAATACAATTAAAAAGTATGTCTATGATTACAAACTAAAATAACTTTTCTGCTTTAATGCATTTTAAATTTATTCCTATGACAGCAAAACTGAATTTTTAATGGTCCTTCAGAAATCAGTTCATGCACCCTGGCTGAATAAAAGTATTAATTTCTTTCAAACAAATAAATAAATAAAATGCATGACCATGAGTTTATTTATAATCATAACTTTGTTTAAAATATATTTGTATTACTATATATTAATAAATAGTCATATGTAACTGATGACAATTAAATTTATTTTGTAATTAAATTACGTAATTTACTAGTAATTTAACTAGTTACTCCCAACACTGATAATTATTAAATATTTGATTTGTTCTGTCTATAAATTAAACAGTTGACTTTGGTCAACAACAAGTGTGTCTAAGCTTTTGATTGGCTTTGTGTGTGGGTACCAAATTTTATAAAACTTTCTTGCATTATAGAATGTTGCACACACATTGCATGGTTTGCATCTAAAGTGCTTATATATTTGGCCCCCAACTGTATGTATATGTCTACCTATGAACCAGTATCCATTAATGATGTCATTTCCCTTCTCTGGCTGAAATGGTAAACATGTCCGTCAGAAATGTCAGAGGTGTGTGCTGCAATGAGAGAAGAAACCATGATTGTTCTCCATGTCTCAGTTGCACACACACACACACACACACACAGAGATACCAATAATAGTGGAGTGTCATTCACCCAAGCTATATTCAGCATGGTGTGACATCATTCAGGAGAAATCCGCACACATCACTCTCCATCCATCATCTCTGAACACATTGTGGGAGAGAAATACTGCACAGTGACACAAACTTCTAATGAGCTCATAAACATCTTAATCCAAGTCTCTGAGCTGTGTCTTAAAGCACGTCCATTAACTTAATCACAGTAAACAAAGCCATCATGCTCGCTTTTTAAAAACCAACAATATCGAGTTCCACTGCTAAATAGTAGCTGTATTTGGCAGACGATTTTATGTAAAATAAAATCGGGATCAAAATTCAGCTTGCCTGAATGTTTAATGTATAACTGAGCTCCAAGTTGTGAGTATGTGTGTGCAACAGTGTAGGCATGCATTTGCTGCCTGTATTGATTTTCATTAGCTGTGGTGCAGCAGTAGAAAGATACAGTAGACACAGCTCCTGTCCTTCTCCATCAGCCTTTCCAGTCGTCTTCATCTGCCTGCCTGCATGGAGTCAATATGCATCAACAAACACACACATGGGACGCACACACATATTCATCTCATTTACCACCAAGTATGGCCTCACCGAGATGTAATTTGTTCCAGGAAACCTGAGATAACTTGACCACTGGTGAATATAAAATGTGTTGAATAACAAAGCATTTGCTTAGACTATATAGACACAATTTAGTCATTTGTGGGACTTCAAGAAACTGAATACTTTGTAGTGTAAGATGCATACAAAATGCTGATGTAATGATGGAAATAATTTAAAATCGGTTCCTAGACTTGTAGGGACCTGACTACATAGACAGGATTTTAAGGGATCATGTGTTAGGTATTCAAATGAAGATTGTAAAATATTGGAAATCTTAGATAGCATTGCATGTACAGTAACTACATTACAATTGAGAAATGAGAGGTTTTAAAGGAAGTCCCACTGGTCAACCATCCAACCAGATAAAAACCTACCATTGTCTGGTTACTGTATCACTTTAAGTTGTTTAAGCTTTTTTTGTTTAGTTAGCAGGGATTTAAATTTGTCTATTTTACCCAATATTTGTGCACGATTTATTTTTTGCTTATTATAGTGTTAGCTTAGTCACATGCTTGCATCAAATTCTGTTGTGGGCAATCGTTTTGATTCTATCATGAGATGCCATAATGCCTGTTTAATTAACAAACCAAAACTACCTAGTTCTACTAACTTCACTTGAGAAAAAAAAAACATTTAGATCAGCTTTGCCTACTACATTCAACTGAATCTATCTGCTCTGGCTCTGAAATTTGATAAGTAGGTTTGGCAGAGTAATTAAATGTTAAATTGATATCATTAGCTTTACTGTGCAATAAAATGTAAAGATCTGGCCAGAAACCTCCCTACCCCCACCCCACAAAAATCAGTACATAACATCTTTGCTTTCTTACACTTCTGTTCCTTCCTTTATTATTCTCTCCATCCCTCTTTCCTCTAGTTCTGTATCTCTTTCTCTGGCTCTCTCCCGCTGAGCAGGCAGGTTCAATAGGTCTTGTAAGAGCTGCTGGCTTATCATGGCTGCAGTCATGGGTGTCAGGGAGCAAAGCCATAGCCATCAACACAGAGCATGGACAACCTCTCATCTCGCTGAGATACAGAGGTCTGAAGAAGTGCAGTTCCAAGAATCATGTGTTTAGAGTAGCTTCATCTGTCTCGAGCCCTTGAATAGACCAAACTAAACAAGCCAAGCTGGGAGTCGATTCCTTTCATTATAATAAATGATAAATAAACATTTGTGTATGAGTGTCAAATGATTCATTAATGAATCATTCTATATTTAACAAATTCTCAGTTAGTTACTCACAAATGACTGGAAACATCAATCCTAAAAAGTCATGAATGTAAAAGTGTAGGTGTCTTAATAGGAATACCATAGTACTTTCCACAACAGATCACTGTACTGTCAGTTTTTTTTTTTGTATAAAGGGTATACTAGCAGCATTTTACTCTATGGAAACCAAATAGTTCATGGTGTTTTAAACTGTTTTGTGGTTTGTTCTTAATAAATATATCAATTAATTAATCAGTTGTTTCTTGAGATCATAAAATTGAGCCTTTTTCCCATTGGTCATGCTCTCTGGGATCAAAAGCCATTAATGGACTTGGCTTGTGGCTCTTTCCAGTGTGCTTTTCAAGATGGTTGTGGGAAAAGGAAATAATACCATCAACAGAGCCTACTTCTTTGCATGCACAAACCATTTTCATCATTTGTGTTGGTTCTTTAGGAGGACACATTAGACTGCATTTATTCCTTGTTATCGGCTCGCAGCAATTTGCTGTAATCTAACTCCTTTGCATTGGTTTGTGGTGTTTACTGATTCTGATATCTGTGTGGGCACAATACTTGCTTTGCAGATGGTTCCCCTCATCAACATGGCCACAGAGACATTACTGAGAAACCTGAAGAGCCACGCTGAGTCCAGGAACAGCGTTAACATTCACAAGTACGAGTTTCTTTCAACACGTCTGTTTCTTTGATTATTTCAGAGCTTTCAATAGTATAATACATGTTTGTTTTGCAGGTGTTTCGGCTGCTTCACGATGGATGTAATTGCCAGTGTGGCGTTTGGTACGCAGGTGGACTCTCAGAACAATCCGGATGATCCTTTTGTGAACCACGCCTCCAAGTTCTTCGCTTTCACCTTCTTCAAGCCCATCATGATATTCTTTAGTATGTTCAACCATCACATCCAGAACACAGTGCAGGCAGCATTCTCATTTTGGTCTCATTATTGTACAATGGATATCACAGCTTGGAAAGTGCTTCCGACAGATGATATGAAACTCTTTTTCATTATGCTGATATTTTTCGATTAGCATATTTATTATACAAGTAAGAGGAAAAAGTCAAAATTTCTGAAAAATTCTGTTTTTTCCTGGTTTTTACTGTAGTGGCTTTTCCATTTCTGCTTAAGCCTCTTGCTGGTCTCCTTCCCAATAAATCAAGAGATGAGATGAACAGCTTTTTTATCAAATGTATTCAAAAGATGATTAAACAGAGAGATGATCTTCCCCCGGAACAGGTAAAGCCGTGAACTATACAATTATTTAATCATTCCTCAGTATCAACCACATAAACATGTTCGTGATCTGCTTGTCTCTAGCGGAGGCGAGACTTTCTGCAGCTGATGCTGGACGTCAGGACCGGCAACAAGTATATGTCTTTGGAGCACTTTGATGTGGTCAATGACGCAGATGAACAGGCTTGCACCGACGAAAATGGGCAGGAAAATGGACCAGGAAACGAGTCCACCAAGCGCGCCCAGCAGAAGAGAATGATGACGGAGGATGAGATTGTCGGTCAGTCCTTCATCTTCCTGTTGGCTGGTTATGAGACGAGCAGCAACACACTAGCGTTCGCCTGCTACCTGTTAGCACTCCATCCAGAGTGCCAGAAAACTCTCCAAGAGGAAGTGGATGAATTCTTCAGCAGACACGTGAGTCAGGATTTAAATGCCTGTTGCACTTGGAAACCAACATTTATTACATTCTTATTTTGAGAATATTTCATTTCATGTTATGCACAGATCATTTATGGTATAAGTGACATTCTCTGCAATTTTTAATACAAAGTCTTTTGTCATATTAGTTCTGCTGTGGATGCTCATAAATGCCGTTATGTTTCAAAAAATGCTTTTTTGAAATATTTTGTCTTTGTCCTCCATCTCCGTGTGGAGTCTCTGCTCTTTAGTGGGTTGCTTTGTTTCTTCGCATTAGTTTTGAAGGTCTGCAAGATCCGGCTCGGAGCATTTCTCAGAAACCATTTACTATCAGGACCACTGATTAAATTTAAAGGGACGGAAACAAATGTTTTATGGGTGGGGTATATCTCAGTGGGCATAATGGGTAGGATATACCATAGAGCAGTGGTTTTCACTATAAAGTACTGGGGATCCTTAAAAATGAGAAAATGTGTGAAAATGTAAAAAAAAATTAAATTAGTTAAAATTTCATTCATTGATTTTTGCAAGTTTATACATCTAACAATACTCTTAATCGTAGGTAGAAAAAGAGAATATTGTGAATAGTGTGTCAGTGTAATAGAAATGAAATATTTTCAATATATTTTCCATATAGTTAATGTAATTTACCTACCAAATATAGGGAATGCCAGTGAAAACTGACATTACAGCTTTCCTCAAGCTAAAAAGCGAGTTAATATTTAGGCTTAGGGGTTTGTTGAAATCCCTAACACTAGCTATAGTGGTACTTGGTTTAGCAAAGACTACTAATAAAGAGAAAGACAGCCAGACGGGTAACATTTAAACAATTAAGAAAAGCTGCTGAATTGTGACTGTGATACTGTGATAATAGCGCTCCGTTTGCAATGCGTCTGCTTGGATAATTTACTCTCCTCTATAAATATACAGTAGTGGCGGTTTGCAGTGATGATGGTGAATCTGCTGATTTGATGTGTTATGCTTGTGCATAATGTGCATACTCATGAGAGAGACAGAGGAGTTCTTGATTGATTCTCTGGAACAGTGTAATCTGTGCTACAAAGCGCTGGAGAGGCGGGATGGTGATGAGGAGCAGGGTCAGATGTGGGAAGAAGAGCCTCTAAATCAACGTACGTTATTAGGGGATGATTCTGGCTCTCTCACATTACTTTTTCCTGTTTGTTCCCCCTTATGTCAAGGGATCACTCTTCCCTACTGCCTGAGCTTCTACAGTCTCAAACAAAACACTTTGCAAGATTCTATTTAATACGGTTTTAATGAAATCCGTGAAAATAAAAAGTTTATTAAACGCATTTACGTGAAAGAAACTGCTAGGCAGGAGAATAAAGATGTGAAGAAGACAATATACTCAATATTTAGTGGTGTTTGCTAAGACGTATTATTGCTTATACTTAAGGTTTTAACACACCGCTAACCTTAAGTAGTAAACTTCAGTGCATAACTTGTCCAACATTTATGCTACAAACTTGAACGATACGTCAAATTATTTTTGCGAAAAGCTGTGGTGATGTTTTTTTTTCTTGATCGATGATGAAATGGGTAATAAATGAGTAAATAAACCTCAATCCATTTCTAGTTACCAGAATACCTTAGAGCAGGGATTCTTAAACTTTTTTTGATAGCCAAACCCTTTTGCACTAAAATATTCACTCAAAGTACCCCAAGATTTGCATGTTTTGAGTTTTATATTCTTTATTTGTATTTTAAGATTATTTATTTACATTTAAAATGAATTTAACAGTACACCATTTTCAACTGAAAAGGAAAATGTATGCATTTTGGCCATCCATTTACATGGCAATGGCATTATGGGGAACTAAAAATTGAAAAAATGTTTTAGAGTTTTTTAAAACGATACAGTTATCGTCTACATGTAAACTACCAAAACATGAATTTGTGAAAATGGTGATGTCTTGCACGTACATGTTTTGTGTTCAGTTTATAGGCGTGTTTCCAGGTTTATAGTATTTCTTAAAGTGACATTGCCATCTACTGGCCTGGCATGCACAAGACAGCATTTTTAGTCATTTTCGCAAATCTATGTGAAGAATCGCTTGACAACGTTGCCGAATGTATGTGAAACTTACTCAGGTTTTATTCAAGCGGCAACCACCTGGGGTCTCATTTATAAACGTTGTGTATGCACAAAATAGGCATAGAAATTGTATTCGCAATTTTGTACGCACATATCGGGATTTATAAAAAATAAACTTGGTGTAAATATGTACGCATGTTACGGACATTCTAGACCATGCGTACTCTTTTTCCTGGCGTGAGAACACGTACATGTTTACATTAAATATTCTACTTTCATTAATGGAGATAAGCACTGAAAATACATAAAGTCATTACTCAGAAGTTAATAAAAAATTATATGAATTTAGACATTTAGTGGATGCGCTTGATCACTTTTCCTGTTGCACGCTGTTTTAATGATGCACATATGCACAATAATTCATCTTTAAACTGCAGATCTCATGCTATGCGAAAATATTTTAGTGAGAACAATGATCAATAATGATGTGCTCTTCGATATTATGGGGGACACTGCTGGATTCAGTGGTCCAACGGTCCATTGTCCGGTTTGAATAGGTCCAGTGATAATAGCTTATTGTACAGCCGCAGATTCCCCGAGGTGTTGATGTCGCGTGAAGTCAAAGTGCCACTGTATTTGAAGGATACAACTTGAAGAAAATGGTAATTTGCATGTTTTCTTTTTAAAATAGACTACTTTGTCAGTGACTTGCCGAGTCAGACAATTCTATTTACACTGCAATAGATATAGGCTAAAAATAACTAAAAGATGTTCACCTTATCAGCAAAACTATATTAAATTAAATTTTAATTGTTTAAAATAATTGAAATACTATTCGGCCAGTGGAAAGGAATGAGACCAACTTGCCTATATTCTAAAATATTTATCTGAGAACTAGGGCTGTGCAAAAAATCAAATGCGATTTTCATGTGCATCTCATCAGTAAAGATGCTCCTGTGATTAGAAGTACATCTCCAGCACGTGCGTTCAGATCAGGGTTGCCAGGTTTTCACAACAAATCCTGCCCAGTTGCTTCTTAAAACTAGTCCAAAACTAGTCCAATCGCGTTTCCAGGAGGTTCCCCGATAAAAATTGCTTCCCGGGGTTAAAATATACATTTTTTGGAAGGGTTACCTTGGTAAAATTCGCAATTTGGGGGCTAAATATCACGTTATTTGTATTGGGGTTGCTTCAAACCGCGGACATGAAAAAAAATCGCAGACTTGGCAATACTGGTTCAGGTGGAGCGGCAGTTACTACACAGAGCCGTAGTCTACCGACAACTAACACAAAATCGTTTTCAAAATCGACAAAGAATCGCCTGCGATTTTAACATCGGTTTTGTGTAGATTGTCAGTGAATTATGGCTCGGTGTAGTAAATGCCAACCGGTGTTGCCAAGTCTGTGGTTGTTTTTCATGTCTGCGGGTCGAAGCGACCCCAATACAAATAACGTGATATTTAGCACCTAAAATGTGAATTTAACCAAGGCATCCCTGCTAAAAAACGTATATTTTAACCCCGGGAAGCAATTTTTATCGGGGAACCTCCTGGAAACGCGATTGGGTTAGTTTTAGACTAGTTTTGAGAAGCAACTGGGCAGGATTTGTTGTGAAAACCTGGCAAACCTGATCCGAACGCACGTGCTGGAGACATACTACTAATTACAGGAGCGATTTTTACTGGTGAGATGTGCATGAAAATCACATTCGATTTTTTGCACAGCCCTACTGGGAACTAAAGTTTTGTTTTTAGGGATTTTTATTTTTTATATATTTATGCTAAAAAATAACAAGGATACTGGATGATTTTTAGCAATAAAAATTGTGTATGGCACAAATAGCATTTATAGTCCGTATCTCATATTTCCTTAATGTCTTGAACCTTTAACGGTGTTAAATATGGTGTCACATGGATGGGAATATGTATAGAAATTATATGCAGATGAGGTTATGCATAGTAAAACTATGCGTTGTAAGCTCCATATATGGTGATTTCGTGGAGGAGTTGGGGTGGAAATGCACGCACGCACACGCATCTTCCTCTGACTGGGATTTATAAAGGGTTGCACAGGTTCTGGTGTATGTTTTTTGCATACGCAAAATCTAGCTTTTGTGCATACGTACACTTTTAGGATGAAATCTATAGAGAGTTTTATAAATGAGACCCATGTTCTCTCTCGTGAAGCCAACAAGAAAGTGACTTAAACTGTAATTCATCAACTGGCCGCTAGAGGCTGGCTGCAAAAGGGAGTCAATCCCATAGACTCCCCATCTTAAAAACTTTACAGCAAAAAAAAAACGCTGGTTCAAAAAATTATTTTGGTCTATATCGCTAACTTTGACCTTCGTGACAACTGTGAGGGGGTTGAATTTTTTTTATAACTCATCTGTTTAGCTTATATTAAGTCTTACATTTCTGCATAATTAAGGGTGTGGCCACTTGAGTGACAGGTTTCCCACTTTGAACTTCAAAGACACTCTTCAGAAATCTACGGGTGACATCACGGACACTGCGTCCATGTTTTTCTTCAGTCTATGGTTTTAATACATCGTTGTCATGTAAACACTATTAACATCTTAGCAATCTCACAGCAACCGTCCACAACATTCTAGCCAGTGTTCATTTTTACTGATTTTTTGTTTTAGTCCAAAAAATGTGTCAGTAAATTAATGCTGATGCTATCATTGTGTGTCGACAACCAGCACTTCAGCATTCTACAGAAAACCTAGAAATCTAGGGTTTTTTTTGGCATCTGTCATATCCGTCAGCCACAGTGTTTCTCATTACATGATGTATTTTCTGAGCTCTCACGTCTTTGCTTTCTCTCTGATGGCATACATTTAAACAGCGTCTCTGTGAACCTGCATCTCTTGAATCCTGATACCTGCAGCCAGGGCCTGGCAGCCGCCCACCGGAGAAAGGAATCAAACGCGGCATTAGTTCAGCTCTGCGTCCTTCTGTCTACTCTTTCATCTCATTTGCTCATTCTTCATCGGTCTCCCCCCTCTGCTTCTCTTTCAATTGAAGCACTCCCTTTCCAACTTCCAATTTCTCCTCTCTGGAAGTCTGGGCCTTTTATAGAGTGGATGAATGTTCTGCTGAGCTTTTAGGGGGATCGTTTATCTTAAGTTCTGTAGATTGCATAGACACATGCATTTTATGTTAAAGTCAAATGTTCCCCCTGGAAAACAGAAAAAAATATGAGGGTTTTTTCTTTATTTTAACATAGACCTGTTAGTCTAAAAAATGAGGTCTTAGGGATTTCTCACAATAATGCATAGTTTGATGGTTTTCTTATGCAACGCCATCTGGCAAAGAGCATATCACTTTAATCGTACTTTACATTTTGAGGTTAGGTGACAGGATTCCTGGGATGGAAAGCTGTTTATAAACCCACTCGCCGTGAAGTTTTCAAATAAAAGAGCTTATGACAGAAGTTATAAAAGCAGTGAGCATTACAAGCAGCACAATAAAACTCAAGCTCAGCCTTGGCCTTGTCTCATGATGCCTTGTGACTTAAGTCGACTGTATAGCCGGCAATAACTTAATACTCTCTTTATATCGAGCAGCTGGGGATCCATCTGGCCTGGTGTATACTGAAGGTCAGACTCATCTAGCCCACTGCTATAATGTCTATCATCGCTCTCGTGCTCAGCCTAGAGAGAAAGTGTCTTCAGCTCCTCCTTCAGAGTGGTTTTATTCCCTAAACGCCCCTCACCGTGTGCGTGCCGCTCTCAGTTTCGCTCTCAAAAGCTTCTCAAATGTCACTCTCCACACACGTCCTGCATGAGGGTGCTCAAAGTGTTTTGTGCTAAAACGCACTAGAGTGTAACCACTTCAGTGCAATGCCGAAGGTGTTTACCTGATGCAAACAGTTTTTTAGTGGGAAAATCATATTTAACAAATATAAAAGTAATTTAAAGCTCATTTAAGATAGTTCAGCTAAAAATGATCCTTTACTGACCTTAAATCACATTCTAAATCTGTGTGATGTTTTCTCGTGCAGAAATTGTCTCTGTTCTTTACGATCTTAAAAATAAGGTTTTTTTATTGGCATCAATGGTTCCATGAAGAACCTTTCACATCCATAGAACATTCCATTGCACAAAAGCTTATTTCAAGTGGAAAAAAAAGGTTCTTCAGATTATTCAAATTTTCTTCACACTAAGAAAACAAAATGTTTTTTTTAAGAATGGTTTAATTAATGTTTTTTGGGGAAACCCATATGTATTTATTCTATGGCATTGCTGTGAAAACCCCCTTTTGGAACCTTTATTTTTAAGAGTGTAGCTATCAAATATCATTAGTATGTTTATTCAGATTTAAATATGCATCAAGACCAGTCACACCAGATTTGATATCTCAAACAATCATGGACATGTTTGACTGTACTGAAGTGCAAATATGATTTGAAAGTTAGGTCAAGTGAATCTATCGTCAGATCTATTGAATGGCTTGTGAATACCTAGAATATAGTACACAAGTCGTATTGACTGTATTTATTGTTTATGCCGTTTTTCATTCTTTTTGAATCATTGCAGCATCTGTTCACGGGAATGGAGCAGCTTAGACATTTAGTAAAAAAAAAAAAAAACTTCCTACTTAAAGTCTTACAGGTACAGGTTTGAAACATGAGGTTGAGTAAATAACAACAGAAACATGATTTTTTTTGTGAACTATCCCTTTAACAATATATAAATGTGGCTGTGATAAATTACCAGTTCTCACTTACACATCCGTGACCTTAAACTTTGTCAAGGGTGAGTTCCGGAATTACTGTCATTTATTTACCAGTTTGATTTTTACCACTGGGACAGTTTAAGTGGCAAACATGTGAATGGTTCGCTCCACTGATTGGTGAACATATCACCGGCTGCTCACATTGTGTCTGCCATTCTAGCCTTTCATTTTCCCTTCCTAGTCTGTGTGGTGCCATCCTGGGTGCCCATCATTAATTTGCCTTTTTATCTACATAAATAACAGGGAGCTGAAGCAGAGCACTACCTAATGAGTCATCCAGAGGCGGGAGACGGGGGCAAAGAGGCAAGAAAGTGAGCAAAATTACATGTTTCCAGCTAAGACCTCTCCCACAGAGAGACAAATAGAGCGAGAGAGAGAAAGGAAGACAACAAATGCATGTTCTCTCTCTCTCTCTCTCTCTCTCTCTCTCTCTCTCTCTCTCTCTCTCTCTCTTTCTCCTTCGGGACAAGAGATAAAACATGTTTGGGTCATGATTTACCCCAATAAAAAAAGGAACAAAGTAAATTAGACTACCATTCAAAGTTTAGATTTTTAAAAAGTAATTTTTTCCCCCCAATATTTTTTTCTAAGAATTCTCGCCAATTTATTATCTCTGGCAGCATTTATTGCATTACATTTTACATTTACATTTATTCATTTAGCAGATGCTTTTATCCAAAGCGACTTACAGATGAGGACAGTGGAAGCAATCAAAAACAACAAAAAGAGCAATGATATATAAGTGCTATAACAAGTCTCAGTTAGGGTAACACAGTACACGTAGCATGGGATTTTAAATAATATAATAAATAAAAAGAAAACAGAATACAAAAAGATTAGAAAGGTAGTTCGATTTGTTTTTTTAAGAATAGAATTAGAATAGTGAGTGTTAAAGTTAGAGGGTGAAATAAAGATGGAAGAGATGTGTTTTAAGCCGATTCTTGAAGATGGCTAAGGACTCAGCCTCGGATTGAGTTGGGGAGGTCATTCCACCAGGAGGGAACATTTAATTTAAAAGTCCGTAAAAGTGACTTTGTGCTTTTTTGGGATGGCACAATCAAGCGACGTTCACTTGCAGAACGCAAGCTTCTAGGGCACATAAATCTGAAGTAACAAAATTAGGTAAATGGGTGCACAGCCAGTGGTGGTTTTGTAGGCAAACATCAATGCCTTGAATTTTATGTGAGCAGCTATTGGAAGCCAGTGCAAATTGATAAACAGAGGTGTGACGTGTATTCTTTTTGGCTCATTAAAAATTTATCTTGCTGCCGCGTTCTGAATTAATTGTAAAGGTTTGATAGAATTGGCTGGAAGACCTGCCAAGAGGGCATTGCAATAGTCCAGCCTGGACAGAACAAGAGCTTGAACAAGGAGTTGTGCAGCATGTTCCGAAAGAAAGGGCCTGATCTTCTTGATGTTGAATAAAGCAAATCTCCAGGATCGGACAGTTTTAGCAATGTGGTCTGAGAAAGTCAGCTGATCATCAATCATAACTTCAAGGCTTCTAGCTGTTTTTGAAGGAGTTATGGTTGATGTGCCTAACTTGATGGTGAAATTGTGATGAAACGATGGGTTTGTGGAATCACAAGCAGTTCTTTCTTGGCAAGGTTGAGTTGAAGGTGATGGTCCATCATCCAGGAAGAAATGTCTGTTAGACAAGCTGAGATGCGAATAGCTACCGTCGGATAATCAGGATGGAATGAGAGGTAGAGTTGAGTGTCATCAGCATAGCAGTGGTATGAAAAGCCATGTTTCTGAATGACAGAACCTAATGATGCCATGTAGACAGAGAAGAGAAGTGGTCCAAGAACTGAGCCCTGAGGCACCCCAGTAGTTAATGTTGTGACTTGAACACCTCACCCCTCCAAGATACTTTTATTGGATCAAAATTCTGTAAAAACCATACTATGAAAAAATGCAACTTTAAAATATCAACAGATTTAAAAAATGCTTTAGAATAATGTTTCTATTATAATATTAAAAAAAAATCTTTAGTAATCACATGATCATTCACATATGCTGATTTGCTGCTCAAGAAACATTTATTATTACCAGTGTTGAAAACAGCTGTGCTGTTTAATATTTTGGTGAAAATTACTCCCTAATTACTGACCAATACTTTAACGGTACTGTATATTTACGCTGAATCATTACCGTTTATGGCATCTCCAAATTGTTATTAATATAATTAAATATCATGGTGATAATACAGATTAGCTGCATTTATTAAAATAATATAAAACGGCCTATGTAAAAGTCATTTGATTAGTGGAAATCAAAGATGCAGAAAAATGTACACATAGAAGACACAAAGATGAAAATTTTCATCTTGTCATGTTACTTACCCTCATGTCATTCCAAACCCGTATGACATAATTTTTTTCCATGGCAAAATTTGTACTGAAAAAGTACTCTAAAGCACTTAAAATAGTCTATACGACTCATGTGAACATTCCAAGTCTTCTGAAGTCATACAATAGCCAATTTAGGCAATTTAGATCTCAATCAATCATCTCAAGCTACCATACAACTGAATAAGATTGGGAATATAGTTCAAGAGTCATCTGGTCTTTTAAAAGCACTTTTATGGTGCTTTTGTGTCCATTCTGAAGTTTAAAAGTCAATTATGGGACATGATGAGGGTGAGAGAAATGGCGGAATTAATGACAGAATACATTTTTGGGTGAACTATTCTCTTAATGATTTGGTCAGCGGAGTGTGTTTTTAAAAGGAAGAGAGAGAATGAAAATCTAGAGAGCATGTACAGTAAAAGAGGACATCATAAAGAATGCTGCACAGAGACACGGTGAAAATAGCAAAGAAAGATGGCAAAAGGAGGAAACAGACGGTAGCTAGCTTTTCCTATCTGTGAATAATTCAATAGGTGACGTTCCTCTGAGGCTCGGCCTCCAGGCGGCTCTTTCCCTCATTCAGAGCAGTGATGGGCTCCTCTCCCTTCCCTGATAGCACTCCAACCTGAATAAAGAGCTTGATTCTCCCCCGCTAAATTCAATAACACAGCCTTTGATCCTTCCGGAACCACAGCGTTGTATCTGTCAGTTTCCATTGATGTGGCTTATGGCTCTCTCATTGCTAATGCAACAGCCTCGCCTCTCGCATTTAGAATTTAGGAAATTATGTATACACTGTGTACTTGAATGAGTGCAAATAGCTTGATTGTGCTTCTAGCGCGATTTAGTCTGCTTGCGCTGACTTTTATCTTTCATTTTAATGCGTCACGTGAGCAGATCCTTGAAGAGAACAATAGATGGAGAGAGAGGCTAAAATAAGCTTCAAGGTGTTTGGTGTTACAAAACCTATTGTGCTGCCTACCTAGACAGTGCACTTGTTCTGGTGGTTATTTTTATTTTTTTATTTTTTATTTTTTTTGGCCAAATTTAGAGACAGCATGATTTATATGATGCCAGAATGCAAAGCTTGGTTTAAAAAAAATGGTATCTAAGATGACAGATAAGTATCATTAAAAAGTATATTGACAAATTATAGCCTGTCATTTATATGCGGTGTATTTTGTGTGTTTATTAGATTTCCAGTGTTATCTTAGCAAGAAGACACTGTACCGTGCCATCTAGTGTATGAATTTGATAGTGTCATCTCAAGTGTCAAATTGAACACTTGACCCTTTTTTTCTATTTAGAATAATTAGCTGTTTTCCAGTAAAAATTGTGTGAATGCCAATTTTGTCAATAAAATAAATACACTACAATTAAAAAGTTTGTAAGATGTAAGGTCAGTAATATTTTTTTATCAATTAATACTTTAA
Organism: Carassius carassius; assembly: GCF_963082965.1. NCBI lineage: Eukaryota > Metazoa > Chordata > Actinopteri > Cypriniformes > Cyprinidae > Carassius > Carassius carassius. The sequence continues at coordinate 28,042,300 of NC_081767.1, read as the reverse complement.
TTCAGGAAGTATGCATTAAATTGTTAAAAACTTCAGCTCTGCATGACAGAAATAATTACATATTAAAACTATATTAACATGGGAAAGTTATTTAAATTCTAACAATATTACACAATATTATTATTTTTAATGCAGTCTTGGTGAGCATAAGAAATAAAACCAACCTCAAACTTCTGAACAGTTGCATCAAAAAAAGAAATATCTGCACATTTAACTGGAATAGCATTCAAATGTTTCAGACATCAGCTTTAAAGTAGTTTCTATAAACTGCTACTTCGCCAAGAAAATGCTGAGATCAGACAATAATTTGCACAAGTGTGTAAGTGTGCATTTGTGTGTACGCACGGAGAAACTCTATCCACTGCTTAAGGTGATGCCTAACGCTCCTATTGTGCTTCAGGTTAAAGACAGCAGAGAGAAAGACAGAAACATCCCCTCTGGATGCAGAAAATGAAGGAAAAAGTGAGAGCATCAAGATTTCTCTTTGTTTTACATTCCCCATCTCGTTTCCGCTCCCCTCTCTCCCCAGGGCAGTATAAGCAGAAAAGAAAAAGAGCTACGTGGGGCTGCATATGTCAAACTTGAGTCCTAATATTGAGATATTTCAGTCCCACCTACAGGCAGCAGGTCATCTGTACTTTTTCAAGTGCTCTGCATGTCCCAATTGACTTCTCAAGCAGACACACACACACACACAAACACACATAAGGCATGTCCATTCATGCACAAACAGTCATGGTCCACTTCATCACCCTTGCGATGTTACCTAACAGGGTTTTCATATCAACCAGTATTGTATCATGCAGAATAAAGAGGCACTTTCGCTAAGTTTCCTCTGAACAGATGTCTCCATTTTGTCGTTATGATGTTGATACTGGTGAAGGCGCTATATGACTCCCTTGTTTGTTATTTGGTCTTTGTGCTGGCCGTTTCAATCACCGCTGTATGTGTAATGGAATGGAGCAGATGGAGTCATCAAACCACTGCTGCCACTGTAGAAGGGCCAGAGAATATGTAAGGTCCCTTGGGACAGGAAGGAAGGAGACTTGTAATGTGCCTGATTTAAGCAACCATAACAAATCCTCCAGCAGTCATCCTGACGCGCGTGTAGAATGTCAACAGCTATCAGATGCTTGCCATTGTTTGAGAACCACCTAAGCCGGGGCTCCGGGGGGGATATGCTAATGAAGCACACACTGTGGCAATGAAAATGTGCCTCATTATTTACCTGCCATCGTTAGGCTTTATTCAAATATCGTGCATATATCTGTATCGCATGTTGGGATATGCTAAAACATTTTCACTAATTCACTATTTCTGTGATCAGCCTTAAGGACGTCTTGTATAATTAAGATGGTTTAAGTTCACCTAACCACCGAACCACACACATATCTCGGGAATTTGACAGAAGACTTGTTCCTGAGTCAAAAAATAAAACAAAAAAAGCTAGATGGAGTGAAATGCTGTGAAGACACATCTTTTAAAACCATACACATACAGATTCATACACACCCACCCAACTACACTTGATTAAACTGCTAGTTTTAAATAAGATACAGGTTGAGTAGTGCATCTAAATGAAAGATTTCAGTAAATTTAATACATACAGTAACATGTAAATGTGTGTGTGCGTGTAAAAATCAGTTAAAAAAAACATTCACTAGTTCTACACTGAAGTAAATGCATTGTATTGTAACTTATATATTGATAGATAGAGATATATATTGATATATAATACATTTAGATGAATTAGTCAACCTTACTAATTGACTACTCAGTTGTCGGACACCTGGTTAACCATCATGACCTGTCCGCAACATCATTCTTAATTATAAATTACATATACCCCCCCCCCCAAAAAGAAAAAAAAACAGTTTGTTGTGACAATTGTGACCTGTCCTCAACATCACCGCCGATAACCATGAAGCTAAAATATGTACTCTCTAATATTTAATATATATAATACATAAATAATTTGACAGACTACAATGCTTGCATAATAAGTGAAGGTAGGTATTCCTGTCTGGCAGAGGCAAAGGTGACCGAAAGCATGTGGATTTGCATCCAGCATAATGAGCATTTTAGCTGCACTCACTGGCGGAATCATGATGGCAAAAACCCCTCATAATTGCTTTTGTAGCAGGGAGCCTCATGACCCGTCATTTGATTGTCCATTATGGTTGTATTTTCCTGCACATTAAGTCAAATTGAATAAAAGGTGTCCAGGTCTGTGGTGGTGGGATGGGGGAGTTAAATCCCGAAGGCAGCGCTGGGCAGTAATAGCTCTATCACAGACACACAGCAAGGCCATGTGAAGAACATAATGAGCATCAGGCACATGGATGAGATGCACAGTGGGTTCACGGCCTAGCCAAAGGGACAGAGGTAAAGAGGAGTGTAGCGGGGCCGGGGGCTGGGATGCAGCCTCGATGGAGCCCAATCATTGTGGATGAAACTGAGATGCACCACTACCCAGCATTCCCTTCTATAGATTAGATATTTTCAGTCTGAATTCTCCCGGCGCTTCTCTAAACATTGGGCTGGAACAGCTCAAACCTTTTGAACGAATGCATTATTAAAAGAAGTGTACATGGAAACCTCATTCTTTAAAGTGAAACAATCCAGTGCAAGAATCACAGTCCACAATGCCGGTTATTGCAAAAATATGTTTCATTTGGGATTTAGATTTAAATCCATCTGCTGTGTCTTTATTGTTGTTTGTCCCTCCCACCATTGTGTTGCAGAAGCTCCCAACTGCACTGGAGTTATAATCTATGTGAAAGCATTATATTATATATATATATATATATATAGAGAGAGAGAGAGAGAGAGAGAGATAGATAGATAGATAGATAGATAGATAGATAGATAGATAGATAGATAGATAGATAGATAGATAGATAGATAGATAGATAGATAGATAGAACGTCCCATTATATTAATGTCTTTATCAAATTAAAGTGATTTTAAATAGAAAGGCATATTAAATGTGTTTACTAAATAATAGCATCATGTAACATTTATGTAAAAATTAAACATACTTATTCTGACCAGCACTTGTTAAAATATATAAAATAAAAAAAGATCATACTAAATTTTATTGTATTTTAAATGATTCAAAACTAGCTCTCAAATGGGTCAAACTTAGTGGTTTGTCTTATGTATATCATGGTAAAAGTGTATGGTAGTCATTATTTTTTGCTCAGAATAAAATTAAGACAGCAGGACACATTCAGAATATACACGGTAGGGTTATTTGTTGTGAACCTCACAATTGAAAAGGTCCCATTCTTCGTGATCCCATGTTTTAAACTTTAGTTAGTGTGTAATGTTGTTGTTAGAGTATAAATAATATCTGTTAAATTCTAAAGCTCAAAGTTCAATCTCGGAGTCCAATCATCTTTGTTTGGGCTTCCCAGGGACGCTGTACTTAGAGATCAATGGATACAATTTATTTTTAACTCGGTTCCCGAAAATTATAATCCACATGTAAAACTATGTGCAGCACATTTTGCTGAGGACAGCTTCCTTAATCTCAATCAGTTTGATGTCGGATTCGCACAAAGATTATTCTTGAAAGATGGAGCAGTTCCCACTTTGTCTGGAGAAGGCGTTGTTTATGGACCACAACCGGTAAGTGTATTTTATTATTTAAGTTGGTGCGTTTAACAGTTTCTGTAACTTATTACACAAAGGGCAACGCTGTTTAGCTTTGTTAACTAGATGTTAGGGCTGTGCAAAAAAATCAAATGCGATTTTCATGCACATCTCGTCAGTAAAAATGCTCCTGTGACATCTCCAGCACGTGCGTTCAGATCAGGATTGCCAGGTTTTCAAAACAAATCCTGCCTACTTGCTTCTCAAAACTAGACCAATCGCGTTTCCAGGAGGGCAGCCTGTGCTCAGCTGCTGTCGAATCACAACACAGGAACCGCTGTGTTCAACCGAAAGGTGAACACAGGTTATGTTTCACACTGTAAACACAATCAAAGCTTCAAAAAAGCACGAAGAACGGGACCTTTAAGACCAGTACTACCTGGTGTGTGATAGCAAAGAAGACTTTACTTTTGGGATACACTAAGATGTTCTCAAGGATGAACTCGTCCTTCAGTCTCCACATTTTGGTTATATAGCCTTCTCAAAATGTGGTGCCGGTGGGGTTTCATCAGAGCAGTCCTCAACATACAGTACAACTCACATTCAAGTCTGGCTCAGCACTCACTTCTCATGATCCATTCAGTTCCCAAAATATAAAGTCTATTGTGAATCTTCAGTTTCATTCAGAAATATGTCAATGTGGCAGCCGAAATTGTCTAATTTTCAGATTTTCCATGCCTGCAGAGGCCTTGTGACTTGAGCTGGGACAAATTCTCCTCTTTCAGCTATTCAGACCATGACAAAGTATTGATTTTCTGCTCAGGTGATCTTAATTAGGCATTTTTAATTAGTTTGCCCATTGTTTGTCCTTCATTCTCTAGTTTAGGCATTGGCTAGGACTGTATCATTCATACAGCCGGCCCACAGTCTTCTGACATAGGCTGTCTCCAGTTGATAAGAGCACAATCAATGTCTGTGACACTCCCTGCAATTAGCTTCCCTAATTAACCATTTGGCCAAGGAAATAGTCTCTGCAGGGGGCTGATTTCCGGGCTTGAGAGAAACCAGAGATGTTAATTCATGAGTTTCACCATTTACAATTCTAAACTGCCAAAAACGTGTTAATTTTGTTGAATGGAAAAGCAGTTATTTTGTTGTTATAATGTATATATTGCCCTGAAATTAATGAACGTATTTCAGGAAGCCATTACTGAATGAAGGTTATGATTCTTCTTTTTTGGTTTTGAATGTACTGTTGAGATTCGCTTGTATAATGCACAATTATCTGTGGTTTTAGAAACATGTGCCTATCTGTTTTACACTACCAGAAGACAATGCAAGATAAGACTCACTGTGCTTATGCAGTAACGGCACTCTTGAGCATCTCCTGTCTGAACATGCAAGCCTCCATCACTATCAGTAACAATAAATAGCTCTTTCTGTGGAAACCTTAAGGGATGGGTGAGATAAGGAGCCATGTTAGCCGTTCTCATCTTGTACGCACCATTCAACCTGCATTTTCCCATAGAACTGTAGGGCTACATTTACAGTAATGTAAATTGGCTTTCAACTTGTGGATTTGCACAGCAAGGATAATATATATCCAACTATAAGGAATTATGATATAATATAAGGAGATATACTTTACAATTCAGAAGTTGGGAGTTGGTTTACATTTTTTAAAAGAAAAAAAAATCTTAAATATTATTACAATTTAAAATAGCTGTTTTTCATTTAAAAATATTTAACATATATTAAATTAATTATTTTATTATTAATTATTTGTGTTGGTGGAACTAAAATTTCAGCAGCTTTTTCTTCAGTCTTTCAGTGTCACATGATCCTTCAGAAATAATTCTAATATGCTGATTTGATGCATATGAAAGATTTAATATTATCAATGTTAAAAACTGTTTTGCTGCACATTTTCATGCTGGGTTGCCATTGGATGTCCAATGTAAAATCTGCATCCTGAAGCAAAACCAGTTGATTTCCACTGATGTTATGTCAGCTATATGCTCATCCAGTTTCACCAAAAATTCCCATCACACATGCATACACACATATCATAGGCAGCCATTTGTAAACAGGAGGCTAAATGTCTAAAATTCAGAACTGATTGATTGCCTCCTCTATGACGTGAATGAAGGCAGGAGCATAAATAAGGGAGATGGGCAGACGTGAAGAGGCAGGCTGCTTGTGCTCCAAGGCCTGCGAATACTTCACACACACTCACGCAAGAGAAATGAATCTCATTTGCTGAAAAGAGCCTGATATTAATACTAAGGGGCACAGAAATATGCAGGGAAATGAGTTGTTTTAGCAGGGTGCTCCTTTGAACGCGGCAAGGATTTTTTTGTCTCTCTTAAAATGAATTTGAAGGAAATGTTTGAGTATTTTTAGGTCAAAGCATTTCCGCAGAGACCTGCGTTTCTTGTTTTATTAATTCCAATGGTATGGTCTTTTGGATTTTAATGATATGTTCTGTTACTTTTTAAGTGATTTTTTTTTTATATACTTAATGAGAATGCATTAGGTTACTTGTATAGTGGAACGTGTTTGTTGTTGCCACATGAGAACAAGCAAATATGCAATTAAATTCAGAGCGTGTCTGTTGTGAATTAAGAAACACGGTAACATCTGAAGCACATCTTGAACTCTAAAGAGGGCCAATAATCAACATGTTTGAGGGCGAGGGGACTGTAAACATATTTACACAAGGATTGAAGTTGCTTTTGCCATATTTTAGTCCCAGAATCCCTTGTTTCTTCACCAGTGATCTCATTATATTGTAGCTTAGCTAAGTGTCGGTCCACAAACAAGGTTTAGCACACTTATTAAACAAGAAATATCCTCACAAGATGAAAGCAGGCTGATTTTACCCTGTCTGACTTCTTATATATATCTTTCATTTGTACTGGGTTCATCTGAGCTCTTCTTTGACCTCTTCAGAACAAAATTGCCTGCAGTCTCTGATCAGTTGTTAATAAAGGAAGGTATTGCACATGCATTATAGCATGATTGTGCATAATCTATCCCTGACATCAATCTTTGCACTGGGCTTTTGTTTGTTTGTTTGTTTGATAAAAGCATAAAAAAGAATGAAAAAGAGACTCAACCGAGACGTGAAAAATTGGCTAGCCTGTCTAGAAGGCCGTCTGACCTTGCTTTGTGATTTTCGAGGCATCAGTGTGCATCAGCGGAGTTAAATTTAGTCATACTTGAGGCTGCGAGTCAGAATAAACATAGGGGTTTGCAGCAATACGGTGAATAGTTCACATTCTCTCATAGAAATGACTGAAATAACACAAGAGCTGTGCCAAGAGAATCAAAAAATCCTCTTTCATACTGAAACAAATGGCATAGAAAGGTAAATATTGATCGCATTGTAGTTTTGGGCAGAGATGCAGTAAAATATGTTTGATATGCAGTACTGGTATTCTTACAAATATTCTCCATAGTCAAGTAAATTGTAAGTATTGCTTGTGAAGGCAAACATTATTATTGTTGTTTCTTTCTATTTATCATAACCGCTACAAAAAAGAAAAAGAAAATGGAATGGAAATGGAAAGGAGCGCAGGTTCTTGTGACAGCTTTTTAAATGAACTTCTTGAATGCATGAGACGTGACTGAACAGTCAAAGACTTGTCGAAATAGAACCCAAAAACACCCTCCTGCAGAAAACAGGAGTCCCTTACAAGTCTTTACAGTCGTAAATCTAAGAAAACCTCTCAGTTCATGGTGAGTCTGTTGTCAAAGAACATCACATACCACACCATCCAAACCAGCTAGTCTGCTTCAGCAAGACAAAGTGCTGCCCCTAACAGCGTTTCATCTCTGCCATATCACTCTACACTGAAACCACAGTGAAGCCTGACGAGAGCTAATAGTGTAGCCTGCCAATAGGGGGGCGGGTGCGTGTGGAGGATGTATCCAGCGTGCCAGAATCTGCCCCTTTTCTCACCCTGCTGCATCCTCTCATTTGTCCAATGGATGCTTTTACTGGTTGAACAGAGTGACTTGAGAGCAGCTAGTCATTTATAATGCCCACATTGCATGTCTGGGGGCCTCAGAGGCAGAGGATGTGGGCAGAACTGTACGGGTGCGTGCTCACTACCTGACCCCTATTTTCACAGAGACATGCAGTGATAGACTGCTTAGCATAGCCTGCTGGGCTGCGTCTGCTTCCATTTCAGTTCAAACAAAGGCTTCTTCTGTGTATATATGTATGTATATATACACACATAATTTCAGGATACACTAGGCATCTACATAAATCGCTACATTGATTTGCTATCTGCTCATTTTCAAAAGACAGTAAAAATATTGATCACAAAGAATTTTTTTTAATATATATATATATATATATATATATATATATATATAGTAGAAAAAAAATATTTTTTAACTTCATTGTTATAAAAGCCATTTTATGTGAGAAATTATTGCTGCTGTGCTTCCATCTATTGGCCATACATGGTAACTGTAGAGATATTGTTGTTGTCATGCTTAAAAAGTTTAATTCTCTGTTTCAGGAGACTGCAGATTACACTAATGTCCAAGAGCTGAAGTATTTAGACATGGTTATAAGCGAGTCTCTCAGACTCTACCCACCTGCGTTCAGGTATGACAGCTATTACTTATATATATATATATATAACCAGTTCAATCACATCACACAGAACCACAAGAATGCAAGAATATTAATAACACTATTAAGGCTCTTACATGTTTTTAGACTTCAGTTACTTGAAAAGATATCTATTGGAAATGGAATCTTGAATATCATGTGGGTTTTGTTTATTTGGTCACAGATTTGCACGAGATGTTGATCAAGACACTGTGGTGAACGGCCAGCTTCTGCCTAAAGGATCATCTCTGGAAATCGCTGCAGGTTTCCTTCACTATGACCCAGAGTACTGGACTGAACCTGAGAAATTCATCCCGGAGAGGTGAACTGTCTTTAAGTCATTTTTGGGGAATAAAGGATGCATTACATTGTTCAGCAAGGATGCATTACATTGATAATATTGTAACAAACATTGATAAGTAGAAAAGACATTAAAAATGCTATAGAAGATTTCGATTTCAAATAAATTAACCAAGAATTCTGTATATACGTATATATCAATCCAAATATAAGACAGCCCAATGGTTTTCAACATTGATAATAATAAGAAATGACTGGAGTTAAGGCTGCTGAAAATTCAGCCACCAGGAATAATTACATTCAAAAATATCTTAAAATAGAAAAGTTCATATAAACTATTTCACAATATAAGTTTTTGCTTTATTTTTTTATCAAATAAATGAGCCTTATTAAACAATGTTATCAAAACCATTTTTTTAGATGTACACAAATCTTTCTGCATTTTATTTGCATGCCTCCCATGTGATGTGCTCATAATTAACTCTGTATTTGTCTCAGGTTCACTCCAGAAGCCAAGGCCAGCCGGCACCCATTTGTGTATCTGCCGTTTGGAGCGGGGCCACGCAGCTGTGTGGGCATGAGATTGGCCCAGCTGGAGATTAAAATGGCTCTGCTTCACATATTTAGGAGGTTTAACATGATGGCCTGCGAGGACACTGAGGTTTGTTATCATTACACTGAAAAACTACAGCTTTAGTATGCATGAAAACTCGGTTTTCCACAGATGTGGAGGTTTTCTGAGATACAAAACAAGTGGACAATCTATATTGTATGTCACACAGGTTCCTCTGGAGTTGAAGTCGCACACCACCCTTGGACCCAAGAATGGTATTTTGGTCAAAATCACCAAGAGGGAGAATTTTGAGGATGAATCCTGATGGAGTTTTAGTTGTTACTTGGGCAGTTTGATCTAATCCATTCTAATCATATTATTTAGAATGGATCGATTGCCTAAAATCTAAATTCTTATTCTGGAATCACCTGACAACTAAATAAAATGTATCTGTGCTACTCATTTAAATGAAACTGAATTCAACACTATTAATTTACAACTAAGGCAAAGATGTACATATGAGAAAAGCATCACACATACGCACAAGTCCCTCAAATGTAAATGCAACTACAGTACATTAAAGAAAATCTGTTTGATGCAAATGATTTGATAGCAGGAACTGGGATTGGACATGTCTTGCCTTTACTGCCAGTGACATGTTTGAGCTCCTGATGATTATGCTGATTTTAAATAATTTATATTACATTAAGCTGCAATGAAGACCGAGAGTGATGTGATTTTTAAGGGTTGAGTGTACAGAATATGATGCAAGTTGAATGTGATAGTTTAATCAGGGTATGAACTCCACAAACTGACATTTTCAAATAATTTGAAATCAAAAGTGTTACATAAATAGTTTTTCATTCAGACTAGGTGTATTTATCTTCAGTTACACATTTCATTTGATATCAACATTTTAGACCCACACCTCAAAGGAATGTATAAATGCTACGATTTTGGGAGCTTCTATCTAGAGATTTGATTAACAGAACAACTCTCTTAGAGCTTTTGTTTATAGCTATGCTGTACTTTGCATATCAGCATTTTCCCAAAGGTCCAGGAATTTGATGGTTGGAAACAGTAAGCAAAGCTTCAGTCAAATACCAACTCAGAGGCTGATATATTTAAAGGGACAGTTCACCCAGAAATGAACTTTTGTTATTATATAATTAGCCCAAACACAAAAGTTGGATGTCTTTATGCATAATAGAAGCGGTCCATCCGACAAGTTCTCTGAAGCCATATGGTAACTTTGTGTCACTAACAGACCGATATTTAACTTGTAGACATCCACCCTAGTTTTCCTTAGCACATTCATGAGAGAAATAGCATTTTTTAATTTGCTGATCCAATAACATTTTTATAAAACATATAAAAAAATATACATAAAAACAAAAATAGTTTTTTATATTTTATATATGTTATTTTTTTTTATTACAACAATGAAAGTAATAATAACAGTATCGGTACTTTAATTCCATGCACATCATTCAACATTAACATAAATCAAATATGAATTACATAAAAATCTAAATATAATGGCTATGAGTAATGGTTAGTTTTCATACAATTGTCAACTTAATCATTTTCATGTGCTTTAAAATCTTGTGCAATAAAACTGAATAATATTTTGTTATTGTTTTGTCTTTTGAAATTGTTTTTTTTTTCAGTGCCATAGCCAACAAGGAAATACAATCATCTACATAAAATCCTGTTATTTTGCATATATATTTTTTATAACAGTTTAAAATTTTCACTGCACAGTGCAGTCTGCCATAGAGGATTTATTAGTGAAATTAATTATGATTAAACACCATTACTAATTATGTAATTCCCTACAATCTTTTACTTGAAACATGCACAAGAGTTGTAGGTTATATTTAGTGATGTTAACATAAATCGTCTGTGTAACAGTTTGAGATTGGTAGGTATTCCATAAGTATTTTAAGATAGACGAGAAGACCTCTGAAATATATTTCGAAAAAGTATTTCAATACTATACAAATTAAGAGTATTCAATGATGTACTCGGGATAGACCTGGAACTTCTCAAACACAACAAAAATGGCCGGGTTAGTCTCATTATCAACACAGCTGTCATAAAAGCCTTGGCTTGTGGGTTTCTGTGGAGGACGGACTAACATATTGTTACCCCTTGTGAAGTTTCCGACCAGCACCAGTGCCACAAACATCTTCTTGGTCTTGCCGTTCCTGGATTTTGCATATCTGTCAGAGTATGAAGAATCTCTGGCAAAATAGCTGCCTGTAAACATAAAAAAATGTAATAAATAACCCTTTCAAAAATGCCCAATATTTGAGAAAGCATTCAATAATAACTCTTTCATTGTAGACCACATGACAAGGTAAAGAACTGTTATAAGAATATGTAAATATTATAGTACAAATATGTTAATACCTTTCCCATAAAGTGTCCCATGACTTCCACACATCCTCCAGTCAAAGTTTTGCTCACAAATCGCTGCTATGAGAGACTCATCTGTACCGTGGAAAAGGTAACGCTGGTCAAATGCACTCCCTCCATTTCTCTTATTCATCTGTTCCTTTTGCCTAGGAAAAAAACATGGTATAATGGATTCATCAGATCAATGAATATTAAACAATGTACTTCATATGCCCACTAAAATAGCTCAGAACTGAGATAAGCTCTTGTATCTTTTGTTTGATGATCAAAAAGCTATGACGTATACGGCTACAGTATAGCTGAATTACTGCATGTAATGGCTTTGTGCAAATAAACTTTCTTCCAGTAAAGTTGATGTTTTTCTAGTAGTGAAATGTGAAAAAACTTACCACTGAAAGACCTTCCAGAGAGAAAGATTCTGCACTCTTTCAATGCTGTGAATGACGCTTTTGGGCTGTGTTCTACTAAACATTGCACCCACCCTTTGGTATTCCTTTGAAGTGCTTTGCAGAGGAACAATCTGAGGAAACAAACTGGTTTCATTTCAGAAATTTTGCATTGATATGTAACATGACTGTTGGTACCTGATGCTTTTCAACAAATGTAAAAACTTTATAACTTGGAAGTATTCATCTTCATCTATAATCCTAAGTACAGTACAGAATTGATATCCAAAGTGATTAATAACCATTTGACCTCTTTGTACTCTGTGTGATTGGACTGTGTACCTTGTATGTGAAGTTATCAAGAGCTCCTTTGTCCCAGTAAGGTGGAACTTCCACAGAAGAAGATGCTGAGCTGTCTGGAGACTCACTTCTAATTAAAACACAATACACTGAAGTGCACTGAACAACAGACCAATCATGTGTAATAAGTGTGCATGTAATGGACAAATGCTATGGTTTATCATACCCCTTGATTTTGCTCTTGACATCTTGAGCAGAAACAAAACGTGGTCTTCTTCTAACGTCTCTTTCAGTTTTGTGCTTGAGATTTTTCTGACACATCTCTGAAAATGAATTACCATAATCCTTTTTTGTTAATTTTTTGTTGTTGTTTTTTTTTTACATTTTTAGTTTAGTTTTCCAAAAGCAACATTTCTCGTGTCCATATAAGGTTTTCATTTACTATACTTTATTTCATTAAAGGAAAAAAATGGTTAACAGGAGCTAACATCACTGTTAAGTACCTTTAAATTTGAGGATGTATTGATGGTTCTGTGAAGTAAATGAAATTTCCTTTTCACTGTCAGCCAGGTAATGTTTCTCAAGGTCTTCTGAAGTGACTGATGCCACAAATTTAGGATCTTCCTGTAAGATTCAACAAAAACTGCTGTGAAATGTAGTTTAAAGCTGTTTTTTGTATCATATATTGAAACAAATAATTGCTATTTTACATCATGTTAAATGTAACATCACAGATGATTGTTCAAACTCAGGTTTTAGAATCGTATTATTTTAGAGCTATTGTGATGCAATGTGCCACTGACCCCTTTGCCATACTCTGTCCAACCTCCCTTGTCATTCCTCCAGTACCAGATCCATTCAGTGGTCAGAATGAAGTGAGGGGGTTTAGTAACAGAAGATGCTGTGGACAGCCGACGCACATCTGACACTCCACAAGTCATTGACATGAAGTCCACTACCTGATTCCCTGTGCTGCTCTCATTAATACTACCATATGGAGGTGGGGGAAAAAAAAGTGTTAAAAAGACAAGACAAACCACAATACCTTTACTGGCCACTTCAGATACACATGCCAATGCAAATATTTATTTGAGCACTAAATGTTTTTTCCACAATAATATAAGTTATATAAAAATACAAATTAAAAAAGTTCAAAATCATGTACACTCACGTCACATAGTAAAAGCATTTTAATTTACATTAACTAATTTTGTCTCAGTAACCTTCCCTCTTATTGGACACTTGCTATCACAGAATACTGTAGATCAATCATGGTTGAGAGTGCATTTCTGCAGTGGCATGTGTAACTTTGGGATGTGATGGAACAATAGATTTGCAATACGAAGGTTATTTGAAAACCCATTAAAATACCAGTAAATACACATATAAGATCTGTTTATACCACAAAACATTAGCTGGACTGCAGTACGCCTTCTCAATCTCCTCTTCATTCGGCAAGTCACTCCATGTAATCCCATCCTTCTGTAATATCTGCCATTTATAGGGTAGATGGTGGTGAAAACGGACACACTTGTCTAGAGGAACACAAATAATGGGATGTTACAAAAAAACACAAACTTAGGCAAATATTTCTTGCTTGACTTAAAGAGTTTCTCAACCACTTTTGCACTGCTGCACCGTATTTCAAAGCACTGATGTATTTCCCATATTTTAAGCACAAAATAGCCTCTAATTACAACCTGAAGACCTGTAGCAGGCATTAAATTTTAAATGAGCTAATTAAGTGGATAAAAGTGTAAAATTTCTCAGTTTAAACATTTGCTATGTTATCTATGTTCTATTGTGAATAAAATATTGGCTCATGTGATTTGAAAGTCTTTTAGTTTTAATTTTATTAAAATTTAAAAAACGTCCCAACTTTTCCGGAATTCGGGTTGTATATTATATTTATTTATTTATAGACTATAAAACAAATTGTGCTCACAAAATAGTCTGTTAATGATTTTTAAGAATAATACATACATGTATTTTCAATTATGAATCACAAGGTTAAGTAAATGTGCTTATTCAGTGACATCACCTTTGAAACTACATCCAGTGCGTATGAAAAAGAGACAGATTTCATTCTGATCCGATTCACTGACAGAGCCACTGGATTTGTGTCTGGTGCGTCCTTTCACTTCAGGTAGAGCTACTGTCCAGATTGAAAACAGAATGAAAATAGACATGGACGAGAAAAAAAGACAAGCACAGCGGTAATCTACAGCACTTTTGTTCTAAATAATTAATGCTAAATTACAAAAACACAATCAGTGTCTCTTTTTCTTTCATTCACCTGTCTCTTTCTTCTTGAAAACTGAAGAAGCAATCAGTAACTTGCTCTTGTAAAGCCTGAGCAGTTTTCGCATGTTTTCTGAACTGAGCCCTCGAGTATTCAGGATTTTCAGAGCATGTGCATTGAAGCTGTGAGTCCTTTTGCAAGCTGCTCCAAATTTACAGTCATCCTGCAGGAAGTGCAGGCAGAGGTGCAGGTTGCTACAGGATGTCTTATATTTACAGCTGCCATATTCACCTTTTCCCTTGTTGTAGTGGAAGCACACCTAGACAGTAAACACATCACAAAAAATCAAGAGTCATACACTGTATAATGAAAAAAATACATAACACATTATTAGAAGATTATCATGTAAAAAGAATAGTTCACCCAAAAATGCTTGGCTGAAAATTAGCTCACTCTCAGGCCATTCATCGAAACAGATTTGGAGAAATTTAGCATTACATCACTTGCATATCAATGTATCCTCTGCAGTGAATGGGTGCCGTCAGAATGAGAGTTCTAAAGAGCTGATTTAAAAAAAAAACATCACAATAATCTACAAGTAATGGAATCCTGCTGATTACTTGTGGATTATTGTGATTTTTTTATCAGCTGTTTGGAACCTTATTCTGACGGCACCCATTCACTGAAGATGATCCATTGGTGAGCAAGAGATACATTTCTTCAAATCTGTTCTGAAGAAACAACAAATTCATCTACATCCTGGAAGGCCTGAGGGCGAAAACATTTTCATAAAATTGTAAATTTTTAAGATTAATATTTCTTTAAAAAATTGAAATCATCAACACAGGATGCAGATATGGAAAACAGATAAAAAGCCTGAGCAGCTGCTGCAATCAATTCCCTTCTTATGCAGTGAGAAATGCCCATGTAAGTGAAAAGTTAATGTTTACACAATCTAGATCTTTTAAAGTCAACTTCAAATACCTTGCAGAGTCTGACATAACTTTCCAAGAGTCATTTGAATGAATTATGAGATAACTAGTAAAGCTGTTTAACAGATATTGACCTCTGGAAATAATGAGGGGTCGTTTTGAAGCAGAAGTTGAAACAACTCTCCACTCGCCAGGCCATGAAGATCATGCTTCTTCAGGAGGTCAGAATTATGTGCTGATGTCAAGTCATGGGAATTTTTGCATTTTATCCTAAGAATGACAAATAATGAAAATTAAACACATTTATAGTAGGTGAAATTGTAAAGAAACATAGAAATATCCATATAAACATCAAATGTAGTGTATTTATATACTTGTGTGTAATTGTGTCTAATTAAACAAAAATTGTGTTTAATATTGTAATGTGTAAATATTATTCATTATTAACCAAATAAATTTAGTTTGTACACTGTATTACAATTATTGCTGGCGCCTATTCTGACTTTACTAGTTCTTAAACTAAATATTAGTACTTTTTTATGAGACAAGCATTAATACTGGTAACATTTCTCATCATACTAGGTGCTATTGCCTTTTTACTCATTATACTGTATATAATAACTAATCAAATGGCTACTTACTAGTAAGGTTTTAAATTTAACTATAAGACTAAAATGTTACTAGTAATACCCTGTACTAGTATCTGTTCAATTTGTACAAAGCAAACTGGAATAGATCCCAATAACCGAATTACTACTAAATTAATGACTTAGTGAATTTAAGGGCCTACTAGTGGTGAAACTGAAACAGTTACCAGCAACAACTGTAATAGATCCTACATGTAATACTGCAGTATTACATGTAAACAGTGACTAAATGTGCAATGTCAGAAATAACAATGGTAGTTAGGTGTCACTTGAAACATTACAGTAGTTAAATTAAAGCTACTAGTCCCAATGAATCACTCACTAGTAAATAAACAGGACCTAGTACTAACACAACACAAAGCTAGAACCTTTTAAGGAATAAATGTCGAAAAACGCTTCCTTGAAAACGACAATCGTCCATATTATCTAACAAGTGACCTAAGATGGAACTCAAGTTTACTTACCCAAATCTGCAATTTCCACATACAAAGTACCTGCACAGGTGTAGGTCTTCACACCCGGGGCATTTGTCATGTTTACTCAGTCGGAGTGAGGTTTTGGCTAAGATCAGGCTGTCAGCATCTGGCTTAGCGCTTCTGGGATTCGAGTCTTCATCCTGAACTATAACAAACCTCTGGTGATCATCGAGCACCTGAGACAAAACCTGATCCGCCACCGTGAAACTCTGCCGTAAACTCCTCTCGACTTGACCATAGTCCGAACAGCCCTCGTGTTTGCAGATAAAGTTAAATATGTGTCTTGAAACGTCATACATCTTCGTAGATTCCCTCAACGACACTGGTTTTCACCACTTCTTGGGTTTGGCCGATGTTTTGGGGCATTTAAACGGAAACGAAAGCGAAACTGATACTGCTTTGTCTCCCTCTGCTGCGTGAAACGAGTCGTCACCAGCTATATATTGACAAATTTAAGGGGGTGAAGTGATGGTCAGGAGAGGACAGGAATCATCTGAGATGGTAGAAAAAACACCAGGTCCAGTCAGGGTCATTCTGGAATGAAATCTCATTACTTATTTTTAGCTCCCTCAA
The DNA here is from genome assembly GCF_963082965.1 of Carassius carassius. Classification (NCBI taxonomy): domain Eukaryota; kingdom Metazoa; phylum Chordata; class Actinopteri; order Cypriniformes; family Cyprinidae; genus Carassius; species Carassius carassius. The sequence continues at coordinate 28,025,243 of NC_081767.1, read as the reverse complement.
TAATTTAATTGACATAAAATTTTAAATGGTCATGGTCATTTTTGATCCTATCCTCTTGGACAATGGTGTAAAAAACTTAAAATTTCATATCCACAAATTCAGAGTGACAGCCTAATTTTTCTTTAGGTTGGTAATGAGGTAAAGTATTTCCCCTTATTACATCGCAAAGAAAAAGAAAAAAAAAGGTTAAAAAAAAAAACAAAACATTGTTTTAACTAAAGTAACCAGTATCATAATACCCTTGTCATTGTCACTTGATATAAAATGTATTGATGGAGCTTGGTAATTAACAACAATAATTAATAACAATAATAAAACAAAATGTAATTTCATGTATGTTATTAGCGTGAGATGACAACATAAAAAGTGTGATTGCGAGCAGAATCTTATAAATTAATTATTGATTAAATGTGGAAACATTTGCTGACAGTTGAGCTGTGATTTATAACGTCAGGTCAGTTTGAACTGGTAAATGGTATGATGTATCTTCAACAACACATCATGTTTTTCAAAAGGCTCTGATGCTTCTTCCTCATTAGCTATGACAATCGGGAAACGATCAAGCCTAGAATGCGAAATCATTAAGCTGCCGTCTTTTTTATTATTTTATTTTACAGTTCAAGCTAAACATCACAAAAAAATTGTGAAGACAAAATCACAAAATCACATTGTGAAGACTTCATGTCATCACATACAGTCTTACCATTATGAGAACACCACTGCCTGAGGAGGAGACACAAGCCAACACCTCAGCGAACTGACCAAGCTGTGTTCTTTATTAGAAAAGCTCCAAGAGCTCTACAACTTAGGATGTTACATGCCAAATATACAGTCTCACATAAAAGTGCAATGTCACAATGGATCTTTATAATTTGATCATTCTTACAACTTAATAAACAGAACAACGTTAGAAATAACTTATTTACCGCAATCCCTAGCAACTCGGTATAGTGGATCCGTAATGAGAACGCCACAGCACAGAGGACGTTTGGACGAAGTTCCTCTAAAACAGTTTTTAAAGGCACTTTCACAAGTACATTGTACATGGACACTGATATAACAGCAAATAGGTACAGAGATTCTGTTACTGTGTGTAGTTTTGCAGGGAGAACATTTCTAAAGGCTTGCCTAATATACACTCTTAAAAATTAAAATAAAATAAAAACACTATTACAAATCGTTTGTAATATTGTTCAGTGTAAATCGGTAATCAAAAGGCTTTAGTATGTTAAAAACAGGCATTGCTTATATTTTTACTTAAAGTTGGTACAGTTTATCCCCTTGGTTTGGCGATGGACATCATCCAAACACATTTCATAGCATATTCTATTTAAATATGAGTAAACCGTTGTTTAATCATCAGTTAATACAGTACAATTACACACACACACACACACACACACACACACACTAAGCTATTGTCAAACTGTCATAATAATGTGAATGTCGATGCACAGATAACATCAGATATACTATATATATGAAATCCCAAATCTTTAATTTTGGAGTGCAAATACATGGGAGTGACTGTGATGACTCACAGTTATAACTCTTTGTCTTTGGGTACCTCGCGTGACTGACTTAATTTGGGTGTGGTGCTGTGCTGTGCTGTGTGTGACATTATTACAAAGGGTTAATGGGCCTCTAGCACACATAAGAAACAGCACTATCCCACGATAGCACTGCAGTAACAGTCTCTGAGTCCATGGCTATTGGCATCATTACCTTGTTTGGTGAACCAACAAGAAATATTGCCTCAAAGGTTTTTAGTAAAGTACTTGCATAAGAAAACTAAAAGGGTTATCATTCATGCTTATAGGACAGAACCAAGCTGAGCATTTTAGACAGCTAAGCTGACAAGGAAAAGATTCTCGTTGCCTATACGCATCAATCTCTAAGTAGCACTTAAAGAACTTCACTTTTTTTTTGGCAGCTAGACTTGACTATTCACGGATTACTTCTAATTAAGCAGATAGATACTACAAAAATATTGTTTTAGAGTGAGCAGATGGTTCCTGGGAGAAAGTAATGAACAAAGATAAAAAAAAAAGGTTTAGTGGATGTACATTTATATACATATTATATATTTCTATCTTTCTAAATAAGAAATCAAGTGAAGAGAAAAAAACTAAACTAGGAAAATTTTTCTTCAATGCCATCGGATGTGGTTTACACAATCTCCCTGGGCATATATTCAAATATTACTATCAAAAATATAATATTCAAAGTAAAGCCTTGCTTGACACCACTTAGAATCGCTTAACATCGACAGCCAATCAAGACGGGCAGAAGATGTGACATCACATGCCCTTATATGGCAGTGTGTTTCCAACCTCAACATTCATTTCAAAGAGTCCTGACTAGAAAACACTCTGAGATGTAAAGACACATTTCCCACAGTCCTTAAGTTGTAAACAGAGAAACCCAAGACCCTGCTTGGTTTCTGTATTATTCACATTTAGCAGTTTTTCTAGTGGAGGTAAAGTACTGATATAGAGTCACCCTTAACAAGCTGTAGTGATTTGTTGCTTTCTTTAATATCATGGTCACAACTCCTTAATCTATACACACAGCGTAATGTGGGAAAAATAACAAGGTGTCAGACAAGCATGCAAACAGTTTTGTGATACGAATCAACTGCTTTCCATTAGTTGCAGGTGTCTAGACTATCTAAAAATGTTTGTTTGAATTGACTAACTCTCTATAATAGTAAACACCTGTTTAACTAACTCTATTCTTCCTCAAAACCATGCTTAATGACTGATGTTATTCTAGTTTATTAATAATCCCTATAATAGTGTTGGAATTGTATACACACTATTTTCAAAACTACAGTCACCTCATTAACCAGAGTAAGGGATTTCTAGTATAATTAGTTATCTATATCTGCTTTAGTCCACTCTCTAAAGTGAATGAAATGTTGCATAAAGAACCACACGTCACCATGTTCATTGGCATAAAATTCCACTATAAATCTGGCTCTGATAGCAGTGGTCCTAATCTTATATACTTCTTTGTCCATGAACGTTTCGCCCACAGTGAATCACATGGTGCATGATTTGTCCAGTGGATCCTGTGGAGGGGCAGCCGGATGCTGTGCTGCTCCTGTTTTGGGTATCGCCACCACGGGTTTGGGCCACAGGGCGGGGGGCTTGAGCTGCACCCCCATGCGCGGGGCCACGGCGGGCTTGAAGGTGCTCATGGTATCGCTGGAGGAGCTGGTGCTGCGGCGCATGGGCGGCTCCGTGACGGCGGGCCGCAGCAGGAGGCCGTGGAGTTGGCTCAGGGACTCGGTGGAGCTGGCCGGGGTGGGAGCGTTCTTCATCGGCTCCAGGGTGTCCAGCACCACGTCAGGGGCGTGTTTAGCAGAACTCTGCCGTTCCAGCTCCTTCAGCTCATTTAGAGCAGTGTTCATCGTCTCCTCTATGTCCTACAAGAAAGAGAGTGTGTATAATAATAAACATCAGACAAATGCAATACAAGCAGACAACATGATGAATTATGACTAGTGAGATAAAATATGTGAAAATGAAATGGTAAGATTGTTAGTGCTAAATAAAGCTGATGTATACATGAAACAATACAGGACACAAGTATTAAAGAGACACTGGAAATGTTGTTGTGAAACCTGTGGGGAGTTTTTAAAGTAGTGGAAACTACTTAGTGTGTGACATCAAGTCTTTTGTGGGCTAGAATATGGACTCAATAGAACCATCTTTTCAGAACTATTTTAAACATGAAAATAGGGCTTATTCATGGAACACAAGCAGAATGAATTTAAGTGAATTATTTGAAAACTAGGGTGGCCCACCAGGGGGCCTCAGGAAACTTTGCCATTTAAAATTTTTAAAAGTGTACAAATTGTTCTTTTTAATTTGACCACTTCAAAAATATATTTTTATATAACAACCAGGTTTTGCAAAGTCTTGGAAAACATGTAATCGTAAAAACATTATTTCTATATTTAATATAAATAAAAATTGCTCTCTGTGAGCTAAAATACTTTTCAAAATCCCAATTTAGTAAACATGCATGACTGAAAAGGTCATGTTAATTCACTAAGGAGGCCTCTGCAAACTTAGTCTTTAAAAAATTTATCAAAAACAGCTGAACTGAGGGGGAAAAATTCAATTTTTAAGAACCAAGGTTCTCAAGGTCTAGCATGATTTCTAATAATAATAATAATTTTAAAAGTCACAGACAATATCTATAAATCAACATAAACATTACATTTTTTTAATGGGTAGAAAATGGCCTTTTGTGAGCAATGCTTTTTATTGAAATCCTTATCCAATCATCACAAATGACTGGAAAATCATATACTACATTAATTTGTCAAAAGAACATTCTATTTAAGAAACATCACAAAATAAATTGTGGTTAATTATTTTAATCAAAATAAAGCAAGGAAATATATTAGCCTAGTCAGACACTGCCTTTGATATTATGGGGCCTTGAAGTCAAAAAGGATGACAAGAACTGGCTTATAGCACATTTAAACAGATTTTTGAGTGATTTACACATTCTCTTTGCTCGTGCTTCATAAATGAGGCTGAGTGTGTGAGTGTGTGTTGCAGATACGCATTAGTCATTAGTAACAGGAGGCAGTAACTGACTATGTTACAGGGCAGGGCCTGCTGCGCACGGTGTGAGGGGCGTCGTCGCTCGCCTCCCGCTGACCTGTGCGATGCTCTCTGGATCCAGGCTCTTGCCGTGAGGCTCGGTGAAGCTTGTGTACTGTCCTGAAGATGTGGACCTGCGGATGGGAGGGCTCTCCATATTTTTTATGGACTCGTGCCGGCTGATGTTGGTCAGACTGCCGTGGCCGGTCCGTCTACGTCTCTCAGGACTATCCAAGGGCATGTGTCCTCTTCCTCTCAGCAGGTCCCGAGGACTGTAGTGGCCCATCATTGGGGATCCCAAATCTGGGTTGCCGTGACTGCTATGATTGAATTGGTGGCCCTGGGAGGGGTGGACCAAACAGTGGGAGTCACTGGGGCGAGCTGGAGGCCTGCGGGTCGGAGGGTCACTTCTCTTCCTGTGCCTGATAAATAAAGAAAAGGGAAATATGACAGGTTAAAGTGTGTCATGAATCTATTTCAACGCCTGGCAAAAAAAACAGCTTTTTTGAGAGGTTTGGAGACCCCTGAGAATGCTGTTAGTTTCATGTTAAGTGGTTGACATGGTTCAAAAACAGTACTGGTCATCACATGCTGCATTTGGCAATATCAAGTGTGTGCTAACCTTCAGTGTTCAGGCTTAATTACTGTAGCATCAGAGTATCTCCAGAGTATTTGTGGCAAGACCTACACTATATATTCATGACAAGAGGCCTGAACGGAAACAGCTTAGCAAGAGTCATAATAATGTATTATGACTGTGCATATCAGTGTTAACTAAAAGAGGTTCCTCTGAGAGATGCCTGATATGGGAACCAAAGGGAGTTGTTAATGCCAAAATATCAATATCAATATCTTTGCCTCTTATAGATTTTTATTTTTTAAGTCAGTATACGTGTTTATCAATAACACAACTGTCAAAATATGACTTGTGAATATAATATCTCATTTCCAACCAGGCTATACTCTTGACATAATATTAAGACTAAAGAATCTTCCAAAACATTTAAAACACAAATTAAACCAAAGCCGTGCTGTTATCGCTAACTAAAAATATTTGAAAAAATGTTGGTAACTGAAAAAAAAAAAAAAACTAATGAAAACCTAGACTTCGAAAATAAATAAATAAATGAAAATGATAAAAACTGCCTTGAAAGAGACAAGTTGAAGAACTAAAATTAATAAATCAAACATTAAGCTGAATATAAATATTTAAAAAGCTAATTAAAAATAAAATAAAACAAACTTTTAGTTCCTAAAAAAAAAAAAAAGCTAGAATACAAAAGCTAATTCAAAATATGAATAAATACTGTAATAGTATTTAAATAACACTGGTGGAAATGACCATTGCTAATCACAGTTTAGGAGGAAAAAGACAACTGTTCTATAACACAAGTTTCCAACAGTACGTACTGTGTGTTTTAAAGCCGAAAGTGCATATAGTAAAGAAACATAAATGATCAATTAGTAAGATGGAGTATTTCTATCATGATATAGCTGCCTCATAACTTGTACTTAATGAGCTCTTGTAATGTTTGTATAATCATTTTGACAGTCCGTGATGGATAGCAATCAGTAATGAGTTCATATTTTACATAGCTGTGCTGCTGATAATGATCAAAGTAAATAGAAATTAAATGAATTTGAGTATTATTTTATCTAATGTCCCAGTAGATGTGTTTGTCCAGCAGGGGACGACATGCACTACATTAAAACATGGAGCAACACAATGGTGCAGTGCTGCATAAAACAAGACACAGAATGTGTCAAAAGAGAGACAAGCCATGAAAATTTTTTGAACTTTTATGTGAAACCATATGTGATTTAGAACAACTTCAAATTATTCAAATTCATATTGAACGGCATTTGACACGGAGTCCTTTTATTTCTATGGCACAGTTATCACTGTAGTACACTAACACTGCTTATCCAGATATTCTGGCACACTAAATGTAATCAAATACTGATTTCATGTGTTTGAGCGACCACCGCCTCTTAGGACTAGTGCTGACATATCAAAGAGATTATTTGTCTTTGGAGATCACCACTTTATGTTTGATTGCCATAATGTCAATGCATTTACAGCTGCAGAGGAGGCTATCCTCATCCGCGAGGAAGTATGTTTGATAAACACATTTATGGAAGGAGGAGAACATCTAAATAAAGACAAATGCACTGAAAGATTTAAGAGGCATGAAACAAAGCTGCACGACACAGAGGAATACAGCGAATGAACGGGGAAGAGAGCAAAGGATAAACCGCGAGGCTACTGGCACTGACACAGGGTATTTGTTTGTCATTTAATTGACTGTTCCTTTAACTGAATAGCCTAATTCTGGGATGTTTTCGTTCAGTCACCTGCTGATGTAAGCATCAGGTGTTCTGCTGTCTGTTGGAGACCCAATGCCTCTACTGGAGCATTTCTCCTCTCCTCCATGTCCAGTGCTGGCCTCACTGTCCGCCTTCTGGCTCAGAGAGTCAGAGAATGTGTCATCCCTGTAAAAAAACAGCAAACAAGCAAGTTATAAAAACATATTTACATGCATTAGCCCTAGTTTAATGTTTAAAAGCAAACTGTTTCATGACAGACGATAAGAGCAGCTCAAACTGCCACCAAAACACATTTCAAAATAGCCAAAAAATTAAGGGTCAGGTTGGCACCCGATGGTTTGTATCGCTGAGATCTTCCTTTTCATAATAATAATTGTTTTTTTTTTTTTTTAGTTTTGCTTTGATTTTTTTTTAAAGGGCTGCACAACTTGGCCAAAAATGTTGATTATATATAAATATGACCATATAATAATAATAATAATAATAATAATAATAATAACAATAAACATTATTAATTATTATTATTAATTACTGTTAATTGTTATATTACAACAATGCTGTGCTTGTTTGTAAGCATGCAATATTTCTCCAAAAATGTTGTGATTTTATATCACAATAAACACATAAAAATAACATTATTATTATTATTATTTACATTTTATGTGAAGCATGCTGCTTTGAGAAACTGAAAACACTATATATCATGAGTCGCTCATAGGGATATGCCGGTATCAAATTGTCCTGTTGCGGTTAATTGATCATGCTTTTATCACGGTATACGGTATTATCACGGTATTTAAATTTTGTTTTAAAAATTGGTCATAATACAGTATAACAGGTTAAAAATAACTTTTTTTTCTAATAACAAAATAACTAAACATTTAAAACAATAAAGCAATAAAGAAAAATATATAAAAGTTAAATGTTTTACACATTAAAGTGCAAAAGAACTATAAAAACCAATAGGTATCACTTTACAGTAAGACCTCATTAGTTAACCTTAGTTAATGCATTAACATTCAAGGCAAGTTTATTTATATAGCACATTTCGTACACAATGGTAATTCAAAAAGTAAAAAAAAAAAAAAGTCATGAAGAAAAATAATCACAAAAATAAAAAGCAATTTAAGAACTTGACAGTTTAAAAATAGAAAATGATTTTACATAAAATACAGTGCAAAACATAAAATATAGTGTAATCAGTGCGGACACCGCATAGTGCTCATTCAATAAATGCACAGCTAAACAATGAGCAATAGCTACATTTGATATAGTATATTGTTACATATTGTTATTAATCTTTGTTAAAAAATCTTAAAAGTCTTAGTTCATGTTAGCTCATTAAATAACACAGTTGCAACTTTCAATTTTAACAATGTCTTACTAAATATTGGAATACCTAAGATTAATGAATGTTCAGAATAGTTTTTTCATTGGCAGTTTATGTTAACTAATGAAGCCATAATGTAAAGTGTGAATGAACAATAAAAGATCAAAACACTTTCAAACAATATCTAGGGTATTTGTAGTCCAGATTTTAAAAAAAATGAATGTTTGAAGATAAATAGCATATTAAGTCTAAATATTTCACTAGTTGGCACTGTAATAAACACCATAGGGAAAACACAAATCTGATTGGTTATTTAAGATTATTTTACAGGGTAAGGGCTGCATTTAGCCCATCTGCTGTCAGAGAGTGAATGTGCTTTCATTCATCGCGTCTCTCACGTGTTCCTCCATGTGCTTCTCATGCGGGCTTGTTTACATCAGATCACATGCCGCTTTCAAGCAGCATACAGCGATGTTGTGCATTTTAAGCAGCTGATGGGAATAATATTCTTAAAATGCATTCCAAATTCTGAATAATTTGTAATGTATATTTATTCCCGGTATTTAGAAGTGCCCACGATAACAATATTGTGCATATTAATCACCGCAATATATCGCATTACCGAATACCGGCACAAGTCTAGTCGCTAATGTGCAAAAGAACATTGTGCTGCGCTTTGCATATAATTAGATGATTAATTAAACTGCAGTTGCAGCGATTTGACAGTTGCACTAAGCCATACTACAATTTAGATTTTATTTTGCCTATTACTGCAGCCCTACAGTAACTAATGTTACTTAATTTGTCACTAAACAATGTTTTAAAGCAACCGTGCCATAGAGGATGTCTTGTGCATGAGCTGTCCATCCTCTCTCTTTTATTGGACTGAGGGGCTGATGCTGCTGGTCTAAGGCCTCTTAAACTCACGCACTACACCAGGCTGTAAATTCTCAGTGCCACGAGCCAAGAACACACATCAGCAGAGGTTCATAATGTGAATTACTGATACATACACACAGTGGGCTGGTATGGGCTCTGTTGTTGGCGTCATTCAGCACTCTGCCTGATTCATTAGATTTGCCCCCTTTATGAGCAAAAATCTGTTCAACTAGGCACCAATGGCTGCCCAGGTAGAAAAAGTTGTCATGACCATAAAGGGATTTACCAGAGGAGATGGTCCACAGCAGAGTGGTGAAACTAAACTCAGACGTGCCTCAAGTTATATTCTAAATCAAACTAGGTGCCTACCTCGACAACATTTTAAGGCTTCATAGATACATTTCCGTGTAATTAGGCATTTCATGCCCTACGCCTACTTCTCTATTACACGGTATGCAAAACGCAGTACATCAAATCTGAATTTGCAAATATGAAGTAGTAAAAAGGTAGTTATAGTATGTCCAGACTGCAATATAGAACATGTGTTATTAATGGTTGCAAATTCTTAATTTTGGACAGCGCTTGTTCATCTCTTGAGGAGAAGGCAATCCCAGAATGTGACAAGCTCATGAAAAAAAATAAAAAAATAGTGGACAAATCAAAAGAAATAATATTACACCATACATACTAGGGCTGAGGAAAATAACAATATTAAAATAAATAATAATAATAATGAAACAACAAACAAACAATAAACTCACTACCCAGGTGCCAATTAAAAATTGCATTTAAAATATTATTAATATAAATATTATATAAAATATGATATACAATTTTTGATGATTATTCTACATTGTGACAATTACATATGTAAATTATTTAATTGTGATTACTTTTTTTGACGTGATTGTTATACAATAATTTATATAATAATTTATATGATTTATATTACATAATATACAATAACTGATATGTGATTAATCATGATCAGTCATAAAAATCTGTGTAGTGACATTTTTATTCAAGTCACAGCCCTAATATATACTACATAAATAAATACTCTTGCTATCACCTACCTCTTACATTTTCCTTTTTACATACATTACATCTTATCCTTCTTTTTAATTCAATTTTCCACAATGTTGCAGAACAGTAAATCTATTTCTGATTTATGTAAACTTTTTTTCAAATTTCTAATTTGTTATATTTTATGTTCATTTTATTCTATGTACAAAGAATTAATAAATAATACAATTATTAGAAATTATAATTACATAATACTGAAAAGGACTGAATAGACTATAACTCAAAAACCAGGTAAATCTATTCAGCCCAATATTTGTGTCCTATGTATTTTCTTGCCTGGTGAAATAAAGGTTAATAACATCGAACTCTGTTGAAGCGCTATCATTATTTATATTCATTTATTACTGTAGAACAGTAGTGATACTCACATATCCTGTACAACGATGTACTGGTGAGGCACTAGGCCGTCTATGCCGTTGTGTCTGCCCTCCCACCAGTCATCTGACGCTCTTTGATACAGCAGTAGAGATGCACCCTTCTTAAAGGACAGCTCCCGCGCGGAGCGGCCCACATAATCAAATTTTGCGATGGCTTCAATGGGCTCCCCCTCTGTAGAAGAAAAAAACACAGCATGGTTAATTCAGTGAGTTAGGAGAGCAGAAACAGATGCAGCAGCAGATTTCCACTGGAGAATATCCAATCATAACTTCTGTGTGATCAATTAGCTTTTCCGCATGGGCGGCATCACCCATTTCTGTACTTTTGGCTTATGCTATATGAAACGCCTAAAGGGAAATAATACGGAGTCAACTGAACACCAGTTGGTGCTATTTGCAGTACCAAGTCAAATTAATCCATATAGTGCACATGCTTCAACTGCATCTGACTGTTCTTTCACATGTGAATAAGAGCATTTCAATGCATCAACATTATAGGGTCTCTGACCATCTGCTGTACACTCCTTTGCTGCCGTGACACCCTTTACGTAAGGAATCATTAGAGAGCCAACAGGCTTCAATGCATGCAAAGTAGCTGCAGCTCTGGCAGAACGTCCTGTTCTCATCTTCAGGACAATCAGGCAATGTGGACCTTACCAACAACATCACAACTCCTGCCAAATGAGTGCAACACCTCTTACAAAACAGCACTGTGAAACATTGGTGGCAATACTATGGTGCTTGAGTAATACGATACAAGACACTTGCAACCCTTAACAAAAATAAATAAATAAAATAATTTATTTTTATATAAATGTTTTACTATTTAAAAATGACACACTCCATTATTTAATTAAAAGTATATTATTAATTTATATTTAAATGCATATTTCTATTTAATTATTTAATATATGATTTAATAAAATTAGTTTGAACAAAAATGATTATTATTTTAGAAATTATTTGTATATATTTTTAAATATTTAAATATGTTGTTATTTCATTATATTACCAGCATGTCCACATCCATCATGGTATTCCCATTTTACTACATCCGTAAAACCTTTGAAACACCATGGTAATTTTGAAAAAACAAATCTCTTAAAAAACTTGAACACAACTGAATTACTTGCAATTAAATGTAATTAAAATTCATATTGTGAATATATGTTTAGTCTAATTTATTTTCTTTCTGTAATGCATTACAGTAATCAGTCAAAAATATAAACAGTTATAAATGTTAACAAATCCTTGTGAGTATTTCAAAAAAACTCAGGAGAGAGGCACAGCTTTACCATTGTTGCAAATAAAGACAGAAAAGTGAGGGAAAATATAAATCAGACAAAAGGGAATACACAATTCATCTTACACAGGAAAGACAGTAAAAGCAATATAAAATCAAGAAGCACAAGCTCAAAGAGGAAATGCTTTTTCATTCTTGACAGTCTGGAAATGACAATGAGTCGATGAGACGTGACTGTCTGAATTAATAGGGCTGCTCTGAGACCAGGCACCTTGTTAATAAAGAGGATGGGTGGAGATCTATATGAGTCTCTCCTCCATCTCCACCTCACAGATGCTGTCAATCATTCAGTGTCCTTGCGAAGCCTGTTCATGTTTTATAGTGCTGCAAGGACAGTGTTTGAGAAGACAGGTGGCAGACAAAATAAAAGTAAAAAAAAGTTACCTGGATTATGTGTGATTTTAGCTTAAAATACAATTAAAAAAAGAAAGATTATCCAGACACTGACCTGAATAATTCATTTGTTTACTGTCAAAAAAACCTTGCTCACTAACTTACACAAAGGCAGTTCACGATACATTTGAAGTAATTCAGAAGTCTGTATTAAAGAGACTGTAACTTTTGTTATGATACTATTTTTATTCACAGATTTTAACCAGGTGTTGTTCTTGCACCCGTTTGCTCTAGTTGATTGTACATTGTACCATATGGACTTCTTGTTACCCCAGAGGAGAGCTAACAAAGCCATGCTAGGTGTTCTGGCTAAACATACACTCTGCTCTAGCAGTAATTTACCCACCAGAACTCACGACTGCAAGCAGATCGAGGAGGAATAAAGGCTGACAGAGTAGAAAACCGTTTGTAAACGCATTTCCTGTTTTTAATGTTTTTAATAGAGACATGCTTGCAGACTGCAGGGGTGCTGCCATTTAGAAGAGAAAATGAGCTCATCAGGGGCCTGTTAAGGAAAACCACGTGTTTTTAACAGAGTTTAAATGGTTTTCTACTCAAAGGATTGCATTTCAAAAAAAGCTTTGAATTATATAATGTGACTTATTTTATAATGAACCCAAATATTCAAGGAAATGTGTATTTTGAGAACTGGAAGAAAAAAAAACAAGAATTAAAATTTTATTGAAAAGCAATGATGCATAAGATATTAAGACACATTTTCATAATTTAAATAAAAATAGATTTAAAATTTGATTTTTAATGTTTATAAAAAAAATCTTATCCTCACCAATGATATACTTGTTCAAAAATACAGTAAAAACAGTAATATGATGAAATATTTCTAAAAAGGTAAAATATTTGTATTCTATTTTAACCTATTTTAAAATACACTTTATTCCTGTGATTGCAAAGTTGGATTTTCAACATCATTTCTCCAGTCTTCAGTGTCACATTATCCTTCAGAAATGTATTTATTTATTCTCTGATGAATAGAAAGTTCAAAAGGGAAGAATTTATTTGAAATAGAAATGGTTTGTAAATGTATAAAATGTCTTTACTGTTACTTATGGTCAATTAAATGCATCTTTGCTGGAGAAAAAACGTAAATGACAGTAATATATCTAGGCTATATATATATTTAAAAAAATAAAAAAATAGGCTCATTTTTAATTTCATGTTGACTTTTAACCAAATATAACCCATATGTGAAGTATCAGGTTTCTCAGTTTAAGGTTATAGGTTCATGAAATTTAAACCGAAAATAAGATGGGTTCTGTTTATACTTGGTGAATATGAGATCTGTCTGTTCAGCAATGTTTAGAGAAGGAGAGACTCAGTTCCAATTTAACACTTGTCAAGTGACAGGTTACAGTTCCATTTTTTTTAAGAGTGGCGTTTACTAATGCAAAACAAAACAGTTCAAAATTTCAAAGTTAATTTTATGCAAGCTGTGCTAGAAATCGTTACACTATTGGACCTTCTTCCTCGCAAAATTTCACCAAACTTTTGCTTATGGAACTGCACCTTAAGTCAGTTTTCTCACAAATCTTCAGTTTAAGTGCATCTCAACAACTAGCACGATTTGAGGTAGCTTTCATGCGCGTAGCACAAACAGTGAGGGACAAATTATTAGTCTTAGTTTAATATTTAATACACCAGTATGAATGATCATATTCTTGCCTTATCCAAATAATAAATTCCCATTTGAGCAATCACAGAGAGTTTATTCCCATTTGTTTTAATGCTCCAAAAACAAAGGTAGACTTCAAAGCAACCATCTTCTAATTGGTATTTCTGATTCAGTCCTACCATTATCTAGCTCCCTGCACAGACACCCGCTCTTAAACAAATCTTAGATATGGAAAAAGCAGACTTCTCTTATAAAATAAGCTCAAGAAAACAGGCATTGTTCGGGTACAGACGGAGAGAGACAGGAAATGTGTCTATTTTCAGTGGGGCGACATACAGGTCAGCAGCAACATTTTCCTTTCGGTTCTTCTGAAAGACTGTACAGAAGACAAAAACAAACCACTTGACTGAGTTGAGTTTTCAGTCTGACACTTGCAGTTTATTTCTCAGATTACACGTGGGAATTGGTTCATGTGTCATCAATGGGCCAAGCATCTGGTTTTAGTTTTGTTTATGACAGTGAGCCTTGGGAACTTTTAGAGGAATTTTTTTTCTTCATAATAAAACCACATGCAGCAACAAAAAGAACTAGATTTTGAGCCAGACTGGTGAGAACTCCACATGTATTTTTAATGCAAACTGCCCTATAGCAATGACAGACTGGTTTAGTGTGGAAAGTATTTGCCAGACTTGATTCAAACCCTCTTCCTTTATTTACGGATGTCTCTAGCTTCCCAGAGGATTAGAAAACAAAAGTTCTCCGCTCTTTAACGATCACTTCATTTAAAGCTGTCAAAGTGATTACCCAGGACACGGCAAGGAGGAATTAACCCTTAACTGGCCCAGTCAGAAAACGTTATATGAAGTAAAATCGATCCAGAGGCTCAATGGCCGAAGCCAATCTGAGCCAATGGGAAGAATGACTGGACAGGAAAAGATGACTTAACCTTGTTCCTATGACCTCAGAGTGCTTTCTTAATGTATAACCTACATAAACTAGTTGTCATACTGTACATACTACTACGGGGTGTGGTAAACAAAATAACTTACCATCCTCACTGGTGTGGTTCTCCGTTCCTCTATCCTGATCAACCTCCTCAAGAGCTCCATGCTCACTGTATGGACTCTCACTGCAGAAGAAAAGAAGAAAGAAATCAAGACAAATAGTTCTTTTTTCCCCCCAAATAATAGGTTTTTAGGAACTATTACCAAATATTTAAGGACTGAATAGTAAAAGTCAAAGATAATTCAATGTTTTTGATGAGCTTAAAAACCTTTTGTTCTAAAGTCATGTGCTTTATGTTTGGATTTTTGTATATATACAAATTTTCGAGTCTGTCTATTTATAAATCGCTATAAAACATTAAACAAGTAAAGTAAAAGTAAAAGTATTATTTGTGTAACATTTATTGCTCACTACATTATTTGGACCAAACGTTTGAATGGTTTTGTGCATCCTAAGATACAAATATACTACTGTTTTGGGGTTACGTTTGGGGTCAGAAAGATTATTATTTTGAATTATTATCTTGAACTTACCCAAGAATACTGAAAAATAAATAAATAATGTACAGCGGTTTCCACAACAATATTAAGCAGCTCAACGGTTTCCAAGATTGACTTTAATGGGAAAAGTTTCTTCTAGAGCACCAGATGAGTATATTAAAATGATTTCTAAAAGATCATGTGACACTGAAGACTGAAGTAATTCCATCACAGGAATAAATGATACTCTGAAATATATCAAAATAGAAAACAGCTACCTTAAATTGTGATAAAATTTTGAAATATTACTGTTTTTACTGTATTTCTAATCAAATAAATGCCGCCTTGGTGAGCTTAAGAGACTTCTTAATGACTTCAAACATTTAAATGGTAATGTATTTTTGTATGTAAAGGCAACACAGAGTTAAGTCACAGTCAGCATCAAGCAAAAAGTACAGAGGCTGTCATTAGTATTCAAGAGGAGTCGCAGGGTGTTTGGGATTCTGTCAGTGGAACAGCGTGGTTACTGAGACTGGCATTAATGCCCTTTACATCCATACAGATTACCTCTGAGTCTGACACACAGTAAAGCCATTTCAAACAGAGCACTGCCACTCCCGCATGCCACACTACCAAAAGAGAAAATATGCCTGAAGGCTGCCAGAAGTTTAAAAAAAGGTGGATGTAATATCTGAAATGCTGAAGTATAGATGCTTGCAGTGGCAGGTGTTTTGCTTCAGGTTGGGGGAAGCAGACTAGTGGGAGTTGGGCCGCGCTCTTTAAAACAACA
The DNA here is from genome assembly GCF_963082965.1 of Carassius carassius. Taxonomy (NCBI): domain Eukaryota; kingdom Metazoa; phylum Chordata; class Actinopteri; order Cypriniformes; family Cyprinidae; genus Carassius; species Carassius carassius. The sequence goes on along the minus strand of NC_081767.1, from coordinate 28,009,021 downwards.
AAATCACTAGCCAACATCACAGAGACAGAATGAGAAATACAAGGCCATTTTTAGAACACAAATTTCAGCTAATTTGTAGTTTGTAGGAAAATGGGAGTTTCTTTGAAGGGATAAAACACCCAAAAAAGAATTTTTTTTTTTTTTTACACACTGTCCATTCAATGAAAGTCAATGGGGTCCAAAACAACAATGACTCTAATTGACTTTCACTTTGTGAAAGGAAAAAAAAATGTAACAAACACTGACACATTTTTCGTTTTGCATCTTTTTTTGTGGTCCACAGAGAGTCATTTAGATTTGGAAAATGAAATAAAGCTGAAATAAAATAAAGGTTATATATAAATATTATAAGGAAAAAAATTGTTTGTTGCCAAGGCAAAATGTCCCATTTTATTTTTTTGAAGTTCAGGTTGAAGCACTTAAATTACTAAAACTAATTGAAATAAAATTAAAAGCAAAAAGAAATGTAAAACAAAAAATTTATAAAAAACAAAGCACATTACAAAATTACATCAACTTAAAATGAAAATTTTAAATAAAAAAAAGCTAATTCAAGACATAGCCGCCACTGAAACGCTCTTTAATGAAAAATCAAGATTAAAATCTCATTAAACCTCTTGGAGTTTGTTGAATTACAATGCCTGACACAAAAATGACCAAAAAAAAAAAAGTGATGAGACGTGTAGCCAAGTGTGGTGTCCCATACTCAAAATTGGTGCTCTACATTTAACCCATTCAAGTAGTAAACACACACACACACACACACACACACACCCAGAGCAGAGAAAATTCTAAATAACTGACTTCCTGTAGGTATTGGTGTGTTAAATGTGTCTACCGAATTTCATACATGTACGTGAAACGTAGTTCGAGAGGTACTTAGTTTAAAGTGTACAGGTGGCGTTGTCGAGCCATTTTGCCACACCTACTTCTGAAACATACATCAGATGAAAATTTTCGGCACTACTGGCGTGTCTGTACAATTTCATGATTTTCAAGCATGTTTAGGCCCTTAAAAATGCTATTCATTTGAGTAATATTAACAATAATAATAGTAAACCGAGGACTATTAATAATAAAATGACACTGGATTGTGAGTAAATTATGACAGAATTTCAGTTTCTGGATGACTATCTCTATAAATTTTATTCCAAATATTTTGTGTGGATTTATGCTCATAGATTAGATGATCTTCAAAACAAAGAGGCCCCACCCAAAAACTGTGCTAACAAAATAAGTGACTCACTATAGCACTGACTAATCATTTCTTTTATTTCACTCGAGGCACACCATGGATGTCCGGATACCATCACTAATCCTCAAAAATACAATAAAGTCTACAACTTTAACAAGCTCAAAGACTGTCTCGAATCTCAGGTTGCACAACCCATTAACATCTATCTTATAAACACTTCCTCACCCACCTAAATGCAGTTGCCCAGACAGTTATCAATAAATAATTCAAACCAATATCACCATCACATCTCAGCACTCACCAATAGTCTCCGCCTGCCATACACTTCTCGTACATGGGGCCGTCAAGCTCCTTTGTGTCAGGAAAGATGGTCTCGTGATGGATGATGATGGTTTTGATGACCTCATTGACATGGGCCTGGCAGGAGACCTGGTCCTGAGTTTCTGGAGTGGGCATGAGGGTGGGGCCAAAGCAGATGGCCAGATTATAGGGGTCCATCATATTTTCATCGCTGTACTGGGACAAGCTGCAGGAAAAACAAGCAAGCCATTAGGACATTTGACAACCAGCAAAAAAGCATTTCCATAAGGACATTCATCTGTGTGTTAGTGAGACATTGGGACTTACTGGTTGAGGAAGGCAAACAGATATCGCATGACCACAAGGACTGATCTGGGTACAGTTAGAAGTATCTTACGTATATACAGCGCTCTCTCATACAGATTGTCTATTCCTACAAAAGAAAGAGAGAATGAGTAAAAAAAAAAAAAAGAGAAAGAGAACATGAGGCGATTCCCTTGTGTTCATTAAATTAAATTGCCAGGTTTGTTGGCCCTCACCCTGGACTTAATAAAGCTGATTACCAGAGCATTGAAAGAGGTAAAGTCTCAAAACTACTCAACTCCTCTTTTTAAAGAAGCTTAAAAATGAATGCAAAAGACTGGCATCCCAAAATGCACAGAGATTTCCATAACAAATTGCATTTATAAAGTTAATAACTGGATGTGGCTCAATTACTTGACAATACTGTTGCATACACTATTTAAAAAAATATGCATAATGCACAGTACACTACTAGCTCATTCCAAACTACTATATCTTGTCCTCATCGGATCCCATGGCTATGCTGTGAGACACACACATTACTTATAAAGTACTTATTAAAAACTGATGTGACCTGCTCTCATCCATACTTTAGCACACCCAGATCCTTGATTCATCCTCTGATAGCATTGTAAAATAGCCATGACACCATTAAAAAAAGATCTGGGCTTTTAAAAACATGCTACTATGCTACAATCGTGGCCAAAAGTTTTGAGAATTACATAAATATTGGAAATTGGAAAAGTTGCTGCTTAAGTTTTTATAATAGCAATTTGCATATACTCCAGAATGTTATGAAGAGTGATCAGATGAATTGCATAGTCCTTCTTTGCCATGAAAATTAACTAAATCCCAAAAAAACCTTTCCACTGCATTTCATTGCTGTCATTAAAGGACCTGCTGAGATCATTTCAGTAATCGTCTTGTTAACTCAGGTGAGAATGTTGACGAGCACAAGGCTGGAGATCATTATGTCAGGCTGATTGGGTTAGAATGGCAGACAGGTGATGCTTGAAATCATTGTTCTTCCATTGTTAACCATGGTGACCTGCAAAGAAACGCGTGCAGCCATCATTGCGTTGCATAAAAATGGCTTCACAGGCAAGGATATTGTGGCTACTAAGATTGCACCTAAATCAACAATTTATAGGATCATCAAGAACTTCAAGGAAAGTGGTTCAATTCTTGTAAAGAAGGCTTCAGGGTGTCCAAGAAAGTCTAGCAAGCGCCAGGATCGTCTCCTAAAGAGGATTCAGCTGCGGGATCGGAGTGCCACCAGTGCAGAGCTTGCTCAGGAATGGCAGCAGGCAGGTGTGAGCGCATCTGCACGCACAGTGAGCGCAAGACTTTTGGAAGATGGCCTGGTGTCAAGAAGGGCAGCAAAGAAGCCACTTCTCTCCAAAAAAAACATCAGGGACATATTGATCTTCTGCAGAAAGTATAGTGAATGGACTGCTGAGGACTGGGGCAAAGTCATATTCTCCAATGAAGCCCCTTTTTGATTGTTTGGGGCATCTGGAAAAAGGCTTGTCCGGAGAAGAAAAGGTGAGCGCTACCATCAGTCCTGTGTCATGCCAACAGTAAAGCATCCAGACACCATTCATGTGTGGGGTTGCTTCTCATCCAAGGGATTGGGCTCACTCACAATTCTGCCCAAAAACATAGCCATGAATAAAGAATGGTACCAAAACACCCTCCAACAGCAACTTCTTCCAACAATCCAACAACAGTTTGGTGAAGAACAATGCATTTTCCAGCACAATGGAGCACCGTGCCATAAGGCAAAAGTGATAACTAAGTGGCTCGGGGACCAGAATGGTGAAATTTTGGGTCCATGGCCAGGAAACTCCCCAGATCTTAATCCCATTAGCCGCATTTCCACTGTCGGGCCAGTGTGAGCCAGGGCTTAAAGCGGGCCGGGTGGGGCTTATAGCCTCGGGCCAGTAGCACCGAGGCCAGAATAGCGCAGGGTTTCCACAGTGGAGCCTGAAGCTCCGCTGCGCATCACTAAACACGTCTTTTACATGCCTCTCAGAACAACGTCATGCAACCTCATAATTTCACCAACAAAGAGAAGTTATCAGAAAACTAAGAAATAAGTCACTGGAACATGGCGCGATCACAAAACGAACATGATAAAAGCGGCCGTTTGTTTGCATGCTTTTTATATATTCAAATTCAAAAGCATTGATGTTTTAACTATAGAATAAGTGATACATTGATCATATTGATTTAATTTATCAGGACTCAAAATCAATCATACATAAATACACTTTATTTATTTATTTTTAACGCTTATGAAAATAGCCTGCTTATTCAGTCGAGTCTGTTTCTGTTTATTTGTAGCCACAGTAGCCGTCACATTTAGAATGAATGATAATATCTCTATTTTTATAAAAGCTCCCGAACAAAAACATTATTATATTTTTTTATGATAGGCAACGTGAGCTAAACTCTAGAGACGAGGCTTGTGACAGATCATATAAGTTGCTAAATAAATACACGATTGTGATAGAGAGTATAAAAAGCTGACGTCTGATTTCTTCAAGCGATTCATATTTACCATGTTTACTATAGTAATGTTAATGCCCAGCGTGCATAGTCTTTTGCATCGTTTATAAATATTTCTGCCTTGTATGGTGATTATAATCCACATCAGATCAAGTTATTTCAAACACTTGGTGCTAACTAAGAGTGAGTTTTGAGCTCAGCTTATTTTAAAAAGTCTTTAATACTGGTGTTAAAGCTGTTATCTTCCTGAAATGATCCGCGCTGGTGCTCTCCAGACACGGAGAAACTCCGCCTTTGTTCATAACCCCTCCTCTAGCCCCAGCTGGCCCGCTTTGGCCCAAGGTTTTCGTCAGGCCAAAAAAGAAGGAAGCCCCGGCGAGGCACGATCAAGCCCTGGAAGTGACCGTGGAAACGCGACTGGCCTTGGCACGCACTAGCACGCCCGGTTTAAGCTCGATAGTGGAAACACGGCTAATAAGAACTTGTGGTCAATCCTCAAGAGGCGGTGGACAAACAAAAACCCACTAATTCAGACAAACTCCAAGAAGTGATTATGAAAGAATGGGTTGCTATCAGTCAGGATTTGGCCCAGAAGTTGATTGAGAGCATGCCCAGTCGAATTGCAGAGGTCCTGAAAAAAAAGGGCCAACACTGCAAAATACTGACTCTTTGCATAAATGTCATGTAATTGTCGATAAAAGCCTTTGAAACATATGAAGTGCTTGTAATTATATTTCAGTACATCACAGAAACAACTGAAACAAAGATCTAAAAGCAGTTTAGCAGCAAACTTTTTGAAAACTAATATTTATGTAATTCTCAAAACTTTTGGCCACGACTGTACTGTTATTCGTCTTACTTGAGCACGAAACTGGGTTTCCAACACAGATCCTGAGTAAGGGAAGCAATTTAAAGCCTCACCACAGACAAGGCACATGTCTGCAGAAACAAAACTCAAACTAATCTCCTACTGTGCAGAGGACGCACAACCGACAGTCTATATATAGACCTCCCGGGCCGTGTGCGTTGGAGGGAGTGTATGGTATGCTGGGAAGGGGTAAGTCGTGTGTAAATGTAAACAGCAGGGAATCCCTATTCGTCACACTTTAGTCCACAGAGTGTAACAGGCACAGGGCCGCACACGGGTGTGTATGAACACATGCCTTTACATTCCTCCACATGCACAGACAAACAAAACCCACCCAACCCACACATGCAAGCGCACGGCACCTTAATCTAGCAAGGTCTGCACAAATTTTGACATGTGGCTAAATATTTAGAAAGTGCTGTCATATAAAGCTACAAGTGATACATTTATGCTAAGAACATTTTTGCATTTAAAATAACTCAAAAACTATTTTCTATGGCAGATAAAACGTCAAGTAAATGCATCCAGGTCTAAAAATGCTAAAGGCTATAAACCAATTATTAGGCTAAATATTAGTTGTGAATTATTAAATGAAAGATATATCTCAGAATTGTAGCTCTGGGCTTAAGTTTGTCAAAAGCTTCAGGGTAAACTATGGCAGTCATAGGCGCCGATACCGTGGGTGCTCCGGGGCTCGAGCACCCACGGAAAATACCGAGCACCCACGGAAAATGAGCACCCACGTGTGCCAGTGCCAGACTGCCAGTAGGCTACATTTATTTAAAATTAAACATTGCAGTTGGCGCTATGAAGCGTCTGCCACACTGTGATTGGTTATGTTGTTGTCAGTGACAGTGACATAACCAGTCGCATGCATGTTCCATATCCTATCCACCAATCACAGCGTTTCTGAAAACGTCCCATCCCCCACTATACAGTGCCGTGCGAGTATGTAATCATTTACTGCTTTCCGTAATCACTAATCATTAATCAGACTAAAATGGACAGATTTGTTATAAAAAACTGCACTGAATATTTCGGTTTATTTTCTACATTTTGCTTTGGTTAGATTAGGTTTAGATTAAGGATTGTTTTCTTATATTTTGTTCTTTCCTTTGGCGCCGCTTTCGTTCTTTTCCCATTTTATTGTTTGTTTACATTTTCACCTTGTACATAGCGCACATTATTATTGTTATTTTACTGGATCTAGTGGCTTTGGCTTTTTGTGAATAAACGTCCAGTATTTTTTCTCTTTCAAAGTTTTGTCTGTCTTGTTCTTCCACCTCATTTCATACCCAGCAGTACGTTAATATGTAAATGTTACGGTACATTCCCTAGACTCCTTAAAGTTCGTAACAGGGTTTAAATGGGAACATTTTTTCTGCTCAAGTATAGGCCTATATACGGTTTAAAAGAGGAAAAACTAATGAACACAAAGGTAGCCTACTTTTGGACAGAATACGAGTTCTTTGTTAAATACATAAAATAAAAAAATATTTTTTTTAGCCTATATGAATAATGGATTCGAAACCTCAAAGAAAAGCCATGCCGCTATCAAAAGAAACCTCGAAACATAAATGAGGTAGACATTCCCAGAAACTCATTATTTTAGTCGCAACAATCGGTTAATGGAAACGCTGTCCTTTCACAATAGTTTTTTAATCAATATTTACAAAACATTAATTTCCCAAGAAGCTGAACGCATAAGCGGTTACGTGTCAGTTAAACTTTTCATCTCCAATCCTGTTTGTATTTTTGAGAAGTGACGCTGTTGTGTTTGTTTGTATCGGCCGCTGTCCATTAGCCTAAGGTTCTGAAATGCAATATTTTTTGAATAGCCTAGTCTATTTTTTTTCATTTTTTAAATGGCGTGCGCCCTTGAGCACCCACGGAGAAAAACATAAATCGGCGCCTATGATGGCAGTACTTCCACTGCTATATTAGTTTTAAATAGTTTTTGAATGAATGAATGAATATATATGAATATAAGAATCAAAAATTAAATCAAATAAATGCAGCTTTACACTCTTTACACATATATAGCTTTACACGTATACACTACCGGTCAAAAGTTTGTGATCAGTAAGACTTGTAATGTTTTTTAAAGAAATCTCTTATGCTCATCAAAGCTGCATTATTTGATCAAAAATTCAGAACCAAATTAAGAAAATTCGGTGTGCGTATATATATATATATATATGTATATATATATACAGGTCCTTCTCAAAAAATTAGCATATTGTGATAAAGTTCATTATTTTCCATAATGTAATGATAAAAATTAAACTTTCATATATTTTAGATTCATTGCACACCAACTGAAATATTTCAGGTCTTTTATTGTTTTAATACTGATGATTTTAGCATACAGCTCATGAAAACCCAAAATTCCTATCGCAAAAAATATATATATACAGCTTACCGAGCTGTCGATCACAAATATCCCATTAACCTAACTGAAACGACTGAGCATCACGGTGTCACACTGCATTCATTCATTTAGTGCAGTGTAGCGTCATCTATGATCATGATGAAGCACGCTTTCTCACACAAAGTTGCATTCATGCCAGTTGAAGGAACCAGCTGAATCCCTAATGTGTCATGCCGCGGTGGAACACACACTGTGCTGTAATAGAGTGTGCATAAGGCTTGAGGCGCTGGATTTCTTGTCATACGGTAAAGAAAGTCACTGTCCCACTGTTGGGGCTAAATGACTGAGATCTCTTCGTGTGAGAGCGCACGATAACAGTTCAAAGCACTGTTAATTCACACTGAGAATCAATGACAGATTTACAGCTGCAGGTCAATAGAAAGCAAAGGCACTTACTGACACAAGAAATGAGATCATTGAATCTTTCATTTGGAATCAGAGGGTTCTCCAAACCTCGAAAGTAGAGTTTCAAAACACCCGCAACAGAGTTTATATCATGGTTATTCTCTTCGTCTGCCAGGGGATCGTTACCTAAGAGACATAACGTGTGTCAAATCTGCTGAACAGAATATTTATATTTAATATATTTGCACACAAAAAAAGAACCTAAATATCAGCATTTGCTGAAAACACATCTTCTGCCCAGTAGATGTTTTTCCAAGAAAGGAAGTCTCCTTAAATTATGTGAGTTTAGGTTCGCGGCTCATATGAACCACTGAAGACATAAGAGACTCACTATTATTCAGCTGCGGCAGCGCTTTCAGAGCTATGTCAGAAACCTGAACTCTATACCACATTTACACACACACACCTCTTTCAAAAGAGTTCTTGATATCATTGACTTCAACTTGAGATCCAGATACTCTGAATATTCCTTGATGTTGGAGGCCTAAAAAATAGAGAGAAAAACTGTGAAATAAACTTAAATAAGACGTCTTCCAATGTTCATTTAAATCCGCTGGAAAAAAAGGCTGGTCCATAGTAACCACATTCAAATCCCAATTCAAATCCCAACCTTAAAAGTGAAGCCCTGTGTTTTCAAAAAGTTCCCTTTTCTAATTAAAGATAATGAATGAAGGAGAGAGACTGCAATCAACTTCTACAAAAAACATTCATCAGTCCGGATTAGCTTTTAATGGAAAGCTTGGCTGAAGGTCAGAAAAGATTAATTAAAAACATGTCTATTGTTCCTAGTAAGAAGGCCACACAAGACTTTCACAGCCAACAGGATCTATACACATAGTTTATATGGGCATATGATAAAGACCTTTTTGGACTGAACATCCTACAACACAGAACTTGAAATAGATCTAAAACAAGTCTGTGCATGGCCTACCCTGGGATGGGACAGTTTCGAAAGGGGCACGCAAAAACATGACCTACCCTGACTCTAAATTTGTCCCAAACCTAACTTATGATAGGGCAGGTAGCAACTGGATAAGACAATTGTAAACACAATAGCATAGCTGTATACTTCGTATTCATGCTTTTTGAGTGTTTTAATGACAATAGTGGGCCATTCTAAAGAATTATGGGTATTTCATGGTTTGAGTTACAAGGTTCTCGCAAAAAACTTACCATACAGGTTGATGAATCGAATACAGCTCTCAACAACTCTTGGTATTGCTTGTCCAGAGTCCTTAAAACAAGACAACATTGGCATCAAATCAGGATGTGGGCTAAACAACCAGTCAAGCCCTAAATCAACTGAAAATATCCCACACATCATGTATCATTCATGTCGGAGATGAGAAGATAATCCTTCTTGAGCCTAACAGACCCTTTTTAAAGTGCACACCTAAGATTCTGTGCCTTATCCTGTCTCAGACAGGAAATTAAATGACAACTTAGATCTGCGTGCTAACATGGTTCTTGAACATGAATGGAGCCAGTTCCACCGGTGGAAAAACTGAAATGCTTTAGTGAATCCAGCTATGTGATCTTGGCGTCCAGGCTGCCTGTTGTGTGGGGTTAGAGCTGTTTGTTCAGTTTTTGGCAGGGCTCTATCTTACAAGTTATTAAAAATGCTGTTATCTGCTTTTAACCCAGGGATCTCTGTGAGAGTGCCAGGAACAGAGGGAGACCTCACAGGCACTACATTTCCCAGCTATTATCAGTGCAATATGGTGAATACAAAATGTACTGCCATGAACACAATTACTTATTGATACTGATACTAAACCATAATCAAAACTTCACATTTAAAAAAAAGATTTAAATAATCCAATAATTAATCATAATGCTTTTTTTTAATAACCATTTCTTTCCTTATTTTTCACATTTTCATTGCAGTAATGAAATTTTTACATATTTAATAATTAATAGAATCTTAATTTTATGAATTACCTTCTGGCCTGTGTTAAGCACTATACAATTCTAGTGTGAAAATATTATTATATTATTTATATTCATTGTAAAAAGTTATTTAATTTGTGGGAAATTCTCTCCATTCAACTTAATAAATCATAATTGTGTGCATTAAGGGTCACTGAAGCCAAAAAAGATGAACTCTTTTCAAGCACATGGACACATATACTTTGGGGTCCAAAAGTCTGAGACCACTTCTAATTTGCATACTGATCATTTGTAAGGGGAAATTGTGTTCTAAATTATGTCTACATAACAATTTGACGGGAAAGTAAAAAAATAAATAAATAAATAAATGTGTGTGTGTGTGTGTGTGTGGGTATATATATATATATATATATATATATATATATATATATATATATATATATATATTTTTTTTTTTTTTATCCACATCAACTCTGGGGACCCACCGGTGGGTCCAATATTGCATATGCCTAATTCTCAAAAAATCAAAATAACAGCTCAAGTGGTTATTATAACTATTTTTAGTTTTCCTACTTTAAACAGAAATCCCAAAATCTGTGTGGTTTCAGATATTCACACTCCACTCTACATGGTTCACAACTCCTTAAGATTGAGCAAAGCTGACTGGAAGTTGAACTACTGGAAGCTTACACAGACATGCAGCAATGAGCTAATCAGGACAAGCCGACTGTTTCTGTACCTGGTGCCTTGTGTGTGAGTTCCGTCGTCCACGACTATCAACAGATGAATGACAGGACAGAGAGCCAGAGAGCGAGAGAGCAGAAAAACAGAGAGAAAGAGGCGATCCCCATGTTATTTGGTCCCAGCACTACAAGCCACCAAAAACAGCCTACAAAATCATTATTAGTCTTCCAATGACAATATTAGCTCCAGTCTCACAGAGAGAAAAAGAGGAGGCGTGCTGACACAAATTTTGCATCTAAAGTTAAATAATAGATGTTGAAAAAGATTAGTTCACCAAAAATCTGTCACCATTTCCTCTCTCTTGTGTCGTTCCAATTTTTTTTGACTTGCTTTTTTCCATGGAACACCCAAAAATAAACAACGAGTCACTCTTTTCCCTAATCAACAAAAGTGAATATAGCTAGATGGTGATGAACTCCAACAATGACCAAAAAGCACCATAAAAGTGGTCGACATGACATGTTCTATTTATTTCAAGACTTCTGAAGTCGTACAACAGTTTGATTTGCACAATAGATGGAAATTGAAGTCATTATATTCTAAAAAATCAAAGCTTTAAGTAAATGATGTCAAACAGCATTAATTCTCATGTCTCGTCATAACTGTGTGATTTGCCAAGTTTAAACTTAAATTTCACTCTGATTCACACACAAAGTTATCAAATTGACTTTTTACAACACCTCTTCAGTATTCACTTTCACTGTATGGAAATGAGCTGAGTGAACATTCTAGAACATTCTGTTGTGTTGCACAGAAGAGAAAAATTCAGGTTCGGAACAACACGAGACAGAGATTTTTATATTTTTAGGTCTACTACCCCTTTAAGAGGCTTTCATGCTGCCCTGAGGCATCTCTGTGAATGTTGATGCATGAAGCTCACTTTATCTCTGTCATCTTGCTTTATGTGTACTCACTCCCACACACACCTCCAATTCTGCTCTGTTTAAAACCTTCCCCAGCCATAATGATCAGTCAAGTAGAAGCAGGTAGCCGTGAATCATTATGGCTTTAAGCGGCGGTATTCAGTGCAGGTAGTACGGCACCCAAAGCTCGAAGTACCTTAACAAATGACTCCAAATTGCCATTAAACAGCTTAACGTTAAATACAGAGCGTGGTCTGGGTCTCAGTGTGCCAAACGGTTTAGGAGGAAGACTGGGAGGCCTATAAAGAGATGTTTATACTATTAATCTTGAATCTGTTGTAAGCTTTAGCAAATACAGTACAGTGTATCGAACAACTTTTTTCGAGAGACAAAATTAAGTTGTGGACATGATTTCAGGTTATTTGGGGAAAGCGGTAAGATCCTTTTGTGCCTGCTTCACTAATGTCCTGTTCATAAACTTCACTTCTACCGCAAACAGAACAACAGATACATAGATAAAACAACTGACAGAATGATAAACAGGATGGCAGACAGAGATAGAATGACTACTAGAACACAAGAACAAACTATAAAAAGACTGAACGTCAGAACAACGAACAGAACGACAGACAGAATGAAAACAGAGCTGACAGAGAGAAAGACAGAACAACTAACAGACAGAACAACATAACTAACAGACAAATAGATAGATAGAATGAAAGACATAAAAATAGAATTAATGTTAGAAAAAAAACAAAAGAAAGACTGACAGAAAGAAAGAATGATGGCTAGAATGATAGAATAACAAACAGAACAAGAGAATGAAAAACATAAAAGTAGACAGATAGTATGACAAAACTAACAGATAAAACCATATAACAGACGGACTGATAGAACGAAAAATAGAACAGAAAGTCAGAATGATAGATAGAATGACGGCTAGAACAACAAAACAACTGATAGATATAAAAACCGACAGAATGATAGATAAATTGACAGAGATAGAACACCAGACAAACCAATAGTCAGAATGACAGACAGAATTACAGACAAAACCGAATAGACAGATAGAACAATAGAACAATAAACAGATCGACAGCCAGATATGCAGACATATAAAAAAAAACAGATAAATTCAGTAAGATGGATAGACAGAAGACAGACAGAACTGATCTCATTCATGCCACATTTTCCTTGTAATCTTTGAGAGAAATTTGAACAAACTAATATTACATCTGACACTATATGCTGATGATGATACAAAACAAGATGAACTGAATAGGGCAGAGAACATTTTTTACCTTGTAGTTGCATACTCAGGCCGGTAACCTGTGTGTGTGAGAGAGAGAGAGAGAGAGAGAGAGAGAGAGAGAGAGAGAGAGAGAGAGAGAGAGAGAGAGAGAGAGAGAATGTGAGAACACAGTTCTTCAGATGCCCAGGGGAGGCTTTCGTTTATGCTCAGTAAAGCACATGCAGCCAGCCATCTTTCTGGAACTGGACATCCTCACATACACCTTTAGGACATTTGGAAGAGAAATTCAACATCTGAATCACAGGTACCCATTTAGCTATAAAAATATGGGAGAAAGGGAGCATGATTTCTTGATTCCACCCACACAGTGTTCACTTAGCGGCCCCTGACAGCACAGTCTGCAGTGTTCACAACACAAAACTGAAATGCTCCCGGCTCCAAAACATTTAGAGGCAACAAGATGAGCAGATTTATACATGATGCGGGAATTATAATCCTCCATGCTATCGTACTTAAATAATATGAGGTTAATTTGAGGTTGCATTACCCACATGAGCAGCTTCCTGCTGGTTTCTACTGGCCAAGAGGACTATGATTCAAATGTGTTATGAATTATCTGTTTTCAGTTCTAAGGGCTGACCCTATAAACAAACCAATTCAAACAATACCATCACCGAGGGTCCTCTTCAGTAGATCATGCTTTGCCTGAAGCTTTGTGATGAGATTGCTGCCCTCCAAATACTCGCGGAACTTCTGTGAAAAGACATGATTGAGACCAGTCTGAGACCAAAAACATTTGACAGCAGATTGTCCTAACCAAGCACAGCACCAGAATTTATTTTTTTGCCACATCTGCCAGTGGAGAGTGAATTGAGAAAGCAAACCATCCATCCAGCCATCTATCTATCACTTGATAACATGCCTATGAAATACATTTAAATAAAGTGACTTATTTAATTAAAATTAAATAATATAAAATTTAGACTTTCTTATATTGCACAATGAAACTTGATTATATGAAAATGTATTTCTTTAATACTAATAAATATGTAAATTTCTCTGCAAATCTTTCTTAAAATGCACCAGTTTAAAGATGGAACCTGATAACATGCCTATGAAATACATTTAAATAAATATGGAAAATATTTAAAGTAACCGATTGAATTTTAAATACTAGTAAATCTTAATGAAGCAAAATTGACCATAAAATAGAACTGCTCTGTCTCCTGTTGGTTGGCGCGTCTCTTGGCGATGCTTGGCTTGCTGAGGTAGGTTTCTGACACGGTGGACTTGACCGATTCAGTAGAGCGGCTGTGATGGAAACTTTCGGACACGTCATAGTCCTCGATGGTCACCATGTCCTGGATAGTAGTGAGAGTGGCCTCTGAGGTCTTCTTTATCTAAAATAGGATAACTTTTTTAGTAGGAAAGCCACAGTCATGTAGAAAACAGTCATTTTTTATAATTTGTTAAGGAAAATCCAAACTCCAAAGCAATATAACTCTAGAATAGTCTTGCAACATTTATTAATAAGAATGTATGTCAGTGCAAAAGTGATAAGAGGAGGGGAAGAAAATGCTAGGAAAACACATTAAAACACCAAATAATAGAGAGGGAGAAAAAAAAAATCTGCCAGTCCCTGCTTGACATGTGCTCTGTGACTAATAGCAGGCCTTGAGCAAGACACCAGACCAAAGAAATCAATGTATAACATGGGGAGTGGAAGATGACCCAAGGGACCATCATTCATTTGATGGCCTTGAGGATTTATTTCCTGTATCTTTCCAGTGTCAGACATGCAACATAATCATACAGTTCTAAATATCTGGAAGTGTACCCTTATATCCCAAGAGGAACAGACTAACAAATTGCAAAGTCAATTGTAAACCAGTGACAGCCTTTAATGAATAAAATAAACAATATAAAGCCACTTTTTGTAATGTGCATTCAATGCTTTAAGTAGCATTTCTTGGCAAATATTGACAAATACTATTATAATTTGATTATTCAATTAGCACATCATGTAAATGAACCCAATTACAATATTTAATTAACTGACAGCACTAATAAAAACAAAATAAATTAACCACATAAAACAGCGAAAAGGAGAAGGCAAGGAGATAAAAAAGATAAAATAGGAAAGAAAAATATATTGAAAGCTGGAAATAATGAAAAAAGCAATACATTATAATAAAACATTGTGTGTGTGTGTATATATATATATATATATATATATATATATATATATGTATACGTGTGTGTGTGTATAAACATATATCAAATTAATCAATCAATGAATAAATAAAAGTGAATTAAAATACAATTTTATATATCATTTAGAGAGAGTTTAATATATATTACTAAACATAATTAAACTATATAATCATTTAACTACATTAAATGACGAAAAGGAGAAAGCAAGAGTTAAAAAATACGATGTGGAACAGATGTTGAAAGCTGGTGCAATCGCTCAGTGGATGCATTTGTTCACCTGCTGAAAGTGGCTGCACAGTATGGAAGAATACATTTCTCTCATGCTGACATGCTTTCTTTCACACGCGTACCCACACACACAGTTCTGAATGTAAGCAGAGCTTTTTCTGATTGACCAAACACTGCAATCTTCTTGCAGAACACACAATAAGATACAACTATAGACAATGTCTCACTACCACAGTGTGTATCACCACACACGTGCAGCATAAAACTATAGCAGCTTCACACAGTGAGCTCATCTCTCACTGTCAATTTCAGGCTGAATCATCCTTCAAATCATTAGAGGATGACACACAAGTCAATGGAAACCAGCACTCACACCTAAAACAGTATGGATCAAGGTCACGGCTCCCTTGTGATTCACCAACCTATTGTGGCGACTGACACACTGCGAGATGATCACAGGTTTAAACCTGCCTCCTGACGTTAAACAGTCAGTGGTCTGGTTATGGTGAGGCCTTTATGGATGATATGCCACACCTGTCTTGTAGGATGTGGTTTACTGGGAAAGTCAGCCTCAGCTGAGCAATAACAGAGGCAGACGGGTCACAAAGAGGTAAACTGAGTGCAGGGGGAATGGAAGAGCTCAGTTTCAAGGACATGAAAGCAGTCCAAATGAAATGATGTGGAAAATAAGTGGGATTTTTTTTAAGTATCTTTAACAATACTTAAAAAGCCTGGGCTCTTCAGATTTTTTTTTTTACCTTGTGAGATTAAAGACATGAACGCTAAATATAAACTAGACTTCAAATAATAATAAATAAAAAAAACTCAGCTGAGCCCCTACTTACAAAGTGTATATTTTAAAATAGTATGTAGTGTGAATTACTTATAAAATAGTCTATACATCCGTCCATCTATCTATATGTGCAGAAAAAAGTAGTTGAATCAAGATTTAAAAAATTTGGGGAAAAGCTAATAGTTAAGTAAAACTAAAACCAGAAAAAAAATCATTACTTGAAATAAATTACAAATTAACTGAAATAACAACAAAAAAAAATTAATAATAACTCCAATCTCATCCTAATCTCTACAGTGAACACTATTTACATTATTCAATAATGAGCTTGAAAAGAAGAATGGAAAAAAGAAGAGCTGACAGCTGGATAACTGCTGAAGAAAAATGAAAGAATGAAACAGGAAGCTTGAATTGACAGACATATTTTTCTTTTGTGTCCGACAAAGGTGTGTTTGAGAACGAGGCAAAGCTGAGTGATTTATGGCGGTTATTCTATAATAATGTATTCATAAAATCCTTTCTTTTGTCATCTGATGTAGTGAAGGTTTTAGGAAACAACTTCACAAAAACTCAACACTATGTCCAGTATCCTGTGTCATGTTCATTGCAGACCTTGGGTCTGATGTCAAAAGATGCTTTAAGCCATCTGGATCAACCAGGAAGTGCCATGACCTCACTTCCTTCCACTTCCTTTCAGCCTGGTCAGTGGTCCACTCACTATAAACACCTGTCATTTAACACGTGTAAAATACTAGTGACAGAACAATATACAATCAGATGATATTTAGGACTGATAACAGTGTAGTTTTGGCTGTTCTCTATAGTTTCAGGTCGAAACATTAGCAAAAGGTTGATTTTTCAATTTGATGTTTTGTCAAATAAAGGACTTTTTTTGTATATAGATACTGGAAACAAAAGGTTGTTTTTTTTGCAATTGTTTAAACATTTTCAATATTCTACAATATCCTTTAAAATTTCGTTAAATGACAACATAACCAAATATACTCACTTTAAAGAAAACAACGGGACAAAAACTACTGAATCAAAATATATATATTTTTAACAAAGCAATGCACAAAGTAAGCTTATAAAATATGTGAATTAATATGTATTATTATATGAAGATGATTTATCAGCTCCTTGTTGGCAAAGTCTACCAAGGACTATAGCTCCACAACAAAACCACCATCTGAAACAATAAAATTTGCACAGGACTGACCATTTCTAATGCTGCATCAAATATTGTACATCGATCTGACTAACAAGGTATGTTAAAGCTGTGAAGGTCAGGAACAACAATTGCACACACTGGACACATTCAGTGCCAAATTGCGATTCTGTCTGTCAAAACTGAGAAAAATATTCACAGCAGAGAAATAACAGGAAGGACATAAAAGAAGAAGAGGGCAGATGTAAGACACTCATTCATCTAAGGCCTCATTTACACTGAAGGTCTTGATGCCCAATTAAGATTTGTTGCTTATATCTGATTTTTAAGGGCTGTCTGTTTACATGTTCTTTCAATTGCGACTCATATCTGATTCATGTGTTTACACTTGCCATACAATCTGAAACATCACGCATGCATTGTTGTCATTTACTGGTTTAACGTGCTTCCTCCTAAGAATAATGTGATCTGTGCTGACAAAACAAGTCACAATGAGCAAAAAAAAATAAAAAATTTGATTTATGATTTGTTGGAATCTGACAAAAAAAAAAAAAGACTGGGCCACACCCGTTGGAAGTCGACAGAGTGAAGTCCTCCGTCTTATTATTAATTACTATGTTAATTAATCACACAATACAGCTATTTTTTATTTTATCTTTGCTATTATAGATAAGAAAAGAAAATAAACTATAATAAAACAGTAGAACAAATAGCATAGAAACAAACAAACAAATAATGCCTTACCTTTATCATTTTGTATCTAAACTAAAGCATTCATGTACGAAAAACAAATAATCAAATATAAAAAATAAATTAAGTGTGTTCATTATAAATAAATAGATTATTAAAACTACATAAGCAGTCAATGAAGTGCAGTGAACGATTCCCTCTTTTCTTTTATTATTAGATTAACATTATGATACATGATACAGACGTCCTATACTATAATCCACGGATGAACTATAATCTGATGTTAAATCAGATGTTTTCCCCCAACAGTTCCCAGAGCATTCACTTAAAACAGAACAGATTATATTTGTGTGAATACTGAAATACTGTAATTCTGTATATGTGGTTTTATCGGGTCAGAAGCCCCGTTATATGCACGCATATTGGATGACAGTCAGCGCCAGAAGTGAGAGGAGAAAACGTACATGTTAATATATATTTTTCACTGTTTACACTTTCATTGAAAAGATCCGATCTTTGTCACATATGAGCAAAAAAATCGGAATTGGGTCACATTTAACTGCCAGTTTAAACGAGGCCTAATATGGACACTATGAAGCCAAAAAGTGATTCCAAACTCCTCCATCTTCCTGACTGACGGCTTTTTCAGCATTCCACTTAAGGCGTGATTTAAATGTTGCAGCCTTAGAGAAGGCAAAATTAATCAAATGTGAAAAAGACAGTCAGCAGGAAGAAAAGTGAGAGGGTGTCACTGAGAGAAGCTTCTCTGTGCATCACTCAGGTTATTTGAAGGACAGGAAAAACTCTGCAGGGAGGAATAAAATGATTTCTTGTAAATCCTCCAAAAGCCTCTTTTACGATCAACTCAATTAAGCAAACACATTGCAAAGCTACCTCGCTCTGCAACAGGAAGATACTGGACTTGGCTAACTTATTAACAAGATTTTCGAATTCAATTATGCAGTTTAGCCTCAGCTGAAATGAACACAATCACTTCAGCACTGGTGATCATCCGATGCAATTGTTATTTAGCAGACACTTTATAATCCAAAGTAAATTTCTGGGAAACCCTTTTGTGGCAAGGGCACAAAAATGATGGTTTTGGTGAGGGGTTTGACTAAAACTGATTGAAAATGCCATTTTGAACTATTTTAAATGTTCCTTTCAATGCTCCTGACCATTTCTGGTGGTGCTCGGGTCACCTTACCTCTTCGTTCTCGATATTTAGGGTGGCCAGACGGGATTGAAGCTGCTGGAACCTCAGGAGGAGTTCTCCCTGCACTGGAGGCTGGGCCGTGATCTGACACACCTGAAAACAAACAGACTTTCAATTATAACACAGAAAGATGACAGTCGCCATTAACCTACATTGGGTCTTTAGTGGCCCAGAACGTCATCCACTTTTCGCCCAGCTCTACAAGAAAGCAAGATGATAGCTAGTCTTGCGTAACCAGACATTCAGGCTGAAGGGCTAAAATTTATGGCAGCTTTCATTGGCCAAGGCCCACCCATGAGGCCGTTTGACTGACATGTCCAACAACCAATCACAGTTTGTTTCATTCATCATCACGTTTCACGGTGTGGAAATGTCACCACAATAACAGACCGGTGTGTAAAACTCTCGGATGTATTTTAAAGATTCTATGCCGCAAACTTTAAATATTTCACATACTTTTGAATATCCAGCGTTTAGCTGATCCTGATAAGCGATAATCGTCACAGTTGTAAACACGACTGCTTTCTACTTTAGTGAGGGGGTTTGGCGCCACAGTATCTTTGTTTCCAGGTGGAACATTAAGAACGTGACACAAACGTCTATCAACCAATCCGATAACGACTTCGACATCCTGAAGTGTTTCCACTTTTGTGTCCCATATGCATCACACGTTTAGCCAACGGTCTGTGGGCGTGAAGTCTGAGGCTGAGACTAGATGATAGCCACCATTAAGGCCCGTTCACAACAAAGAATATTAACTATAAGCCACCAACCTTGTGTCATCTATTTCAAGCTCTTTGAAGCAGGATGGATTCTGACTGACTGTCAATGTTTTCATCGTTCATCAGCTGAGAAAAAAACACTTTGAAAGTGATTCCAACGATATTTTTCCACTGTGCTGTTATCGTTATTGTTGGTGTTGACTCTGCTATTCTTTTAAATTTAGAATGATTTTTAAAACTACATCTTTATTGCTTTCATTATAGTTATCATCCTTGTTGTGAACGGGCCTTTAGAGAACCTGCTCTAATAGAACAGAGCTCCCTAGAGGAGGAATCTCATATTCAAACAAATAACCAACACCTGGCACAATCATTATAACCGACTCTTATAAAGCAAAACCCCAGTTGGCTTCATTGACCAAGAGAGTACAGACAGGACTGCAAAGCAACAGGTTGTAATGTAATCCATGCACAGACATTATATCAGCCAATTAAGGAGGATAAATCCAATAAACACTCTCTCAAAACTGCTTTAGGGCGAGAAATGCAATATGATTTGGTCTCAACGCTCTGTGCTAACACTGCCAGCTGAGACACAATTAAAGGATATGAAGCCATCCTGACAACATATAATTCAGAATTTTATTAAGACGCTTTTCTCAACTCTGTATCCTGTATGATCTCATAAGCTTCAACACGGCTTTAGATAAGATTAGCATTGTCATTTTGACCTTTCTATTCATCAAAGAATCCTGGAAATTATGCATCGCCTTTTCCACGAAAAAAATATTAAGCAGCTCAAATTATAAAAATAAGAAGTTCTTCAACACTAAATCAGCATTGATGAATGATCTCTAAAGGATAATGTGACACTGAAGACTGCATTAATGGCTCCTGAAAATATAGATTTGCCACCACAAGAATATATTTATTAGGGCATATTTATTCTCTGGAAATATTGCAGATGCTTCTTTATTTATTCCTAATATCATCATCCCCCAATTAACAATTAGCAATGAAATTTGAGGAATTGTGTTGTACAATTTGGTTTGTCCCACTTTAAAGCATTCAATCCAATGTGAAAAAAATATAAATCTGTAAAATAATATCATATATAATATCCTAACATATAAAAAAAGTTAAGATTTTTTCTTGATCCCCAAGACAAACTTTAGCTATTTCCATTATTTTCTTACTTTTGTGTGAATAATCAAACAATAATTTAAAAAAAACTTATTTGAGACCATGGACCACAAAACCAGACATAAGGGTATATTTTCTTCGAAATTTATATTTATACATCAACTGAAAGCTAAATAAATAAGCTTTCCATTGATGTATGGTTTGTTATGATGAGACAATATTTGGCTGAGATAGAACTATTTGCTAATCTGGAATCTGAGGGTGCAAAAAAATCTAAATATTGAGAAAATCACCTTTAAAGTTGTCCAGATGAAGTTATTAGCAATGCATATTACCAATCAAAAATTCCATTTAATATATTTACAGTAGGAAATTTACTAAATATCTTCATGGAACAGAATCTTTAATTAATGTCCTAATGATTTTTTGCATAAAAGAATAAATCAATAATTTTGACAGATACAATGCATTTTTGGCTATTGCTACCAATATACCCCAGGGACTTAATAACTGGTTTTGTTGTCTAGGGTCACATTTATAGAAATACTTCTTCTACTTTTACTACTACTAGACATACATTTACAGAAATTACAACACAAGTAGTTTAAGAAAACATTAAAAAAATCTACAGGATAACAGTCAAGAAAATAAACCTCTCAGTTTACATGGTGTTAAGATGTAACTGATCATGTAGCTGCTACTGTGTTTGTATATACAGTATGTACAGTACGTGGGTGTGTGGCTTTGTAAGGCTTTGTTTAAATCTGACCTCATCTCCCATATGTGGCTGGAACTCAAATTTGACGGGTGGGCAGAAGGCAGTGGGGTACATTTCCATGAAGCGTTGCCGGTCACTACGTGGGTCCAGACTGTCCACTGCGTTTTCAATGATGTCCAGACCCTCGTGACGAGATGTCTGAAGGTTATATTCGGCCGAGAGGTAGGTCCGCAAAGCTCGGTTCAGAGAGGCGTGATATCCCAGATCACAACACTAACACAGGAAAAAAGAGAGGCCAACAAAAGAAAAACGTTACCTCTTAAAGCACAGAAAAAGATTAATAATAGGCAAAGAATCTTTCTAAGTAATACATGATGCATTCAAATGATAAAACGGATGGTGTGTCTTACTTCCCAACAAAGTGAGGAAGATTTTAAGCACAGGTGCAACAAAAAGCACAGCAAATGACACGCATTACAACTTTATCTATTTTAAATTATTCCCATTCTGCCACAAATATTGATGGATAATGTATTTTAGTCAACTCATAAATTATGTAAATATGTAGTTTTCTGGCAAGTTGCATCCCAGTTTTCAATAACAGTACACAAAATCTATACAAAAGTCATTTTTAATTATGAAACATGATTTAAGAGCAGCATAAGCACATTTTAAGTAAAGTGTAGCAATATTTAAAGTGACAGGACACCTATTGAACAGACAGTTCCTGTGAAGTAAAGTGACAGGTCTTGAATAGACTCAAACCTACAGCCTATCGGTTACCAGGCAAGATCTGTAACCACAAGGCCACTCTCAGCAAACGTCAGGTCTTACTCACAGCTGACATTCCAATCACATTACCACCAATGGTACAGCATTAAGCAACTGTAGCTTTGGGAATATTTGTGACCCTGTGTCTGACTGTCCTACATGAACTCATACTGACTGTGCTCTGGTGGTCTGTGTGCTGTCTTTATAAGGCTTTGGATTCTGACTTGTGCTAAACAGCGAGTTCTCCCCTAGTTGTTCAAGACTACGCGTAGACTGGCAGGAATTTCCATAATTTGATTTTGACTCTGTCATGGGGAACTGAAATGCAAAAAGATGTCCTGGATAATAAAATATGAGGGGGTGTCTTTGGGGGGATTATTTAAGTTCTTCGTGTCACTGGAAGACCTGCCGGAACCCGACTCCCAAAGCATCTGCAAACCTCCAAAGTCAATTTTATTTCATTATTATGATGGCCTGCTCTGTCTGTCAGCCTGCTGATTGTTTTAAGAGATTGAATGCCCTTTTTTCATTGAAATGGCGTGGTTCCTGTGCCAGAACCCAAAATTGAGAGCCAAGTGATGACACAGTCATTTTTATGAACCTGCTTTGGGGTTTTCGGGGCTTGACTTGCATGCTAAAATAACTAAAATAATAAAAAATTAAATATAAAATAAAACGAAATGGGAAAAAGGTAGATTGTAAGATACAGTAGTTGACCTAAAAATAAAAAAAAGACTCTCAGACAGCCTGATTAACAGAAAACTGGGTTTTAGGGCTGGGTGCCACTTGCTCGCCATTCATGCAAAAAAAAAACGCTTTGACATATTCAGAAGCTGGAGGACATACAGTACCTTAATATAAAAGTAGGACAACAGCAACCTCATGCAAAATAACAGAAACGGGGGTACAAAATTCTAATAATCTTATTAATGTAAAAGATCCCCTCGAATTGAATGAATAATTTTGTATTACACCAGATATAAGAATGCTAAATAAAAGCTTTTTCATTTAGTCACACTCTTTTGGAAAAGGCCTCTGGTTTCTCCAGCTACGTTTAAACCACCATTATTTTCTTTGCTTATTCTCTACAAGGGTAATTTTTTACCACCCCATTCTTCGCACACCTTTTGTTAAGCATTTGACAATCAGGCCTTCATAAAACCTCTTTAAATAAAATGTTTTTGTGGTTATCTGGAGATATGGAAATGAATGCAATTTAACCACGTGTATTTTTTAAAAACATCTCATTCCTGTCAGACACACCTGCATTTTGAAGTCTCAAGAGCTTAAGTTTGAATGCAACGTTGACAGAAATCTCACTGAGGAGTCTATGCATTTCCTCAGATCAAAGCAGGTGTAGACAAAGATGCACATTCAACCAAGAAACCGATGAAAACGGCAGCACTCTTTGTCATATTTAGCTGTCCCAGCAGACCTGAGGACAGTTTGAAACTATTTATAACTGTCCTACTTGTCACACAAAGTTTCTTCATCAGTGGAAGAAACCCTGAACCTCCTTTTCATTCCCCAGTACTTACGTCTATCAAATCAGACAAGTCGTGAATGTAATACTTGAAGATTGAAGCATTAGTGGCTTCGAGCGTCAGCAGGTATTCATTCCGAGCTTTGATCGACTTCAGCTTGTTCTCTGAGTACTTGGCCTGCCTCTGATGAGAGAGAAAGAGTGGAGAAACGAAACAGACAGAATTTGAGAAATATGCTGAAACATAAATACATGCAAGGTTGCTTTTATCTCTGCATGCAGTCTGTTCTTTCTAGATTTGTTGTGAAGAGACAGAGAATAAATGCTTGCAAAAATAAATCAACAAAAGATAGATAAGCATATAAACAGCAAAAAAATCATTACATAGACCTTTATGGATACATCTATGTGGTTACAAAAAATCTTAAAGAACAAGTATTGCTCATTTCCTGTATCAGCAAGGACATTACTTGCATTCAGACACACTTAGTCGTTAAACTCAACTGACTGACCATCAGACAGTGACTCACGCTAACTTCCATAATTTAACCATCCCACAATTTCTTGTTCCAGGAAGCATCCATGGAAAAAACTATGTCATGGGGTTTAACAGAAAACAGATATTAATTGCCATTCCTGTGAAAGAAACATTGCCATTCCTGTGAAAGCAGGATATTTATTTTAAATACTGAACTTATTTATGATAATTAAAAATAAAATTACAAATGATAGGGGTTTGTTTCAATGTGCTTAGTTGTCATAAAAATACAGTCATGTTAAAAATGGATCCATTAGGCCTTGAGATTGATTCTGACTTGATTCTTAGAACTGAGAGCTTTTTTGGATGGTTTATCGTGTTCTGATGTTATGAACTACCAAACACTATTTCTCATTTACCTTCTCCTTCATCTTCTCAATCTTCTTCACAGAACTCCGTCTCTGGTGTCTATCCTCTAATCGGATGTGAAACACGGGATCTCCAACACGTCCAATCTGCTTTTCTTCTTGCTTCTCAGCCTCTTTCAGTTTGCTCTCGGCACTGATGCTCTCCGTGTGATACATATGGTAGGTTTTCATCACCTGCAGGACCCAGAGGTCAGAGGTCAAAGTTCAGCTGAGCTCTAGTGCAACAGCTGCTCGTCTCAACCAAAACACTTCCATCCTCCCACTTGACATAAATCCATTCTGTTCTCCTTCAGAGAAACCTTCTTTTATGTAAAGCCAAAAAGCACCAATTGAAATGATTTAAGACCTCTGTTGGGAACGTTACTTTAAAAAAGTAATTAGTTATAGTTACTCACTACTTGTTCCAAAAAGTAACTGAGTTAGTAACTGAATTACTCTATAATAAAAGTAACTCGTTTCCAGGGAAAGTAACTATTTGCGTTACTGTAAAAAAAAAAGTTGCTATATGTCAAAGAATTTTTTTTTTTTTTTTTTTAGCAGTTTTCACAAGTCAGTTGAAATAAGTAGAACAGACAGGTGTTCGTACATAACTTTGCGAGATTTATTGCACGTCAACAGACAGCAAGAGTTTTATCCTGCACTCTTTGTAAGAAAAGTGTTTTTGGCCACTAGCTTTGTAGATGCGTGTGTCACACATAACATGCACGTTCTTGCCTTTGACTACAATGAATTTGAAGTAGTGCTTATATCTCCACCTTGAAAATGCCAATGTTTCATCGGATTGCTCCTGACTCGCCATGTCTGCTGCTGCTGGGAATCTCTGTGTGTAGCTGTTGCGTGTGTGTGACTGTGTGTATTTGGCGCCGCTGGCGCGTGTGTGTGACTGTGTGTGTTTGGCGCCGCTGGCGCGTGTGTGTAAAAACACTGGCTCTGATTGGCTACCATGAAACACATGACTCTGCCTTAGCCAATCATAATCGCTTATCTCGTTATTAACCCACCTTCTCACTCGCTGTGTGAGCCAGGGGTGCGTTCGGATTGTATATTAAATCAATGCATAGTAACGCTCCTCATTTAACGTTCAGTAACGTTAACGGCGTTGTAACGACGGGAAAAGTAATTAGTTAGATTACCCCGTTACTGAAAAAATAACGTCGTTAGCTAATGCCGTTCTTTTAAATGCCGTTATTCCAAACACTGTTTAAGACTAAATATAAATGCATAATGTTTTCTTTAATATACCTTTGTTTGCATTCAAATTAAAATCAGCACTTTCAAAGAGTAACCTAATGAAACAAAATTCTAGCTTCTTAATGGGCTATGATGGCGCTTTTATTTTACCAAGAAAAAAACAATAATTTTACTAGTACTATTAAAGAGATTGGAACTTTTGTATTTGTAGTACCCTGGTAATTGCAAACAGAATCAGCCGTTTCACCTAATATTTATTACCTTACTCAACACATTTCATCAAACCCAAAGCCCTTTTCAGAAGAAACGCACATATTGGACTACTAAAGCCCACATATTGGACTACTGTGAAGAAATCCAATTATTTAGATGTGAATATGAAACATAATGGTAAACGCTGCTGCAGACAGTCTGAGTCACTGTTTTGTTTAAGTGGCAATTGGTCATATCCAGATGAATTTTATAATGAGCATTAGGATGTGACTCAGAACGTATGAGCCTGTACTAGCAAACTAATAATGTCTACGATGTCAAACTCTGCACAAAGAGTGAGCACTTAAATGATGCTAAAAGCTTTGTCACATTGTAATTGATGTAACGTCGGCACGGCATGATTGAACACTGCATGCAGCTGATAACTCTCTTTTCCTAGAAATATATAAAATGATGTCAGCTTCTGAGAAAGTAAAAATGATAATAATACACTGCAACACTGAAACATAAAAAAATAAAATAAAAAAAGGAGTAGTGATAAGATGCTGATGCATGTTATGTGATTGCTAAGACACTCTTGAATGGTTTTTAGTGCATTGCTATTGAATTTTGGGAGGGTAGACCTCTAAATCTCTATGGTACTCTAGCCTCTAGATATGGCCAGTGTTGTTATCATTAACTAAAACTACAACTAAAACTGATATGATTAAAAATTGCTTTCAATAATTTAAAGAAAGCTGAAATAAAATATTATACCAAAACTTAAATGTAAAAAAACTACAATTTCAGAAATCCTGCCAAAGAAACACTAATTTTAAGATGAAGCATTAAAATGAATAATACTAAAAATTGTATAAAAATAAAGCTAAAAAAAAAAAAAAAATTATAATAATAAAATAATTTATAAAATAAAATAAAAAAGGCAACCTACACTAAATCTGAACTAAAAATAGTAGAATATCTATAAATAATATAATAGTATTAATCCTAAAACAATAGTGGATATGGCTCAGATCCATCATTTAATATAAATTTAATAGATTTAAATAGGTAGTTTTATAGCCTTTATAGTCAGGCAAAAATTGTTAGCACAACAATCAAGATACAAAATATATTCCTAGCAAAAAAAAAAAAAAAAAACTTTAACTCTCAGGGATAGTCCTGCCAAAAATGACCATATCTCTTTAACTAAAGAAAAGAAAAGAAATTCAGTCATGCATATTAGGAATGACATAATGGTGAGTAAATAATGCTAGAATTTGTATTTTAAGGTGGACTATCCCTTTAAGAGTAAGGTGTTTGTTTTATTCCCCAAACTTAAATATGAGCATTAGCATGCATTGCTGTCCTCTCATTTTTTTCCTGTCTGTCTGACTGTTAGAAATGCACGCTAACACTTATTTAGGTAGAAAAAATGAAACCAAAATTTTACAATTTTGTAAATATGAGTGTAATGTTGTGCCTTGTGCTCTGTAAGCCTCTTGTGAAGCCTGATGCTAATGCTAAAGCGCTAAGCTCCGCTCATCAGCTTGCCTTCTCCTCAATCAAAGAAGACTGAGCACCAAGCTGATTACAAGGACCCATTCACGATTAGACCTCTGAAGACCAGGTCATTCCAGGCCATAATCACAGTGGCAGTCACGCAGCATTATAATACACAGTACACTAAAACCTCAAAAGGCCTCAAAAGAGAGCTTGACTATAAAACGTGGACCAAACTAAATAGTGTTCATAAATATGTACATTTTGAGCAGCACAGTGCACTGCTGTCCACGACTGTATAATTAGACACATGGCTAGAATGGCAGACCAAACCATGGGCCCCGCTCTCCACTTACTGGTCTGGTACTCTGTTTACATTTCTGCTGGTTTTAGGAGGACCAATTTTAGAGTCACACCAGACCTGTTATTTTATTGGCTGTGGTTGCATGGAGGGTTTCTGATGCAACGTTCCCACAAGAGTGTTTTCCTCCCGAAGGTTAATTCAGGTCAAAAAGGATGATATACTTCTACACTGATCAAAAGGAAGCTGTGCTGTGCGGAACGAATACAAGATCAAACGTTCAAAAAAAATAAATGTGACTGCTTCAAAAAATAAAAAAGAATCTGGGACTAATTTTCTTGATGGGTTCTTATGGGCATGAATGGAAAGACAAATCAAATCGCTTCTAATTGAAACAACAAGGGATGCACAATAAATATCGGCCGATAATTAATGCGCATGTCGTCAGTGAAGCCGTTTATTTAATCAGCAATAAATTCCATCATGTGCGTGATTTCACATATAGATCACCTGTTACTACTCGGAGCCGTTGTTAACTGACAAGCTGACGTTCATTATTGGAGTGGATTTGCGCAGCTTGTCAGTTAACATTATTATTATTTCGTTGTTTTTGACAGTCACTCATGTCTAAAAACAAAAACTTTTTCAAATAATTTCGTTAAAGTATAAAGCAACTAAAGTAAATAGATTTAACAGAAAAACACATATTATGCAATGTTGAACTTTGCAAACAAATAAACACACAGAGGACAAGTCCTCATTGCAGGTGTTTTTTAGACCTGGGAATACATTAGCATCTTATTAAGACCGGAGGGGAAGCAAAGCAAACATGAATCTTCCTAACGACTGCGGTGGGCCTGACAGCTGTAATTAAAGTCTGAGAATTAACTAACTATTGATTATTGGTGTAAATACCGTAATCTATCAAGGCCAGAGATGAAGATGCATGAAATATAGGCAGTTTTATGGCTCTTTTACCACAATACACTCCTAAGTGCAGCCTGAAGCTAGAAGTATATGCATAAAATACAACATTTTTCAGTTCTCACAAGAGATTGACTATCACTGCTCACTATACATAGCTGTCAATGAGAGGAGTGTTATTCATTACGGTACTTACCGTGTAGAGCTCGTTGAGGACTTTCATCAAATCCTCTTGCATCTGAAAGGTGATTTCTTTACTCTGAAGAGAGAGAAACAAAAAGAAAGAGGAGGAGTCAGCTATCAAAATGTTTGACAAAATCAGAAAGCTGAAGGCACTGTGTGTTTTTGTGTGCAATTAAAATGTTAGTTTTATCAGAGATTTGTATGTGGGCACACATTTTTCACACTCAAGGTTTGTAGTTCGACTGTTTGCTTTAACTTTTAGCAGCTTATGTGGATTACCTGAACTTTCTGTCTCGCAGGCCACTCAAGACTCTCACTAACCCAATTATATCTCTACTAATCTGATTCCACGAGCCATTCCCAGCATCACAGTGCTCAAGGGTGTTTCGACTGAATCCTTCTAAAACAGCTAGAGCAAGACCTCCAGTCAATCTTGAAAATTCAGAGGCCACAATGTTCTTCAAACTAAATTAAACTCTCAATCCATGAATTTGAAAGGAACTGGAGAAGCTAACATCATTTTAGCTTATGTGGTTATATTTAGAAAATGTCTTTATGGATGTTTTAGGGTGAATCTCATCAATCTTTTAAATTATTTAAGTACAAGAAGTAGATATTTATAAATAATTAATACAATTGCATTTATGAAACCACATATGTGTGTATGTGTATATATTTTTTTTCCCTTTTTTTTTTCCCTTCTACAATAACTGTAATGTGGTGATATTACCTTAATAAACCAAAATACATTAAAGGGATAATTAACCCAAAAATTACAATTCTGTCATTAATTACTCACCCTCATGTTGTTCCAAACCTGTAAGACCTTTGTTCATCTTCAGAACACAAATTAAGATTTTTGTTATGAAATCCAAGAGCTTTCTGAGAAAATCAAAATGGCTTGTTAATTGAGACGGTCTAAGTTTTTTGGGGATTAAAAAGAAGGGAAAAAAAAGATTTTTATCATTGTAGGGTGGTTGTGTCCACACACAGCTAAGACAAATTTAAATGCAAACACATGTGAGTTAATTTTGCATCTGATGTCCCCTTTAATCTGTGTTCCAAAGATGAACTAAGGTTTGGATTGACATGAGGGTGAGGAATTAATGACAGAATTTTTTTTTGGGGGGGGGGGGGGGGGGTGAACTATCTCTTTACATACATCTATCCCAACAATTCAAAAAAAAATCTGGCCACATGGCTTTAATGCACTTAGTCCATTTAGTCTTTTAGACTCAATTTAGTGCTTCGGAGAGAAAGACTTTCTATAATATAAATGCTGGGTCACACTTTATTTTAAGGCCTAATTCTTGGTATTGACAAAATATTAACTACGACCTTTCCCTCAATAAACCCCTGATTTGCTTCTTATTACTAGTTAGTAAGGCAGTTATTAAGGGTAGTAGAATATGGTCAAGCAGAATATGCTTTATAAGTACTGATAAACAGCAAATAAGTTAATAATAGGCTTGCTAAAATAAACAACTAGTTAATAGTGAGAATTGGTCCCTATACTAAAGTGTTATCAAATGCTGAGTATGATGTGAAAGAGACTGTGGCTCTGCCCTTAACCATTTTCTAATGGCCATCTGTTTGCTGTCCACCAGGACATTGGATATTATAATATATATAATATACTGTGTCATATTTAAAATAAAACTTCCATCTCAAAGACACTTGAATCCATGGCTAAAATGTAAAAAAAAGGAAATGTGAGATCAACCCTTTCACACTTTCACTCTTCCAGCCATCTAATTTATCTGGAATGCAAGCATAACAGGTCACACGTGTCGTGTGGAGGTTAAGAGTCAAAATAATTTAGCTAAGATCTTCAAACACCCACACTGCTGTTCCACACTCAACCTCTCAAGAGCAATCACAAGAGCCGACAGCTGTGTGTGTACATGTGTGTGCTTCAGCACACCCGCAGGATCTCAGAGGCACACAAGTCTACGCTAAATGCTAAGTTCATCATCCGTGACTCATCGTACAGTACCAGCAGCATCCAGGCATGCAGATCTGAACAGGCCTGGAGAGATTATTCATGTGACATGCCAAAACTCTGCCTTTAATCAGGCTTCCTCTCAGGCTCATCTAGCACCAGCCAGTTCTGCCTTTTACATAACTGTTTCCAGCCGGTGGTCAAACTGACAACCACGGTTACATGGAGAGTCAGGGTGGCTCAGGATATTTTGGGAGCAATCAAGCAGGTCGGCTATAGAGCAAAGGATTGTGGGAAGCCGGGTTTTGTATCATTCAGAATTGAAATTAGAGTGCCAATTCAATTACTGAAGCTGAATTAAGAAAAACTAAACTAAAATGAAAAAAAAAAAATGTGTCACTTTGGATAAAAGTCTCTATTAAATATAGAAAAGTATATAAATAGTAGGTATGTTTCCAAAATCCCTAGCCAAATCAATGTCAGAGATCTTCAACACATTTTACGTTTTTGCATTTAAATTATTTTTATTGTTATTGTTTTAATATTTTTTCTAACACTATTCCTTGAAATAAATGCAAAAAATGCCAATAAATGAAATAATTCAAAATGTGTCTTTAAATTTAAATTTAAAAAAGTAACATCGAATAAAATAAATGCCTTGCATGAGTCATAGACTTTGCAATTTAGAAGCTGTGCCTTTATATGTGACCCTAGACCACAAAACCAGTTATAAGGGTAAATTGTTTTTTAGTTGCCGAGTTGAAATTGAGATGTACACATTTAAAGCTGAATAAATAAGCTTTCAAATGATGTATTGTTTGTTAGGATAGGACAGTATTTGGTCAAAATACAACTATTTTAAAAACTGAAATCTGAGGGTGGCAAAAAAATCGAAATACTGAGAAAATTGCCTTTAAAGTTGTCCAAATGAATTCTTAGCAATGCATATTACAAATCAAAAATTAATTTTTGATATTTATGGTAGGTAATTTTCTAAAAATAAATTTTGACCCATAGAATGTTTTTTCAGCTATTGAAAATAGCAAAAAAAAAAAAAAACCTAGAGATTGGATTTGTGGTCCAGGATCACATAAGTCAAATGAAAAGCTGTTGTAGAACTACTATCTGCTGGTTGACTTGGTTAAGGGCTCTATATATAACCATTACAAGCCTCTTGGTATAGAGGAACACATCTTTCCATTAAAATTAATCTGGCTATAAAAAATGTACAACCTTCAAGGTACAAACTTGGGAGGGCTGACAGCACCATGTTTTGGACCCATGATGAAGCCAGTCATGTCAGAAACAGTGGGTCGTCATACACTTGCAGCAGGCAGCATATTGCATGGCCATAAAGGTACTAAATAAAGTGCCATTTAACATATGTGACCGTTGTAGACAGCTTTACTACATTGCAAATTAGATCAGGGCTCTTACAGTGTGATTTATGCTCAAAGACTTACATTCAGTATTGCACATCTTTGAATCTACTGGATAAATAAATATGCAATTATTAAAGAGGAATTTCATGTAAAAAGGAACAAGGATTCATCAGCTGCTGTAATGAATTGACAGCAAAACGAATGATAACTTTTAGAATTACAAACAGCTCCTCTGAGTGCAACCTCTGGGAGTCTAGGTTACAAAACCTACCTTGGATTCCATATGTAACCTAAAAGTGTTTTAAAAATGTTGTATTAATAATGAAAACAAAATACATGTGATAAAATCTACCCAACCATGATTGAATTCCTCATTGTACATTCTCAAATAGGACATGCAAGCACTCCAGTGATGCTGAGCTCCATATGAGGTTGGATGCACATTCTTTTGCATTTAAATGACCAAATGGAAATTTAGCTTGTGCTACCATTAAAAAGTTTGGGGTTATATATATTTTTTTTATGTTTTTGGAAAAAATAATGCTCACCAAAGCTGCATTTATTTGATAATAAATACAGTAATATTGTGAAATATTATTACCATTTAAAATAGCTGTTTTCTATTTTAATAAATTTGAAAATGTAATTTACTTCTGTGATGCAAAGCCGAATTTACAACAGTCATTTCTCCAGTCTTTAGTGTGACATGATCCTTCAAAAATCAATCTAATATATTGATTTGCTGCTCAGGAAACATTGCTTATTATTATCATCAATATTTTGATCACAATATTTAGTGATCAATTTAATGAATCCTTGCTAAATATTCAAGTATAAAAAAAAAAAAAGATTAAAAAGATCTTATCATAACAAATAAGTCACTTATTTCTACGATTCCACAGAACACTGTAATGATGCACAAATATAAAAATTCTGGCTGATACAAATAAATATTTTCATGTAGCGGCCGATGACCAATAAAT
Source organism: Carassius carassius (assembly GCF_963082965.1). Taxonomy (NCBI): domain Eukaryota; kingdom Metazoa; phylum Chordata; class Actinopteri; order Cypriniformes; family Cyprinidae; genus Carassius; species Carassius carassius. Next base: position 27,975,606 of record NC_081767.1, on the reverse strand, counting down.
GGCAGATATCAAAATTCTATACTATTTTGTCAAAAAAAAAAACTCTTAAATCAATAATTTCAAATGCTAAAAGTGAATTTGGCCATCACAATGGCATCTAAAATGGATATTAATTTTGAGTTTTGCTAAATATTACATTAAACAGTGTTAAATTATTAGTTTAAAGATTAAATGTTAGATGACTGCAAATGAAATGAGCATGCATAATAAAAAAATGTTCCATACTGTATGATACACCTCCAATATTGACCAATATGATACACTTTTAATAAAACATACTAATATTGGGTGTTCAAATCCATAACATAAAATATATAAGCAACAATAATAATAATCACTCAATAACAAGCCTCTTAAGAGACGTTCTTAAGGTCTGCAGCTGTGCCTCGAAGGGCTAAGATGACAGCAGGGACTTTGCTGTTTTTGTATGTGTGGCTCATTACTGAAACAATGTTGTGATCAAAGAAAGCGGGGTGCACTGATTACAGGGAAGAGCAGTTTCAACACCCTGAGTGAATGACAGCCCCCCACCAACAACATCGAGCACCCTTAAGCCCAACAACCCACTGCCCTCTCTCTTCTGTCACTCTTTGTCAACACAGACAGCAGAGAGCAAGTGTGACGCTAACAATGGAGGACAGGAGGCAGATGCAAGTAAAGGTAGTTTATTGACAGGAGTATGATGGATGAATGCTGGTGAGTGACGCAGGAACCACGATGGCAGCACAGACAGGTGGGTAGGTGGTTTGAGTGCGTTGGTAGCGATGGCGGTGATGGTAGATCGGTGATTGGCGGTGATAATCCGTGAATGACTGTGAATATCCAATGAAGACTGAAGCAGGACACAGAGCAAAGACAGGAACACAGGAGCACGAACAGACATCGACACGAGGACCTCAAACAACGATCTGACAAACCGGAGACGAAAGACAGGGCGTTAAATAGGCGGTTGGAATGAGATGCACCTGCCGCTGATCAGGCGATCAGTGGCAACACCCACATGAACCAATCAACATGACATAACATGACTACAGCTGGAGACGGTGCATTCACGAACCGTGACAGTACCCCTCCTCCTAAGGACGCCTCCTGGCATCCCCAGAATCTCTTACCTGTCGATTGTAATCATCGATAAGGGAGTGATCCAGGATGTCCCTAGCAGGTACCCAACTTCTCTCCTCCGGACCGTAACCCTCCCAGTCCACCAAGTACTGAAATCCGCGTCCCCTCCTTCTAGAGTCCAGAATACGATTTACCAAATAGGTGGTCTCCCCATCTACGAGACGCGGCGGGGGAGGGACCGGGGTAGGCGGATTAATGGGAGAATGAAACACGGGCTTGATTTTGGACACATGAAAGGCGGGATGAATTCTCCTGTACGTAGGAGGGAGTTTAAGGCGGACTGCCACCAGACTAATGATCTTGGTGACAGTAAACGGGCCAATAAATTTGGGAGCCAATTTATTAGATACGGACCGGAGAGGAATATTCTTGGTTGAAAGCCACACCTTTTGACCCACGACGTATACGGGAGGCCTAGACCGGTGGCGATCGGCCTTGGCCTTGGTGCGCGCCCCCACTTGGAGTAGAGTCTCACGGGCTCTGGTCCAAGTGCGGTGGCACCTCTGGACGAAGGCGTGAGCGGTGGGGACCGCAACTTCGGATTCCATACTAGGAAAAATAGGTGGCTGGTAACCTACACTACACTCAAAAGGATATAGGCCCGTAGCTGATACTGGTAAGGTATTGTGGGCGTACTCCACCATAGACAATTGTTGGCTCCAGGAGGAAGGATTCTTGGAGACCAAACATCGCAACACCCTTTCCAAATCTTGGTTGGCTCTCTCGGTTTGACCATTGCTCTGGGGGTGAAACCCTGAGGACAGACTTACAGTCGCTCCCAGTAGTCTACAGAATTCTTGCCAAAATTTAGCCACAAATTGGGGTCCCCTGTCGGAAACCACATCTATCGGGAGGCCATGTAAACGAAAGATGTGGTCTACGACAGTCAACGCTGTCTCCTTGGCTGAAGGTAATTTGGGCAAGGGAATAAAGTGGGCCGCCTTCGAGAACCGGTCCACCACGGTTAAAACTACCGTGTTGCCCTGGGAGGGCGGTAATAAAATCTAGAGCGATGTGGGACCAGGGTCTCGAAGGAACCGGCAGCGGTTGGAGTAACCCATCAGGGGGCCGATTGGAAGTCTTACCAGTGGCACAAACCGAGCAAGCCAAAACAAAACTGTGAATGTCGCGAGCCATAAGTGGCCACCAGAATCGTTGCTTGACTAAAAATCTAGTACGGTTAACCCCTGGATGGCAAGCTACATTCGAGCAATGTCCCCACTGGCTAACGTTGGACCTTAATCCCTCCGGCACAAATAAACGGTTCGGTGGACACCCGGGCGGAGGCGTTACCCCTTCTAAGGCCGTTCTGACCTTCGATTTGATCTCCCATGTGAGAGTGGAGACCACTAATGTCTCAGGAAAAATACACTCGGGAGTGGACGGGCGTTCGGAATGGTCAAAAATACGCGACAAAGAATCGGGTTTGATATTCTTGGAACCCGGGCGGTACGAGATAGTAAAGTCAAAACGTCCGAAAAAGAGTGCCCACCGAGCCTGCCTGGAGTTCAACCTCTTGGCGGTGCTAATGTACTCTAAATTCTTGTGGTCAGTCCATACTATAAAGGGAACCCCCGATCCCTCTAACCAGTGTCGCCATTCCTCCAATGCCATCTTAACTGCCAACAATTCTCGGTTACCAATATCGTAATTTCGTTCTGCCGGAGATAAACGATATGAAAAATACGCGCAAGGGTGGACCTTGTCGTCTAAGGGAGAACGTTGAGATAACACCGCTCCTACCCCCACCTCTGATGCGTCGACCTCCACCACGAACTGACGTGTAGGGTCAGGGGTAATCAGAATAGGGGCTGAAATGAAACGGCTCTTCAGTTTGGCGAACACAGCCTGAGCTGTGTCCGACCACCTGAACGCAGTCTTGGCGGAGGTCAAGGCGGTCAGAGGTGCGGCTAGTTGGCTGAAGTTGCGAATAAAACGCCGGTAGAAGTTAGCGAACCCCAGAAACCTCTGTAGGGCCTTACGGGAATCTGGGCTTGGCCATTCTACCACAGCCTTAACCTTCTCGGGATCCATGCGTATTCCCTCAGTCGACACGATATACCCCAAAAATGGAATTGACTGTGCATGAAATTCGCATTTCTCCGCCTTGACAAAAAGCCCATTCTCTAGCAACCTCTGAAGCACTCGTTGGACGTGCTGCACATGTTCCTGGAGAGAAGAGGAAAAAATCAATATGTCGTCCAGGTAGACATAAATGAACTGATCGATCATATCTCGCAGCACGTCGTTGACGAGTGCCTGGAAGACCGCTGGGGAGTTGGAGAGCCCAAAGGGCATAACCAAGTATTCAAAGTGCCCTCTGGGGGTGTTAAAAGCGGTCTTCCATTCATCCCCCTCCCTGATCCGAACCAAATGATACGCATTGCGTAAGTCCAGTTTTGTGAAAATTGACGCTCCCTGCAACCTCTCGAAGGCCGAAGACATCAACGGCAAAGGATAAGTATTCTTTACCGTGATGTTGTTCAGTCCCCGGTAATCAATACAAGGTCGCAGAGATCCGTCCTTCTTTCCCACAAAAAAGAACCCCGCCCCCGCAGGAGAAGAGGAAGGGCGGATGAATTTGGAAGCTAGAGAATCAGAAATATATTTCTCCATAGCCTCCCTCTCTGGAACAGAAAGTGAATAGAGTTTGCCCTTAGGCGGAGACTTACCTGATAGTAAATCTATGGCACAGTCGTAAGGACGATGCGGAGGAAGAGAAGCAGCCCGAGACTTACTGAACACTTCCTTCAGATGGAGGTACTCAGCGGGCACGTTAGACAAATCCACCGCCGCCTCCTGCAACACAGACACAGACGGACAGGCAGACACTAGACAAGACTCATGACACCTTTTACACCAAGACAAAACGGAGTTAGAGAGCCAGTAAATGCTAGGGTTGTGGAGGAGGAGCCAAGGGTGTCCGAGGACAATGGGTGCCAGGGGAGAGTCAAGGATGTGAAAAGAGATGGTTTCGGAGTGATTGCCAGAGGTGATGAGTGTAATGTCTTCAGTGATGTATGATATGGTGGGAAGTTGCTGACCAGTGAGGGCGTGAACCGTGATGTGGTGCGGAAGAGGTCTGAGGGGGATGTGGAGCTTGTGGGCTAATGTGCTGTCCATGAAGTTACCTTCTGCCCCGGAATCCAGTAGTGCCTGACAGTGATGTGTCTGTGCTGACCACCGCAGCCATACCGGGAGGAGCGTAGAAGATGATGGTGATGATGATGATGATGATGAGGTCTTCTCGGCGGAGATCCCACCCGATAGTAGCCTCATACGTACTACCGGGCCTGGCCTTTTACCGGACAGGCGTGGGCTTGATGTCCGGCTCCCCCGCAGTAAAGGCAAAGGCCCAGGGACCTCCGCCTCTCCTTCTCCTCCCGGGAAAGCCGAGCTCGCCCTACCTGCATGGGCTCGTGATCGTAGACGGGGCTGGCCACGTCCCCGCCGCTGAACCGCACGTCTGCCGGTCCCCTGGATGGGGTGTTGAGTAGCCCCCTCCTCTCCATCCGTGCCAGACGTGCGTCGACCCGAAGGGCCAGCTCAATGAGTCCATTTAACGACGGGGGAAGGTCCAGGGCGTAGATCTCCCTCTGGACGCGGTCAGCCAGCCCATGCAGGAACATGTCCCACTGCGCCTCCTCGTTCCAATGGCACTCCGCCGCCAGGGTCCGGAACTCGATGGAGTAGTCCGAGACGGATCTCTCGTGCTGTCGTAACTCCGCCAGCCTCCTGGCCGCCTCCCGTCCTGCGGCGGCCCGATCAAAGACCCGTCTCATCTCGGCGGAGAGCGCCTGGAACGAGGCGCAGCATGGGTCCTGGTTCTCCCACACCGCTGTTCCCCACAATGCCGCCCTCCCAGAGAGCAGGGTCAGGACGAAGGCCACCTTGGCCCTCTCACTGGCGAACGTTCTAGGCTGGAGGGCAAAATGCATATCACAACGGTTAAGGAAAGCTCTACAATAGTCGGGTTCACCTGAGTACGCCTCCGGAATCGGGAGGCGTGGTTCCGGCTGGGAGGGGGCCTCCGATGGTGCTGGTGGAACAGGCGGTGTGAGTGGCGCAGTGGGAGCTCGTAATAGCTGGAACTGTTGGGTGAGCTCGGACACCTGCGTCACTAAAGCCTGAACCGCGCGACCAGTGTCGTTAAGAGTCCGCTCCTGGGAGTCCATCCTCCGAACACTGGCGCTGAGGAAAGCTTCGAGGGAGGAGGGTTGATTACTCGCTGCCTCCATGTTGGTCAGATCGTTCTGTGACGCTAACAATGGAGGACAGGAGGCAGATGCAAGTAAAGGTAGTTTATTGACAGGAGTATGATGGATGAATGCTGGTGAGTGACGCAGGAACCACGATGGCAGCACAGACAGGTGGGTAGGTGGTTTGAGTGCGTTGGTAGCGATGGCGGTGATGGTAGATCGGTGATCGGCGGTGATAATCCGTGAATGACTGTGAATATCCAATGAAGACTGAAGCAGGACACAGAGCAAAGACAGGAACACAGGAGCACGAACAGACATCGACACGAGGACCTCAAACAACGATCTGACAAACCGGAGACGAAAGACAGGGCGTTAAATAGGCGGTTGGAATGAGATGCACCTGCCGCTGATCAGGCGATCAGTGGCAACACCCACATGAACCAATCAACATGACATAACATGACTACAGCTGGAGACGGTGCATTCACGAACCGTGACAGCAAGAGGCTGTGTGTAAGAGGACGTTTTGTAATCTAACTAGTCATTTAAGGGATAAAGACACATCGGCTTTGTTTTGAGGTTTCTTCTATAAAGAGTTTCTGTCATGACTCCTGAGGTCTTTAAAGTTCTTCCAGACCATCTCTTCCACTGCACTACAGATGTATTTATCATGCTTGAGTATAAGGTAGTCACTCTATATATAACAGCTGTGAGGAGCACAGAGAACACCTGGTTCTTTTGTCATAACAGAGTTTTTAACCTTGCTTATTATAATGGGAGCTTCCCCTTGATGCAAAACGAAAAATCATTAAGTCTGAAGTGAAATATCTATTGGACAATGATTTTGCCGTTCCGAATCAAAGTGCTTGGAGTTCGCCCTGTCTACTTGTTCCGAAACCTGATGGTACTCATCGATTTTGCACGGATTACCGTAAGGTGAATGCGATCACAAAACCTGATTCATTTCCACTACCGTTAATGGAAGATTGTGTGGATAATGTGGGATCTGCTCAGTTTGTGACAAAGCTCGATCTTTTGAAGGGGTATTGGCAGGTCCCCTTAACTGAACGTGCAGCCGAAATATCTGCTTTTGTTACTCCAGACAATTTCCTGAATTATACGGTGATGGCTTTCGGGCTCCGGAACGCACCGGCGACTTTCCAGCGTTTAATGAACACCATCTTGGCTGACGTTAAGAACTATTTGGATGATATTGTCATGTTTTCGTCTAACTGGAAAGAACATATGGACACTCTTTTTGTTGTTTTCACACGCTTGCTTAAAGCTTCCCTCACGCTGAATTTGGCGAAGTGTGAATTTGCCAAGGCAACTGTCTTGTATTTGGGTAAGCGGGTTGGACAAGGACAAGTACGTCCTGCAGTTCAGAAAGTGCTGGCAATTGTGGGTTTTCCTGTGCCTCAAACCAAGCGTGATCTTCGCAGTTTTTTAGGAATGGCAGGTTATTATAGAGCATTTTGCCGAAATTTCTCAGATGTGGCTTTACCATTAACTAATCTGCTCCGTGCCTCGCAAAAATTCCTGTGGTCTAATGAGTGTCAACATGCTTTTGAAGCTGTAAAGAGTCTGTTGTGTAGTGATCCAGTGTTATCAGCGCCGGATTATTCACGTTCTTTTAAACTCGATGTTGATGCTAGTGCTACCGGAGCCGGAGCAGTCCTCTTGCAGGATGATGTTCATGGAGTTGAGCATCCTGTAGCCTACTTTTCGAAAAAGTTTTTGCCATATCAGTTACATTATAGTACTATCGAAAAAGAAGCACTTGCTTTATTACTGGCATTACAACATTTCGAAGTGTATGTGGGATCAAGTTCTATTCCTGTGCTTGTTTTTACTGATCATAATCCTCTCGTATTTTTGTCTCGAATGCGCAATGCAAACCAACGAATTATGCGCTGGTCCTTGATTATTCAAGATTTTAATCTTGAGATTCATTATAAAAAGGGCAAGGACAATGTACTAGCTGATGCCTTATCCCGTTCTTTTAGTTTTGTTTAAAAAAAAAAAAAAAAAAAATTATATATATATATATATATATATATATATATATATATATATATATTTTTTTTTTTTTTTTATGTGTGGGGATGTTACGATCTTAGGTATGTTTTGTGTGGGTGTTGTTTTGTATATATGTGCAGGGATTGGCTGTCGCCGGTGGAGTCTGATTGGTGGATCTGCTGATTGGCTGCTTTTAAAAAGCTGGCACTTGCTGAAGAGATCGAGCTCATTCTGGCGTTGGCTTGTTGGCGTGAAGAGCTCCGGATTCCTCCTCCCGTCGGCAGATCCCATAATCTTCTGTTTATTGTGTTTGTTTGTTTATGATGATTTAATTTGGTTCTGTCTTAGGAGCGTAGGGGTGTCCTGCCATTTACTTTGATCTGGTTTGTGATTTGTTTATTTATAGGGAGTTAGGGAAGTTACTTTGCAATTTTGTTCATTCCCTGATTAGGTAATTTATATATGTTTGGTTATAAGTTTATTTTGTTTATTATTTTGGCCTTGGGGCACCCTGAAGTCGTTGCTCCTTAATTTTATTATTCCTTCCACTTTAAATAAATTATACTTTTGTGGAACTTAGTTTTTTGTTGCTGGTGATCTGTCGGCTGGGGCTGGTTTCCTGTTACTATCAAAACGCTTGCCAAGCCCGTCCTGATAATAGGGGACGTAACAAAACTCAAGCTCATCTTGTTTCAAACCCTCAAGACCTACTCAAAAGTACCATGAAAGTCTCATACTAGTGGTCCATATGACTCTTGGACTACATTTCAAGTGTTCTGATGCCATAAGATTGCATTGTGTGAGGAACAGACCCACTTCACGGATCATTTCGTTCTTGTGAATGAATTGTTAGGACAAGTTTTATGAACTGGATTGCCTGAGTCTTTGATATGATTATTTGATAACATCAGCAAATGCTTTTCATGATTTTCTGTGAATAAAGTATTAAATTCTATTCCATTCCCCACTAAATGCTATGGAAGTGCCTTGAGTGAATTATAAGGAGTAATGGTTCTCAAAAAAAAGGAACAACTTAAAAATATTCAAAATACATAAAAAAAAGCATTAAAATTAGCCAACCCAAGAGAGACCAAGAGTTTGAGAACCACTGATAAAGAGCATGAGTCATTTACACCACTTTTATGATACATTATAAACTTTTCTGAACATCAGTTCTAAACAATTTTGTTATATTAAAAAAGAGCTGTGTTTTATGGAAGGAAAGCATGCTGGTTATGAAAAACATGGTGAGTAAATAATGACACAACATTCATTTTCCCCTTCCACTATCCCTTTAACCATCTCAAAGCCGGTCAGAGTTACTGGTCAAGCCCTTTGAATAACCCTTGTTTGAGACCAAACTTTTACCTCCTACATTCCAGCCTTCTAATTTGCTGTTGTGGTCGTCTCATATGACTCGCATGAATGCCAGCACGTAATCTGTTTGGGAGTTGTCCCCCTTCTGTGGCCTGCGCTGAAGGGACCGCCACGTCATCTCGGTCATGGGGCAGCAGACATCAAACAACAGGCAGGAGGCCATGATTAGAGCTCGGGCTTTAGGAACTTCTCAGAACAGAACCACAGCCCAGAAGCAGAGGTCCCGCATGGCCAGACACACATCGTAAATCTGACTAGTGAATACAAGCACACAAACAACCCTGAACCACACAAAACTTCACATGACCCATATTGCTTATGGTTAGGCTAGACCGAATTGCACCCAGGTACACTTTAAAAGTCTTTTAAGTCCTCTTTATACAGCAACGGCAACACAGAGGATGCATTTGAAGAAATATACCCAAATGTTCACAAAACGGTTTATACACTCCTATACTGCAGCACAGAAGACTGAGTTGTAGTATTTCACTTATTTAAAGGGAAAGTTCACCCAAAAATTTATATTCTGTCATTTAATCATCTCATGTTGTTCTAAACGTATGACTTTCTTTCTCCTGTGAAAGATATCATGAAAAAAAAAAATAATAATATTGAATAAAACAAAACGTTTTTTGTGTCCATAAATTGAAGACAAGTGGAGACCAAAACAACTTTTGACCCAACAGACATTCATTATATGGACAAAAACATTTTTATAAATATCTTCTTTTGTGTTCCACAGAAGTAAGACATAGAAATTTGGACCGACAGGAAGGAGAGTAAACGAAGACAGAATTTCCATTGTTGGGTGAACAATTGCTTTACGAACAGCTTACATTTGCGGTTAAGTTGTTTTTGGAGTCCACCATCCAGAAACATAACAGGAATTGCATAAAAGTAATATAAAATGCAAAGGAATAAAAATAGCTTTCAGAATAGAAGAATAACTAAAAGGGAAAGAGGAATGACAGTAAAACAATGCAAGACAGGAATTGGACATCTAGCTCAACAAAGAGCTTTTTTTGCCAATACACAGATAAAAATAACTGCACATCTTATGACTTAAAATTGAAGCATCTTGATGTATGCAGGTCGTTATTCTCCAGAATGGCAGGGCATTTTATATCATGTGAATCTTAAAGAATACTTCAAGTTTAGTACAATTTAATCGCATATTGCACTTATGGCAAAATGTTGATCACTCTTTTTTTGTGTTTAAAAAAATACTATAATACATTTACAATAGATATGAACAAACAAACAAACAAAATAAAAATGTAATGAGAAACGCAAAGTTTGTCAAATGCCATTTCAGCTTGTTTTAGACCTATGAAAATTCATAGAGGTTTTTTATTCCACAATTACATGAAAACCAGTTGTGTTTCACAAAGTATAATCATTCATCTACACTAATGTTCAAAAGTTTGTGGACGTCAAGATTTTTCTGTTTTTGAAAGAAATTTCTTGTGCTCACCAAAGCTGCATTTATTTGATCAAAAATACCATAAAATTGTATTAACATAATAATGCCATTTATTTCTGTGATTGCAGAAACATTACTTATCAATTAAAAAAAAAAATTTGTGGAAACTGTGCTATTTCAAAAAATATTTTTTTTCCCCAACATTATAAATGACATTACTGTCATTTTAGATCAGCTTACTGTTCCCTTTTTGAATAAACAAATAAAAATTAAAAAATAAATAATTACTGACCCCAAACTTTTGAAAAGTATAGTATATAATGTATTTTTACAAGAGATTAAGTCTGCCAATTTAGAATTTGCAATGAATTTTCCTGGTTAATTGCGATTTCACTTATGTTAATGTTACTTATGTTCACTTATGTTAGTCAGTTTGTAATGTTGAGGTTTAAGCATTAACAATAACTGCAAAGTTGCAGCACTGAAAGTTCAATGCAAACAGAGATATCATCTTTTAAAATTCTGGCAGTTTAATGCCTACAAAAACAGCTGGTAAGGGACTACAATGAGCTTCCTCCCAGGTCCGCTACTTCATGAACACAGATAAACCCCGTCCCCGGGAACACACAACAAAACAGGCAAGGCCATGTTCTGCTGTTTTAGAGAAGAGAAAGAGAAAACTAGGGGTGCACATAAAAATCTGTGCATATATGAATCGCGATTCTGTCTTCTAATGATTCTAATGGATTCACAAGTTTCAAAACTAATGTTCTAAAGCAGCGGTTCTCAATCCTGTTCCTGGCATCGCACTGCTCTGCGTCTCTCTCTGTCTCTCTCTCTCTCTCACTTTTCACAAAGCAATGAGAAGCATCATCTGTACATGGACGCACATATGGTTGCTGTGCTGTATTAAAGCTTTAATCAGAATAAAACCATATATATATATATATATCTCGAATTGCTCAATGGCTCAAATTGAATAGCAATATAGAGGACGTCATTGGACTCTATGTTCATAGTCTATGAACAACGAGAGAGGATGGACTCTTCACCACTCTGGAGTTGCCCAAGGTGAGAGGCGGCGGGCTGGTGTGGGTTTGCTTATAGCCCCCCAGCTCAGCTGCCATGTGTTGGAGTTTACCCCGGTGAACGAGAGGGTCGCTTCCCTGCGCCTTCGGGTCGGGGATAGGTCTCTCACTGTCGTTTGTGCCTACGGGCCGAACGGCAATGCAGAGTACCCAGCCTTCTTGGAGTCTCTGGGAGGGGTGCTGGAAAGTGCTTCGACTGGGGACTCCGTCGTTTTACTGGGGGACTTCAACGCCCACGTGGGCAACGACAGTGACACCTGGAGGGGCGTGATTGGGAGGAACGGCCCCCCTGATCTGAACCCGAGCGGTGTTCAGTTATTGGACTTCTGTGCTAGTTACAGCTTGTCCATAACGAACACCATGTTCAAGCATAAGGGTGTCCATCAGTACACGTGGCACCAGGACACCCTAGGCCGTAGGTCGATGATTGACTTTGTGGTCGTTTCATCCGACCTCCGGCCGTATGTCTTGGACACTCGGGTGAAGAGAGGGGCGGAGCTGTCAACCGATCACCACCTGGTGGTGAGTTGGATCCGATGGCGGGGGAGGAAGCTGGACAGACTCGGCAGACCCAAACGTACTGTGAGGGTCTGCTGGGAACGTTTGGCCGAGTCTCCTGTCAGAGAGATCTTCAACTCCCACCTCCGGCAGAGCTTCGACCGGATCCCGAGGGAGGCTGGAGATATTGAGTCCGAGTGGACCATGTTCTCCACCTCCATTGTCGAAGCGGCCGCTCGGAGCTGTGGCCGTAAGGTTTCCGGTGCCTGTCGAGGCGGCAATCCCCGAACCCGGTGGTGGACACCGGAAGTAAGGGATGCCGTCAAGCTGAAGAAGGAGTCCTATCGGGCCTGGTTGGCTTGTGGGACTCCAGAGGCAGCTGACAGGTACCGGCAGGCCAAGCGGACTACAGCCCGGGTGGTTGTGGAGGCAAAAACTCGGGCCTGGGAGGAGTTCGGTGAGGCCATGGAGAAGGACTATCGGTCAGCCTCGAAGAGATTCTGGCAAACCGTCCGGCGCCTCAGGAGAGGGAAGCAGTGCCCTACCAACGCTGTTTACAGTAGAGGTGGGGAGCTGTTGACCTCAACTGGGGATGTCGTTGGACGGTGGAAGGAATACTTCGAGGATCTCCTCAATCCCGCTGTCACGTCTTCCATTGAGGAAGCAGAGGCTGAGGGCTCAGATGTGGACTCGTCCATAACCCAAGCTGAAGTCACCGAGGTAGTCAAGAAACTCCTCGGTGGCAAGGCACCGGGGGTGGATGAGATCCGCCCTGAGTACCTCAAGTCTCTGGATGTTGTGGGGCTGTCTTGGCTGACACGCCTCTGCAGCATCGCGTGGCAGTCGGGGACGGTGCCTCTGGGATGGCAGACCGGGGTGGTGGTCCCTCTTTTTAAGAAGGGGGACCGGAGGGTGTGTTCCAACTACAGGGGGATCACACTTCTCAGCCTCCCTGGGAAAGTCTATGCCAGGGTACTGGAGAGGAGAATCCGGCCGATAGTAGAACCTCGGATTCAGGAGGAACAGTGTGGTTTTCGTCCAGGCCGTGGAACACTGGACCAGCTCTATACCCTCTACAGGGTGCTGGAGGGTTCATGGGAGTATGCCCAACCAGTCCACATGTGCTTTGTGGATTTGGAGAAGGCATTCGACTGTGTCCCTCGCGGCGGCCTGTGGAGGGTTCTCCGGGAGTATGGGGTCCGGGGCCCTTTGATAAGGGCTATCCGGTCCCTGTACGAACGGAGCAGGAGCTTGGTTCGTATTGCCAGCTGTAAGTCAGACTTGTTTCCGGTGCGTGTTGGACTCCGGCAGGGCTGCCCTTTGTCGCCGGTTCTGTTCATGATTTTTATGGACAGAATTTCTAGGCGCAGCCAGGGGCCGGAGGGGGTCAGGTTTGGTGACAACACGATTTCGTCTCTGCTCTTTGCGGATGATGTTGTCGTGTTGGCCTCATCAGGCCAGGACCTTCAGCATGCACTGGGACGGTTTGCAGCCGAGTGTGAAGCGGCTGGGATGAGAATCAGCACCTCCAAATCCGAGGCCATGGTCCTCAGTCGGAAAAGGGTGGCTTGTCCACTTCAGGTTGGTGGAGAATTCCTGCCTCAAGTGGAGGAGTTTAAGTATCTTGGGGTCTTGTTCACGAGTGAGGGAAGGATGGAACGGGAGATTGACAGACGGATCGGTGCAGCTTCTGCAGTAATGCGGTCGATGTACCGGTCTGTCGTGGTGAAGAAAGAGCTGAGCCGCAAGGCGAAGCTCTCGATTTACCGGTCAATCTACGTTCCTACTCTCACCTATGGTCATGAGCTTTGGGTCATGACCGAAAGGACAAGATCCCGGATACAGGCGGCCGAAATGTGCTTTCTCCGCAGGGTGGCTGGGCGATCCCTTAGAGATAGGGTGAGAAGCTCAGTCACCCGGGAGGAGCTCAGAGTAGAGCCGCTGCTCCTCCACATCGAGAGGGGTCAGCTGAGGTGGCTCGGGCATCTGTTCCGGATGCCTCCTGGACGCCTTCCCGGGAAGGTGTTCCGGGCACATCCCACTGGGAGGAGACCCCGGGGGAGACCTAGGACACGCTGGAGAGACTATGTCTCCCGGCTGGCCTGGGAACGCCTCGGTGTCCCCCCAGAAGAGCTGGAGGAAGTGTCTAGGGAGAGGGAAGTCTGGGGTTCTCTGCTTAGACTGCTGCCCCCGCGACCCGGCCCCGGATAAGCGGTAGAAGATGGATGGATGGATGGATATAGAGGACGTCATTGTTTACAATACAACAAGGGGCGGGATGTTCAGACACGCTTGAGGCGGTTTGGCGAATCACAACACACTGAGCCAGCTGACCAATCTCAGCCCATCGTGTATTTCTGAGGGAGGGGCTTCATAATAACAGGATATAAATCAAGGCATTTGTCAAAGAAGGGACAGATAGGTGTGGAATAAAGGTAAACTATGTGAAAAATAATGCGTTTAAAAAAAATGAAGCATGAACACATGTTAAGACTGCACCCCATAAACACAATAGTGTAAACTACCCCTTTAAAAACAAGTCAACTTTGTTTCAACTTTGGTTTGAATTTATTTTGAGACCTATTTTAAGACTCTTCTGACAGGACATTTAGAGACAGCACATCTTGGAAATGTAATCGAAAACAGTCCTGACCTTTTTGAGAAGACGTGTGGAGTCTTCACTAATCTGCATGAAGCGCATGATGACGTTGTTCAAATAAATGTCACTCAGTGTCGCATGGTCTTTGCTCTCCCGTCGAACCTGGTTCAGCAACAGGTACCAGCAGTTGACCGGAGACAGGAGATTCTGGTCTTTCCTGCATGTGCGAGAGAAACAGAGATCAAACATAATGAAAGGATCCTGTCTGCAAGCTGTCAGCACCATCTGTGCACTTAACTCAAGAACTGGACAAAACCACAGACAGATCAATCTTCCCAGCACCCATCAGGCTGTAATTCACGTGGATCTTATTAACATCCCTCTATTTAAGCATGCATGATCTGTGGATACTTTGTAGCGTTATTGCACAGCAACTGAACCAAGATTCAGACTTAAAATCAGGGTGAAACATCAGTGTTTCTGGGACATATGGGACATGTAAGTTTCTGGGTCAGAACGCTCTCCAGATCATAAAGTACCTGCAATATGGCAAACATTATATCTGGTATTTATTTAATTAAATTATTTTCTATGAGGACAATAGGAAAGAAAAATGTAAATGAGACTTTTCATTATGTAGTGATAACAGACAGACTATACTTTAGCTACTTTAGAAATAAGTTCAATACTATTCAAATTGTTGGGGCCAGTAAGATTTTTTTAAAGAAATTAACACTTTTATTCACCTTAAACGGATTAAAAGTGACAGTAAAGACATCAAGTTTATAAAGACTTTGCAAAAGACTTCCATTTCAAATAAATGCCATTAACTTTCTATTTATGAAATAATTTTGAAAAAGACTTCCACAAAAATTATAAAGCAGCACAACCATTTTCAAAATTCATAAGATGTTTCTTGAGCAACAAAGCATTATATTAAAATGATTTCTAAAGGATCATGTGACACTGAAGATACAAAACAATCACAATCTTAGTTTCATCATCTTTCTTCTTATAAGAAAGTTATCAGCCTAACAAGATAAATACTAGAGCAAAATCACAATATTAAATGTATCTACTACTTTTAATCTGCAATCAAATCGCAGTTTTCCTCTATTCAAAATTCTCCCTCATCTACCGTAGTTCTTTGTGTCAGATCCTTGTTCTTCCAAAAGAATGAAGACATAAAATGGCCATTCAACATGGAGACATTTTTACATTCTAGAATAGACTCCTAAATATGAGCAACAGTAATAGCAAAGCCTCACAAAAAAAAAAAAAAAAAAACCCTGAGAAAAAAGAAAAATGTTGCATTTGAGGACGTGACATTGGCAGTTGACAGAAATTTCGATGCAAGTATGGAAGCACTTTTTTTTTCAGCGTTTCCCTCCTTAACCCTCCCTGCAAAACAGGCAAAGCATTTCATCACTGCAGTTGAAGGTCTGCGGCCTGATGGCATCCAATGGAAGTACTGAAAAAACATGCATCCGCACCAGCTCAGCTGATAAATCTTTTAACCTTAACATTGTTCTACAAACACAGGAAATAAACTAAATCCACAAGTTCCTCAGATTACAGACATTCATTGGAGTAACTGGGCTATTCAGAATCAGTCATCTATGTAAGACTGGATCAAATGGTTAATCTAATTGAGCTAAAAGCATGAAGATGCATGGTCACAATATGAACACGCCGGGATTTCAGATTGCAGGGAGAATGGGAGCCTGTGCAATACTAACTACTTACTTGAATTAAACATTAGCTAAAATATTTTCCATTTATTTATTTTTTACATTTATCCATTTAGCAGATTAAACTCAATTAAAATTACTAAATAAAATTAAACTATATAAACTTTCTAAACAGATCTATAGTTGAGTTTCTAAACAAAAAAATCCAAAATACTAAAACCTTAGCAAAAATCCAATTGAAAACAGAAAATATAAAAATAAAATATAAAACAAAATATATAAACAAAAACTATAGCATATAATTTATCCTAAAATAACACCAGGTGAGAAGTGCTAAGGGAAATGGAGCTTTGTGTCTCTGAGGTCAGTGCAGATTGTAACAGGCTGCAACCATTTACGATACAGCTCCATCACACAGAGTCACATGGATCGTAGAGTCTATTAGCTCACTGCCATGGTGGGTAAAACAGGAGTGATGATGACTGGAGAGGAAGCGGTCACACTGGGTCGTAAGGATCATAAGGCATGATAATGAGTTCATTTGGAAAGCATGTGACTAATTAGAACTGAAACAAAAGCAGCCAGTACTGCGGAGTAGAGAACAGAGAGCCAGCTGCCCCATTAAAGGCTGCAGTAAATCAGTGCTACTGCTCAGACAAGATTAAATAACAATTGGCCTCCAAGTGACCACCTCTCCCTCCAAAGGACGACACAGCAACTACCCCTCACCTATGCTTTGATGCACAACTTTGTGCTCTCAAATCACTGCACAGAGCAGATTTTGATCATAAAACTTCAAAATGAGATGAGAGGAGAAAACAGCCAGTGAAGAAAGCTGATGGAATTCAAGGTAAAGGAACAATATGACTAGATCATTTCAAGGGAATGGAAGATTTTAAATTGTAAATTTACTCCAGAGAGTAAAGACGGAATGGGAATGAAGGTACATCAAAACCTACTTTAAAGCAATAGTTCATTTCATTTCATTCTAAACCCTCATCATGACTTAACTTTTTTCTGTGGAGAACACACTATAAAATATACAGGAAAGCCATTACAAAACTCCTTCATTTTCAAAGCCAGCATCTTTTATTCATGTTCTACATCCCAGGTGTAAGCAAGTCTATATACAGCGACTACACTGGTACCCAAATGAATTACACTTGGTTTTCTAAACAAAATGAATGTGTCTCTAATGTGCTAATATCAAAATATCCAGTGGTACTAACACACTGTAGCCAGAGGAACCTCATTCGGTTCTGGTTTAAACATCCCGCAGATCACAAACATTATATTGACAGCTCATCGATTTTGAAGTGCCAGAGCAAACTAGACTGCTTCACTGGAGAGTTTGGCATCCTACAACAAGGTCATCAATGCACATGAAGGTACAATCATGCAGACAACTGAGACCAACCTTACTGGGGCAAAGCATAAATCTTAATGCCTAAGTGCATTGCAATTCATTTTAGGCATGCAACCAAAAGGAAAAAGGTTCAAACCTGTTGTATGCTAAAAAAAAAAGGCACTTGAATTCAGTTTTTTTTAAACTAGATTTATAAAATAATATATAAAAAGGCACTTAAGCTCAGTTTCCTAGGGCAGATGTGTCCTTGTGGAAGGTCTAGTTGGCTAAAATGCATCTGCTAAATGATAGATAATAAAAGGAAATCTACTGTCCAAGGAGTGGCAGCTGGATGATGCATATTATGAAATAATTCCCATCCTGAGTCCAGCAGCCTCCCTGGGCAAACAGTGTGTGATGCCTGTTAGCTCAACAAACACATGCACTAAACTAAGCACCAGTCGATGTGTCGTCACGACGACAGTGTCATCTGGGAGAAGTTTAACCACACAGCTCACAAAACACTGCCTTAAAAGGATGCACATATATGGATAGAACCAACTAAAATAAATATTATATGAAATCAATAACTATAGGGCCAATTTAACATGATAATTGGCATGCACTGTAAGAAAAGTTTGTAATAATAAGAGCACAATGTACTATGGTTTGAATTATGTGTTGCATTGCGTTATATTTTAGGTTTGAAAGAAATGCCTGTATAATAAACATATAATGTTCTGGCAGAAAACTACCAGTACCTGTTCAGTTTTCCTACATATATTTTTATTACTAAATTTTATGATATTTACTTCAAATTTATTAAAATATTGATTTATTAAAACACACACTAATGTTCAAAAGTTTTGGGTAGGGTTTATTTGTTGTTTTTGTATAAAGTCTCTTTCAGTAAAAACTACCGTATTTTCCAGACTATAAGTCACACTTTTTTTCATTGTTTGGCTGGTCCTGCGACTTATAGTCAGGTGCGACTTATTTATCAAAATTAATTTCACATGAACCAGGAGAAATGAACCAAGAGAAAACATTACCGTCTACAGCCGCCAGAGGGCGCTCTATGCTGCCAGAGATGCTGCTCTGTGCTCCTGTAGTCTACACTGAGCAGCATATAGCACCCTCTCGTGGCTGTAAACGGTAATGTTTTCTCTTGGTTCTTGGTTCTAAATAAATGCGACTTATAGTCCAGTGCGACTTGTATAAGTTTTTTTCCTCGTCATGACGTATTTTTGGACTGATGCGACTTATACCCAGGTGCGACTTATAGTCCGAAAAATACGGTAATACAGTCAAACATTTTTACAATGTAAAATAACGGTTATATATTTTAAAAGTAATTTATTCCTTTGAATGCAAAGCTTCATTTTCAGCCGTCATTTCTCCAGTCTTCAGTGTCACATGATGCTTCAGAAATCATTCTGATTTGATGCTCAAGAAGCATTTCTTATTATTATCAATGTTGAAAACAGCTGTGCTACTTAATATTTTTGTGAAAACCATTTTTCAGGATTCTTCGATGAATAGAGAGTTCAAAATAACAGCATTTATTTGAAATAGAAAGTTTTTAACAATATAAAAGTCGTTACTGTCATGGTTATCATTACTCTCTAAAATGTCTCTACAGAAGTCACAAATAAAATCTTCACTCCATACCAAAAAAAAGAGACTCTGAAATGGAAACTTTGGGTTAGGAGCTAACCACGTTCAAACAAACACTAGTTATACATTTGTAAACCTTTAGGCCTGATCCATCACACTTAGCTCTGAGTCACCCGAGATGCTCCTAGCGCCAGTGAGAAGATTGATTCTGTAACTACAATCCCACAGGAAGAGTAAACTGTGTTTCTTGACAAATAGTTGCTTAATCTTTCCTCTCACTGGCTTTGCAGAATTCAGCTGACCACAAGTATCCCGCCACCTTCAGCGAAGGGGTAAAACACACCCTCTGCTTTGGCTCAGCTGGCCTCATCTTGACGCCATTGGTCAGACATCGGGCCAGACCTCTGGACTACGGAATAAAATCGGATACAATCACAGACCATGGTCTGGACCTCTCTACAGAAGCCCTGTGGTTACAGAATAGTCCAAGTTTAGCTAAGAGACCTGGTAAAATGATTTGAAATGCTTTAGAAATTAGCCTTTCAATTACTTACAGATATATATAATGCTAATTCATCCGACACACAGCTGATCTAGGCTGGCTTTAGAACTGCCCGCCCAGCTAACATCAGCACTTTATAGTTTTTTAATCTCCAAAAGACAAAAAATTAGCAATTTGCGTCACATCACACTGTAATCTGGACCCTTCTTTACTTCTACATCTGTGAACTGGCAAGTTTAAGTTCTTGTCTTTCAGAAAATGTTAGTGAATTGTGTCAAGTAGCTTATTCTGCTCTCAAACCGAGAGGCCACATAAACCACAAGCGCCACGACCGAGATTCTCCATTGCCTCCAGTATTGCTCACAGCTGCTGGACTCATTTAGGGCTCTTAAACCAGCATTTGGTCTGTCTATTTACAGAAGTGAAAAGCAAACACACAATAATCTGAGTTGTACCAATGTTTCTCTACCAACATTATATAGATGTCGATAGTCTTTTCCAGCCAGTGACTCTACTGGCATAATGAGACCATGATCATGGTTTGTGCCTGTCACAATGCACTACACTGGGAATAAATCAGCAGGAAACATATGTGACAAGTAAAGTTATTAAGAAAAAAGGACTCATTAAATTGTCATTCTGAGACGTATATATTTTACAAAATGAAACTGATAAGAAATCTTCACACAAATGTACACACAAATACAAAACAAAATCCCAAACTTAATTTTCAATTCTGATACTTATTTCAAAAATTAAGATTGGAAATGAAAAGTGTAGCATAAAATATAAATTCTGCCATTTAATAATGTAAAATAAAAAAATATAGGATAACATCATATTTCCCTTTCAACATGATTACACATGTTGAATAAAAGACAGCATCATTTAAAAAAATCGTTCATGTGACACACATATCAATTTAGGAGAAGACAAAGTGCAAAACCTTTAGACCGTAATAATAATGATGTGGGTAAGTGATTAAAGAGCTGGGCCAGAGTTAAAGAATTATAGATTCAACCCACAAAAGAGTTGCAAGTATTAATCATTCATATAACACACTCACTTATATTGCTGATGGTCCTTGGTACTCCTGGTCTTGGCCATGAAGCGTTCGGCGAGCTTCTCCAGGTTGCGTGAGTACTCCATCTCGATCTCTGACTTCTTGCGGAAGAAGTCCTGGAGGTCCTGAAGGAGCTGGACCCTCATGTCTGTCTGCTGCTCCAGACATTTCTGCTGTTCCACCAGTTGGGCTCGAATCTCTGAACAAAAACCAAACATGGTTTGTTGTAAGAGTCTCTCAATAGAAATCACGAATGGACTGAAGAATAATCATCATTTCATTAGAAACTTCAATGGTGCTCTGGAAACCTCTTGCAAGCAGCTCAACGAAGGCAGGCAAAAAATTAAAAAATGGCCA
Source organism: Carassius carassius (assembly GCF_963082965.1). Lineage (NCBI taxonomy): Eukaryota > Metazoa > Chordata > Actinopteri > Cypriniformes > Cyprinidae > Carassius > Carassius carassius. The sequence continues at coordinate 27,954,703 of NC_081767.1, read as the reverse complement.
GCAATACATCTTCTATAAATAAAGCATTCAGATTTGGGCTAGTTTCATTGTACCATATCAGCAATACTACAGTAATCCAGGCTCTTCAGGTGGAGCGGGTCATACCCTTATGCTGCATTTCATCACAGACAGAATGAGGAACGGTCCCAGAAACTAACCTAATGGCTCTCTAAAGCCAATGTTTGTACAGCACTTTTTTTTTGTTGCCAAAATTACCTTTGGTTTCCACATGTGATTGTCCTCTTGCCATTAGAAATAGAGCTCATGAAATTTGCAGTGTACTGTGGAAACTGCAGCTCCATACCATAATATACATCTCAGCCCTCAAGTGACCCAACATGTTTAATGTATTTCTCATAATATGGGATATCTGAACCACTGTAACCACTTTAACAGGATAAACGATGACTAAATGCTTTAAAAGCACAAATATTTCAACAATTTGTTGCTAAATTGGTGTTTTCATGTTTGTTTTGTAGCATAACTTCTTAAAGTTGGTTTTAAAATCTTTCAAAATTGTCAAAAAATAAAATAAAAAACATCAATTTGACAAATTATTACAAATGAAGCAAAAATAATATATCTAAAAAAAGTAAATAATTGTAACATTTAAAATTTAAAAATGTAACCAAAAATTTAGACAACAAAAGCTAGATGTTTTAATGACAGGCTATGAAAATGTTCAGAAAAAATAATTAATGATTTAATTTAATTTAATAAAAAGCAGTAGGGTTGTGCCGATAAACGATAGTATCGTGTATTGACGACAGTCAGAGATATCAATGATAGCAAATGTCTCTGTCGATAGTCAAGATGATATTAGGTTCATTCTCCTTTTAATGTATTCAATAATAATAATTATTATTATTTTTATTTTTATTGGGCGGCCTATTATAATTCAGCTATCAAACTGCCCAGCTATATCACTTCAGCACAGCATTTCACACACGCGCAAATGAGGATTAGAGCCTGTAGCCGGTGAAGGAGTCTCCATCCAAAAACAGACGTACATCGTCTGCAGATATAAGGTGTTTCATTGCACTTTAACAAGTAATCTGAACGGCCAATATGTGTACAATTTTTTAAACGAGCACTCACTGAGTTTAATGCCAAAGTTATGTTAGAATGCATCTCATTCTTGTTTCTGCAGCGGTGCGTCGAGCTCGTCATGAGGCGCGTGGTCCGGAGCAATGTATGACTGATGCATCAGTTCAATTCAACTTTACTCTAAATATATGAACTTACCTGTTTTGAATACTTTATATTTAACGTGTTCATTTATGTCAAATATTAGTGTTAAACTGTTGCACTTTAAATTAAGTTTGAAAGTATATTTTTCGATTATTGGTTATTCCATAGGCGCTCTCTCGCACACCTGCGTGGTTTAAAACACCAAATAGTTAAGCTATGACAAGGACAAAGAGTCTCAGTTGAAAAATGACCATATAACCCAACACAACAAGATTAACCAAAATGTAGATTTTCTTTAATGACAGGCTAAAATGACTGCTGAAGTATCAGCATTTTTGTAACCTGGCATGTCATATTTTGCACGAATGACCCACTGATTAAAAATCCATTACATAATCTACAGTACAGCACTACCTCAAAAATATTAAATGAGATTCCAAGAACAATATAAAACTTCTATGCATTCTGCTTTTCTTCGTCGCCAGAATCGAGTGGCCCTCCATGATTACAAAGAGCATTCCTGGCCCAGTGAGGTCATGTGTATGGTAAACATCTGCATGAAGTCAGTGTGCTGAAGCATGTGTGAGACTGTGTGCCAGGATCAAAGCCCTTTGATCCACTTCAAACAGAGAGATAGATGTGAGCACACTGTGAGCCATCTTATACTGCACAAACAAGACCTGAAGGTGGAATCCAAGCTAATCAGCCCTCTGCTGTCTGTCTCTATAGTTAGCTTCAACAATTTCAACACTCACAGGTGGGTTACCAAGATAGCTAATGATCAGATCCAGGATGAGCGTATATCAAAGAATGGATACTTTTCTTTAAAGAGCAGGAAATGTGTAGGAAATGCTGCTCCATGTGAAATCGCGCACATGTAGTAATTTACCACTGATTACAGAACCAGCATTACTGACAAGATGCGCATTAAATATCGGGCAAACTTTACGGTGCATCCCTAGAAATGACTACTTATCTAACAAAGACCCCGAAAAAAACAGACTTTAGTCAGAGTAGTCTACCAAGGCTATCAACTTCCAATGACCAGGACAATATAAGCATTTTACAATGCATTATTTTTTATCACAGAGATTAAAATAATATTTTTTGCATTACACTAATAGGAATTGGGGGTAACTAAACGAGCAACATGACTGTATCTATGCCATCAAGTCAGCTTCTACTGTATATTCTCATTTGCCAGTCCTAACAGCGAGCTGCAGTCTGTGCCATAAGCTACAGGTATGTGGGACATACTGTACCAGAATCCTGTATGCAGACATTCTCATCAGCGCTACCTGAAATAGCATTTGTCAGGAGAACTGTTTTAATGCACTGGGTTATCCAGAACTGCCATCTGCTTAACAACTCTGGAATGGGAATACTTTCCAGACTCTCACATTTGCTCAATTACCTAAGTGAAGTGCCAAACAATGTACTGTATCTGGGCAGTTAATAAACGTCTGTAAACTAGGGGCTTTCTTCAGAACTGGGGCACATGTCTCCATCAAAAAAAAGTGTCCCAATATTTTTTTTAAGGTTATAAATATATTTATATAAATATGGCTTTGCAGTACAGAGTCTAGCTGCTTCATTGCTGAAAAATGATAAACAGACATTATAAAATATCCCATTATTATTTTGATTTGAAAACACTTCCTGATATATGCAGTTTTTATGGCTTTAATGAAAAGTGAATGAAAGTTGCATTATCATATACATGCATATAGATCATCATCATATAGATACACAATCAAAATAATACTAAAATGTAATTTTACAGTTTTTTTTTATTTTATTATTCATTTTGTTTTATTTCTATTTGTTTTTAACAAAAAATGCTCACCTAAAATATCTCTTTACTAGACATTACAAGAGAGTTTTATCTGAACACCACTAAAATGCACTGTAACCAAAGGCCTTCAACATATGCTCCATACATAATCATGCTAGTAGCAAGTCATCAGAATCATTCACAGCTATAACCTATGGGAACAAAAATCCTGTTTAATACTCATAATAGATTGTGAGTGTTTCAGAAGACAGGTAGACAGGTGGGCAGTGGCTGGGGGAATATCCTGTTTTCATACGGTTCAGCACAGCTGGGAGACGTCAGGCAGTCGGCCTTGTGCCAGGGCTCAGGAGCAATGTGATCGCCCATGGCCAGATTGATTTTTACCAACTCTAATCCATAAAGGAAAGTCTACTTGCTTTTGACAGCTCAAAGAGCAGTGAGCTTGCAGTATACCGCTAACAAACCATCTTGTTGGAGAAACTAAAAGCCTTGCTGTGAACCGCACTGTTCACACTACAAATCAACACAAGGCCTAAACAGAATAAATGCAGACTTGGAACAATTTCACAACAGAAGTTAGACAAAACATTAAAAGTGGACAAAATTCTTGTTAAGCCACTTTAATGAGGTCTTATTTCCCAAGCAAGTCCCTGCGTTCTTTTTTAATTAGTAAAATTTAAGTAGTCAGGTATGTGAACTGAAGTAACTGGAGGGCAAGTCTGTGACTAGTCATTATTATGCGTCTTATTTTGTCATCATCACTATGCCAGCGAGTGGGAAAACATCAAGAAAGTATATGTAGGTCAGATTTCACCACTAAATCAACCGAAATAAATAAAAACAAAAGTTACAAAAGTAAAAACTAAATAAAATATAATAAAAACTAAATTTAAATATTGTTATATTATCGTCAGTTCGATATTATGGACTCAGGCAGAACGTCATACAATATTTCTATGGTAAGATAGCACTATACTGATCCTCAGGGGGAGAAAATCTGATATTTAATATCTCCTGTAATTTAGCCCGGTGACATCTAAATCTGTTTGACTTCCTATAGAGTACCAAAAAGAGCCAAGAGCAATTTAACCATCATTATCTTACGTCTATCAATGTTCCCAAATAGTGTGAATGTTCAATATAACTTCAGACTGAGATCACATATTTTTAAGCTCAGAAAATATCTATAAAATATTTATGCATCTATATATTTAAATAAATATATACATTTATTTTTTCAACATCATTATGTATTCATTTATTCTGACACATGTAAATAAGTATGTAAATTTATATTTAGCATTATATGTAACAGGACCAGTCAAAATGTTTGCTGTGGAAATAAAAATATTTTAATCCAACTATTTATAAAACCAGCCATCCCTGGATGTTGCTCTTTTGCATGGTGGCAACATGAATATGGGGCACACATGTTGCTTTATCTGACTGTAAGTCTTCTCCAGACCCAGCAGGAAGTCTGAACCTCAGAGGACTGAGTCCAGCTATTAGCTCATTACCATTTCCTGAGATGGTCTGGAGGCCTGCTTACACAAACACACACATAAATAGGAAAGACTGGCACTGGCCCCTAGGCAGTCTTTGTGTATGTATTTTCTTATTCAGCTCTTACTGTGGTCTACTGACCTACTGAGAAGCAGATCCTTCCTGTCCATGCCTTCAACAGGACCAAATTACATCTTTCTGCATGAACTCCTTTAACCCTAAACTCCTCCATTCACCCGCTACTCTCTATGTATCAATAGCACACCCTTGGAAACTAACTCAATGTTTGGAGATTCCCTTTTTATACTGAGGCCGAGGAAAGCAGCCAGTAAAATGGCTGCTTATCAGAGAGTATCAAAACTCTCTACAACGTGGTCAGCCAAGCCAAGTAAATATCAGTAAATTATTTTTTCAAGACAAATAAATTAGTTTAGTAGGAAGTCTAATCTAGTCTTGGCACCATGTTTTAACACAAAGGGCCAAGTATAACAAAAAGAAATATAATAAGAAATAAACCAATATTGTAAAAATTAACAAACACAGATCACAGTTTTTCCCTTTAGACTTTTTTGGAAAACTGAACCAGGACAAAACGGACTATACTTATACTTATTATTATTATTATTAATTAAAATAATTTCATATCACTATTGCACTATATTCAATTGACAGTGACTTTTTAAATGATTCTAAAGCAAAAATATATTTAGTAATATTATTACTTAACTATATTACTTAAAATTGATTATTTGTGTAATTGAAGTAAACAATGGCGATATTGTGGGGAAAATTTGTTCCAGTGAGATTTATGGAGAAACTGCATCATACAAACAATTTGAACACACAGGCAACCAATTAAACCCTATAAATAAAGCTTTAGTTGTTAATGGTTTAATTTTGGCCAGTAGCGGAATACAAAGGAACTGCGAAAATATAATGTTTCCAAACAGGTTTCCCAAAAGTGAAGTAAAAAAAAATTCGAAAAAAATGCACCCTGTAAGATATAAAGTCCAAATAAAAAAAATAAAAAAAATTAAGAAGGACGATGACAATTTGAACCAGTTACCCACTAGCTGCTCAAATGGTTTCTTTCCTCCCAACAAGAGCAGACAGGCCCACTTCAGGCAGATATGTGTAGAACATCAATCACTGAACATATTTACGGAGGCCCATGAGAGTCATCATTCAAATCCAACCCAAATAAAGACATGGAGCAGTAGAAATGTGAGATTTAGAATTATATTATGAAGGGAAAGGTTGTTTAATCAGCTGCTGTCTGATGTCTGTTTGAGCTGGATGCAAGACATGTCGACAAAAATCTGCCAATTTCAAACAGTGTAATTCTAGTATTATTTATATGGTATGCCAGTTTTTATTAATATTTTGAATGAGATTTGCTTTTATTCAGTTTTTTTTTTTTGTAATTTTGATTCGTCATTTTGTCTTTTGAATATTACCATTTCGGTTTCATTTTTTGTTTTTTTATCAGTTTCTTTTTTTCTAGTTAGTGATACGTTAAAGTGTAGTGCTTCATAAGCTTTCAATCAGTTGCCTGGGTGACATTTCCAATTTTTTATTTTGTTTCAGTTTTTCATCTAATATTTATATTTCATTTTAATTCTGCTTTATTTTTATTAACAAGAATGTTACTAGTTTTAGTTGTAGTTAACAACAATAACCCTTACTACAAAATATAGCCAAATGACCCAAATGATGGGCTGCTTTTTGTATTATACAATAAGGCTAGGAGATGTGCTGAGGGTCAAAAAAGATTCAAATATTAACAAAGAAAGAGGGAAAGAACAAGAAAGGGTTAGAAAGCAGGAAACATCTCTTGCATCAGCTGCACGAACGTACAACCATGGTGAGGGAAGACTGGCATTTCTTTTAGTAATTCATATCCAGGCCTCTAACTGCCCTCAGGGGACGGGGAGAGCATCACAAGAAACTCAATGCACGCATTCAGACTACAGTTTCATACTGCAAAAGGGCTACTTTCTCTTACACATTTTTTTTCCTAGAAGAAAGTACCACTATGTTGCCAGATGACACTCTATGCTCCTTGGGCTCACTTTGTTCTTTTGTTTGGAAAATGCCAGAGAAAAAAAGTCTGAAAAAGAGGAGTAAAGGATAACGTTTCATCCCTTCTCCCTTCCAAAAATTATAGTAACTGTTTGAGGGAGCTGCCAGGACATGCCACATTTGGAGTAAGGCTCTAGGAAATGTGTGGAACGCCGACAGACCTTCTCCTGTAATTAGATGGGGCTTTTTCCGACATCTAAGAGGTCAATAAGGAGTACAAACACTCCATCATGTTTACCTCCGATTGTTCTTAACTTCTCGCAACCAGAGATCAAAAGAATTGTTCATGTCAAAAATGACAAATGAACCTTCTGACCTTTATCGTTGTAAAAATGCAGCAGCGACTCCAAATAACCTGCAGTGTGGTGTTTGAAGTGATGACTCAATTCAAGAAACTGTATTCACTGCATGGAGGGGCACACTAGAGCTGCCTGACGGGGCCTCACAGACCACACGTGAGTTGGTTCAATCCCACACGCAAACAGCTGGATGGCACTAGTTCATTCTAAATACATCTGCATGGTCTTATGTTCTACAACTGTAAGGATCTGAAGGACACACCTGCAGAACTCCATCCCTCATTAGCCGACATATGCGGTTTATCCCATCCATTATTACAGTGAACGCCACTGAAAACATTAGCAGTCCCCGGCAGGCTCCTGGCTTCCTGTCTGACTGCCCACTGAGAGAAGTCCATAGAAGAGAGTGAGACCACTCTCCAGAAAGGCTCAGCCCGGCCTGACAGCCCTGACGCTGATACCAGAGGGGGTTTACCACTGACGGTCAGGAGGCTTCGAGGTCTTAGAGCCGGAATCCATGGAATGTCATAACATCCTAGAGCTGCTTGCTTATGGCAAAAATCATAATCATAATTATTTAAAGGTCCTATGACATGAAAATTTCACTTTCTGAGGTTTTTTAACATTAATATGACTTCCCCTAGCATGTATGTGGTCCCCAAGTTTCAAAAAAATTTAATCGGTGTAAATCGAGATTTTACTATCTTTCTCTGCCTTTGAGAAAATGGAAGCTCAAACGGGCTGATCTGGAATCTCCTCTTTGTGACGTTGTAAAAAGAAATGTTACCTCCCCTTTCTCTGCTTTGCCCGCCCAAATATTTACATATAATTCAGTCGCAATGTCAGCAAAGGCGTTACAAACAGACTTTTATGATATGGATTCGACAGCACCGCCACAAACAGTGAGTAACAGTGTTCATTAATGCCTGATCTGTGATCAGTGATTTCTGATGTGTAGTTAATCATTCAAGTTCACACAGACTTTCTTTCTAAATCGTTTAATACTGTTTATGCATCAGTGAATCAAGCCAGTGACTATACGATCAACTTCACGTTGTTTCTCTTAGTAGCATGAAACAAATCTGTTATTTAAATTGTGATTTAACTACAGAAAGCGATCAAAGAATGCTCCCTTTTTTTCGGTGCTGTCACACATCGCAAGTATATCTGCACACTTGCCTAAACTGCCGTTACAATGAATGACGCTGTTATGCTGCACAACAAAGCTCTTACTGTATTCATGTGTTTGCTGTTAGTTGTGGTGAAAGCATTTTGTGAGAGAAAACGTGTTGCAATAATGACTAGATGACTGCATTCACGCGATAAACAGACTCTGTCTATTTAATGCTCATCACTGCAGTCTTTCATGTGATGGGAAAAGATCGAAAAAATAATTATATAATCAACAAATCCACGATTCGTTAATCTCGACAGCTGTAGTATATATATATATATATATAAATATAAATATAAATATATATATATATTTTATTTTTTTTATTTTTTTGAGAGGGTCCACATGTAATACGCATTTCAAATGCAAAGATGTCAGCCAATCACAACAGTTGTCGTTTTCGCGGAGTCTCACATCAGACACTCCCCTTCAGAGAGAGCATTCAAGCCAGAGGGCTAATATCAGGATATAAAAAATGCTTTTTATTTCTAAATTTTAAATGTAAAAATCATACTAACAATATAAGTACACCTAAGGAAACATTAAAAAGCATTTAAAGAAAAGGAAATAATCCATGTCATGGGACCTTTAACACAATTAGGACTGGGCAAGAAGTTTTTTTCTTTTTTGTTTTAATACAACAGCTACATGTATCAAGCATATTTCGCTAATATTTTGTATCATGATAATTAATGGCATAAACAGTCACACTACATAATTTGTTATTTATGTTAATTTGGGGATTTTAAGAAGGGGAGAAAGTGAACTGCTGTAAAGGAAAGGAACAGAATGTGGCACAATAATCAAGATTAAATATAATTTCATAATTATTGGAAGCCAAAATCAAAACTTGTTTTAAAAATTATTTTAAGTATGCTATATGTTGATGCATAAATGTAATGTCTGTGTCCAACGAACAGAAAATGAAATTATTTTACTCCCCACTTTCTGGATGGCAAGCGTTATTTCAGCAAGTACAACACGTTCCTGGATCAACATCCTCATTGATCCTGGAACAACATTCCAATCAACCAATCAGAATTGAGATATACATTTTCAAGAAATATCTGTTTTTGGCTTAAAATCATGGTTAGGTGCTTCTAAACTTAATCAGATATCATTTCCCACTGATTTTAGGAATAAATTATGGGTAGGGATTGGGTTAGGTTTATATTTTTGGACAGTAATGTTGATCCAGGATCAAAAAAAGATGTTGATCCAGGAACATTTCTTACTTGGCAAAATCACGGTGACCCTTACTAGATAGTCATACAGACAGAGTCCCTGTCCGCCAATGACTAACTCTTACACTTAACCTGGTCTTTAGCAACACCACAAAGGTGATAAATACCACCAACAATCACTAAACCTAATCTGTCTATGTGTCATTTACTACTAAAAGGCAGACTGTCGCTAATCAGATCAAGACTTGCAGGACAGGTCAAATGCTCCATGCTGGCATGCTAATGGGCATTTTGTCAAAGCAGCACATCTGCTCTGCTTTAAAAGCCATGAATCTCATTTATAATACATTTTATTACCTGGTCCATCTTCATAACACCCTGAGCGCTAGCACTGGACCCCCCGTGACATTTGCATTTAATGTAATGAGCAGCATCATATTGTACTACACTGACAGATTAGAGTAATCTCTGCATAAATCACTTAATTAAGAGCAAACATGTACTTTATGCTAGACGCTTTCTCTCTTTTCTTGTCTGTAATCTGGAAAATGTCTCAATCTAAATTTGATTTCAACTTTGACCTTGAGAGTATTTTGGCAGTATTATGGTTCATTGATGGTATAAAATGATAAATTACAGTTTGATTACTAATGATATCTCCATGGTACTTAAAATCATACAGTATGATTCTCCAAAGAATAGGCTACTTTGGTACTGTCATGGTATTTTAAAGGTAATTCATTTGCCATTATTATAAGTTTGGGGTCGGTAAGATTATGTACAAAGGCTGCATTTATGGATCAAAAATACCATAAAAATAGAAATATTTGAAAATGTTTCAAATTTGAATACCTTTTAAAAGGTAATCGATTATTGTGATGGTAAAGCAAAAATTTCAGCAGTCATTACTCCAGTTGTCAGTGTCATATGATCCTTGAGATATAACTCTAAAACAAAAAAAGCAAGCCATATGAAAGAACTATAACTGTACACAAGAAACAGCAGGACAACGCATGTGCCTAAAAGACAAATTACTCAATGAAGTTCATCGTGGACATCAGAGAAACAATGCAACTGAAATACCACAGGGCCACATGACAGACATTACCCATCTGTGCTCATCTGAGATTGTATCCTAGATCTTCTGAACAGTGTTTAAAGACTTCCCATTCCCTGCAACCCCCTTCCTGTGTAAAACAACCAGCACTCTCTTTCTAAACTACAGGTCTTTTCAACCAAAGAAGTCGAAGGCGAGTAACCCTAGAAGGACAGCGTTTACATTCAAGTCCAAGCCTGTTGTGCTAGAATATCTGTCATGGTATGTTAGCTCTGGGGAAGCAGGATTCACTGTAACAAAAACGTAATTAGAGGTAAAATGAGAGAGTCTCAAGCCCTCAGGGCAGGAGATAGTAGCTGGTGTGAATCCAAAGCCTCTAACTGTAGTGCAGAGGTGCTACTGGGAAGTTTGTGCGATGGGAAAATTGAGACAGCGCTCAAACTCAAAGTGCACCAAAGACTGACATCATCAAGTTCATCAAGTCTCATATGAGAGGCTGTCAGGATGGAAAACGTTTCATATTTCATACTAGGGGTGTAAGAAAATATTGATACACTTGAGTATCGTGATACTTTGTTTGGCGATACTGTATCGATTCTCAAAAACGGAATATTGATATAAAAAGAAAATCATACAAGATCCATGGCAGTTGTTTAATTTTGAGTTTATATCCCTCCACTGCTTGCCGCGTCACGTGTGAAGAGGCTCGCGCGGAGAGAGGTGGGCTGCAGGGTCGCCGTGCAGCTGCAGCTTTCTCTCAATTTGGGGGCGATTTGTGCAGTTGGGACGAGGCTCACGTCGCGGTTTTGGCGATTCCACAGAAAACATAAACACAAACTGAAAAACCTGTGAAATCCAAGTGGAAAGGTTCAACATCTGTATTTATTTCATTGTTTTACAATTGTTTCGTTTTCTTTAGAAATCCTGTGAGCACTTTATTTTTCATTGATATTAAGTAGATGTAATTTTTTGTTCAGATCAAAATGTTATGACACTGTCAGTTACAATTGTAAACTTAAACTGTGAACCTTTAAAGCAGGGTCTAATATATATATATATATATATATATATATATATATATATATATATATATATATATATATATATATATATATATATATATATATATACACACACAGTCTTTTTATAAAATACATTTTATATGTATTATACATTTAACTAAAGGATCCTGCAAGCACTTAAATTTCTCCCCTTTACTCATTCTGCACAAAAAGTGGTTCAATAACGTTGAATGTCACAGGGACTGTGTTCTGGTTAAATCATTTTTATTTATTTATTTATTGCTAAGGTTTACAGATAGTGGTGTGTTCTTAATGACAGCTTTCCTAAAAAATATATCCTGTGCCTAACATAAGAAATATCCCTTGCTTACAGTATCGCAGTGTATCGCAACATATCGTATCGCAACCCCTGTATCATGATACGTACCATATTGCCAGATTATTGGCAATACACAGCCCTATTTCATACTTTAACAAACCCACCAAAACACTGAAAAAAAAATGTGTGTATGATTTACAATTTAACTAAAAGTTAATTTTGAAGCTGAAAGACTGAATGTACTGTAGTATGTCTTGTAAAATGTAGGCTACTCCATAATCTAGTCCCAATAAAGATGTTTTTTTAAGTGTGGAATAAATAAAGTTTGACCTCTCCAAGAAATACCATTCAAAAAGGGAAATTTTCACCTACCAAACCCCCAAAAAGAAAAACTGTTGGAGAGCCATTGACTAAACCTATATTTTACCATGGGATCGAGCAGATGTACTATTGATATGTCATGTATTATGCTTTGGTTGCCGTTTAGCATTACGTCACATGTGTTCCTATTTTTCTCTCTTTTATGTCAATGATAGGATCTTTACTAGACTGTAGCAAACACAAAAGCTCATCCACTTTCAAATAGGTCTTACAAAGAATGTATGGAAACAAAGCCTGTACTCTGTATAATATCCAATGTGATGTTACATCTTTGGAAAAGCATGTTTTATGGGACATGGCTGCTTGATTGTCATTCATGCTTGAAATAAATTAAGACATGAAAGTTAAAAAAAATACATATTTCAACATGTTTTTAAATAAAAGTACTATGGAGAAAGCTAAATTAAGGAAACAACGTACTGATGATGGATTTTTTTTTATTTTTTTTATTACTATTATTATTACAAACATGCAGCTTTTTGATTCACATGAAGTTAATTGATGGACTGGAGTTTTTATCAACTGCTTGAACTCTCATTCTGATGGCACCCATTCACTACAAAGATCAACTGTAGAGCAAATGATGTAAACCTTAATTTCTCCTGATCTGTTCTGATGAGGAATCAAGTCTTGGATGGCCAGAAGGTGAGTACATTTTCAGCAAATTTTCATATTGGATTGAACTACTACTTTAATTATGGGTGTGTTGCATTTCATTTTAAACAGCTAATTATTTTGGATGTCTACATAATGAAGTGGTGTACGCTCAACCGGGAAAAATGGATATCATCTATAAAGGTCAAGAGGTGAGTTCGACCCTGCAACCTAGAAGGATTCTAGTAGGCCACAGATTGACATAACCACATGACTCATAATCCAGTCTAACATCACATCAGACCACAAGACATTATTATGTGTGATATATATGTAATAAATAAATTCTAACTGCCCAAAAAATTACTACATTTTGGATTATACACAACATCATCTACTAAAACAAGATGTGTATACTCTGATCTCTTTTTGCTTAAATTGTCAAACCTCTGACATACACAAACAACCCAAGTCCCAAAAAAGCTGCGTCTTACGTAAGGTAGAGTTATGGGATGGTGCTTTAAATAAGGTCTGGGTTGATGTGAATCAAGCTTCTTATCTCAAAGGAACAACTGGGACCACATACATATCTCCACTGGACAACAAGACGAAAGATATGATCCACAAACCAATGTGTTCTCTCTCTCTCTCTGTCTCAATCACATAAACACACACACACACACACACAACAATTGCAAAGTAACACAAACCTGAAAGACACAGAAGTGACAAGCTACATACCAAACTCAGTTATACTACAAAAAAAAAAAAACTCATCATATTCATCTTAAATCACATTCATGTGTCTGCATGGTCTCTACTGCAAGTTATAATTGAGCACAAAATAATGCAACATGAACAATGCACGAGTAATGCAAAACACATAAAGAACATGTTCCAGAGACAAAAATGAAATAAAGGCTTGAAAATCAGATGTCATGTAAACACAGTGTACAGTAGAGACCATGATAAAACAACAAAACAATATTCTTTAAAGATTTCAACGTATTTGTGTAACCTCCAACGTGCCAACTAATCATGGGCAGATCCCAGAGAAGCACACAGTAAGCATCTACAGCCAGATTCCCTGGTAATTATAGTGAAAGGCAATATGGCAGAAGCTGAAAAAGCCCACATCTTCTTTTCTCCAGAAAAGCCATATAGCCCTTTTCTCTCATTCTGTCCCTTGCAGGTTCCGATTTTGCTTTTATATGGGTCCTCCTCAAATACAAAAATCAATCACTCAGCTCTAGAGAACATTTTTAAAGTGAAAGTGAATGAGAAGTGACATGGCCAAGTATGGTGATCCATACTTGGACCTGAGACTCAAACCCACAACCTTCGGGTTACAAAACCGACTCTCTAATCATTAGGCCATGACTGCCCGTAATACATAATATGACAGGTACTGTTACAAGGCAGCTGTTTTCACAGAGGAATCTTTTAACAGAATACCTGTTAAAAACAATAAATTCCCCTCCTCCAGTTGGGATGACAGAGCTACCACAGATTAGGTTGATTAAAATGGTTTGATGTGCTGGCCCTGTAAAGTAGATCCTTAAAAGTGCAATATATGAGTAAACACTAGATGTATTGCACAACTGGTCATAGTTACATCCCGACAGTATTTTAGGAATAATAGAAAAAACAAACAAAAAAACAATGTAAACACTTCTAAATCAGATTTAAAAACACCTTGCGCACATGCACAGTGCTGTAATTTACATACATTTTATGTCTTACAAACCAAGCCGATGTTTATTTTTATGAACTGGTCAGTGGAGAAGACTGAATATTCACTAAACATTTGTCAGCTTTCATTTTTAGATGCTTCATCAAAGCAAAAACAACAATTATACTCTAGTTCCAGTGATATTATCACGGTGCTTTTCTCTGGTTACGAATGCTGTGATCAAAAAATGCATTTAATGTACATGCAAATTAACATGTGAATCGGAGTGTAAAGGTTAGGGCTCATTTAAATTGAACTTTCAGTACTGGACAAGAACAGCATTCTAATCAATCTGTTAATCAATTGGTTTAAGATGCTACCTCAGAAGGTAGCTTTACATTTAGACAGTAGACAACAAGGCAGCCAGGTTTTGAAATAAAACTAACAGTGGCCCAAAGGGACTAAGCATTCAGAAATCAGCCTCCAGAGCTTCAACACACTATGGATAAACGCATTTCCTCCTTAACTGCAATACTCACTATCCTAGGGCAATTAAAACCTCTCATCTAAGATAGATAATTCGCCTAGTCGTAATTTGTTTCAGGCGGTGCATTAGGCAATTAGACCAATGGAGATTTATCACAAAGTGCATTCCGGAGATTCAGGAGCACTTCTCCTGTTGGCAATGTCAGAGCATCTTGTGCAAACATGCATGCATCTCCTCTCGCTCTCACTCAAGAGCTTTTCTTTCAGCAAAAAGAACAGCACTCCGGCGTAGATACAAGTGAGTGCAAAACACTTTAGTGTTCACAGTTTCAAGCGCAGTCTATTTTCAGTGCTAGCTGCGTGTGTCCTTGAGTAACTGTTCTTTTAAGCAGAGTAACGCTCAACACTGCTGTCAGCCCTGTTACTTCAAGCCATTATAAAACTGAACCAGGTCTTCTGGGAGACACGTCAAAGCAAGTGTGCTCCTTTTCCACCCAACCTGAAAAACAAAGACCTACATAACCCTACCATGAAAAAAAACCCCAAAAAAACAGAATATTTATTTTCTGTGTAATGCACACTACCTTGCTGCTTTGTTCAGGCTGTGCTGAGCCAGAGCACTGGGGGTAGTTTTACATGGAAATCAGCAGAAATGTAGAATGGAGACCTGATTAACACAATGGAAACTGGTATCTCCATGACCTTAGAAAACTCTTGCTGATTCATCACACTGATTTTCAGATGGCATTTTTGTAACATGTGAGATAACAATTATGATAAAAAAAATGGATGAATAATTTAAGGGGATGACCACAGGATGCACAGGATGATGGGAACGAGCTTGGAAAACTAAGCAAACTGGAAAATATAGGCAAAAAATAATAATAACTGGTTTCTTAGGATTCAACTAGAATATATTTATCTCAATTAAATGTATACATTAATAGCTTAATAAGGCTGACTAAAATATTAAACATTCACAATATATTTGCAAAGATTTTGCGGGTGATATAAAATTAAGCAACACTGTGAATTTAATTATGATTTTAATGCACTTTTAATTGGCTATTAGGTTTCCTAATGAGTGTATCATTAGTATAATTTATCAGTTAGTCTAATTAGCATATCTGATGTATATTTAAGAGTAGCAATAAAACATTCAAATGGTTAAGCTAGATTCATTTCAATGAATCACTTCAAAATGTCAAGTGATAATTCATAACTTTGATTCAATTATTCAAATGCACCATCACTCAAATTCCCAATGTGGTAGGTTTTATGTATAATTTTATTTTTTATTTTGTTAATTGAGTGAAAAAGTGCAAAGGAATTTGTGCTCTGCATTTAACCCATCCAAGTGCACACACACAGTAAGGAACACTGTGAACACTCAACTTTGGGTTATAAGTCAGGCTCTTTAACCATTAAGTTAAAGTATTTAACATTATGAATTAAATATGTATATTGGAGTTTTAACTCTGTTAAATTGTCCTAATCTATAAGAAAATGTGTTAAAATATGCAGTTTTGCACATACATAATTAAGGTGGGGTTCTCTGTGGTTTGACTGCTGTATTGTTGTTTCATACTAAGAAAAATGTTGTATTCTATACCTTTTTGGCAACACTTCTTAATGATCATCAACCACATGCAGATTCATGTATAGACCATTTGCAGCTCAGCACAGATCGTGGAAGAGATATGTACTGCAAAAGATGCTGCTCTAGTGGGAAATGTCTGTTTATAATGGAAGACAAAAAGATCCATTATCATCTCTTTTATGATACAACACTCCACTTCCCGCACCAGACCTCACCACTCAGTGGGACAGCCATGATGCTCACTGAAATATAAGACAAAAATTATATTTTGCAGTCCTGATGAAGAGTTTAAAGTAGGGTTGTGCGATTAATCGAAATCAAATCGAAATCGCGATTTGAGACGTTGCAATTTGCTAATCGCAAATGCCTGCGATGTGGATGCGATATTACTCTGTTCCAGAGCATATCAATCAACTCTGCTCTAGCCAACTGTGTAAACGCCCACCATAAAAAAATTTTTTTTAAAAACCTCCGGAAAGCAGGAGAGAGACAGAGTGGGATTTTGGCGTCTACATGGTCAGGTCTATAGTTAGGCAAATTAAAACTAAAGAAAAACGTTATGTAACTTAAGCTTTGAAAAGACAGACAACGAACAAAAAATATAATTTACAAGAGCTGCGTCACAATGAAGAGCATATCTTATTGCATGTTCGCTATTCACAATTCAGAAGACCGCACACACAGCCTGTGTCTCTGAATGATTCTCATAGTCGCTCCTCTCTTCCCCACGCGGCGCGAATCCCTCGTCACAAACGAGTCGTTCACATTTGCCGCACTCACGCAGCCTGTTTCGTAACGCTCGGTTGTACTGCACCGCAAATCTCCACGAGCGCATCTGGCAGGATGAGACTTGACGCACGTGCGCAACCTGCGTCGACTCGTGCCTGGCTCGGCTTCGCGTTTAAAACTAATGTAAATTCAGTCTAACTGCTTGCTCATTTCACTTGAATGAAATGAAACATTCAGCACATTTTCCACTTGTTCTTAAAATCCCAAATACAGTTTAACATCTAATACTTTAATAATTGACTAAAGAAATACAGTTCTTTATTTATATATAAAAATAAATATTTCCAGTGAAATTCAGTAACTATAAAATTAGTCATACCATTATAATTTTGTCTGCTGAAAAAAATAAATTATATATATATATATATATATATATATATATATATATATATATATATATATATAGAACCCCTCCCAAAACGCCAATTGAAAATTTAAAGGATTTCAGGGTTATAATGGGAATTGTACTGGATGGAACAACAGCAATTCCTATTGGAATTATGCCAAAAACAAAAAAGGAATTTTGTAATGGTTTCATGGAAACTGTAAGAATTTCTGTTGTTTTGTTTGTTTGTTTTTCAGATACTCATACTGTGCTGCACATTATTGACAATATTGAGCTGAAGCTTTACTTGACAAATTTAAAATCGCAAATCAAATCGCAATCGAAATATGTCAAAATAATCGTAATTAGATATTTTCCCCATATTGCACAGCCCTAGTTTAAAGTAGTCTAAATGAGCATTTTGCAGAAAGAAAATACTTTCAACAATTACAATTTTCTAGTTACTTTAGACTAATCTATAGTATTTTGGTGTAACATTTAACTAAACAGCTTTTTTGTAAGTTGTCTTGTGCCTATTGGCTTAAAAAAATTTTTTTTAGCTATTTTATACAACCCGAATTCCGGAAAAGTTGGGACGTTTTTTAAATTTTAATAAAATGAAAACTAAAAGACTTTCAAATCACATGAGCCAATATTTTATTCACAATAGAACATAGATAACATAGCAAATGTTTAAACTGAGAAAGTTTACAATTTTATGCACAAAATGAGCTCATTTCAATTTTGATTTCTGCTAAAGGTCTCAAAATAGTTGGGACGGGGCATGTTTACCATAGTGTAGCATCTCCTTTTCTTTTCAAAACAGTTTGGAGACGTCTGGGCATTGAGGCTATGAGTTGCTGGAGTTTTGCTGTTGGAATTTGGTCCCATTCTTGCCTTATATAGATTTCCAGCTGCTGAAGAGTTCGTGGTCGTCTTTGACGTATTTTTCGTTTAATAATGCGCCAAATGTTCTCTATAGGTGAAAGATCTGGACTGCAGGCAGGCCAGGTTAGCACCCGGACTCTTCTACGACGAAGCCATGCTGTTGTTATAGCTGCAGTATGTGGTTTTGCATTGTCCTGCTGAAATAAACAAGGCCTTCCCTGAAATAGACGTTGTTTGGAGGGAAGCATATGTTGCTCTAAAACCTTTATATACCTTTCAGCATTCACAGAGCCTTCCAAAACATGCAAGCTGCCCATACCGTATGCACTTATGCACCCCCATACCATCAGAGATGCTGGCTTTTGAACTGAACGCTGATAACATGCTGGAAGGTCTCCCTCCTCTTTAGCCCGGAGGACACGGCGTCCGTGATTTCCAACAAGAATGTCAAATTTGGACTCGTCTGACCATAAAACACTATTCCACTTTGAAATAGTCCATTTTAAATGAGCCTTGGCCCACAGGACACGACGGCGCTTCTGGACCATGTTCACATATGGCTTCCTTTTTGCATGATAGAGCTTTAGTTGGCATCTGCTGATGGCACGGCGGATTGTGTTTACCGACAGTGGTTTCTGAAAGTATTCCTGGGCCCATTTAGTAATGTCATTGACACAATCATGCCGATGAGTGATGCAGTGTCGTCTGAGAGCCCGAAGACCACGGGCATCTAATAAAGGTCTCCGGCCTTGTCCCTTACGCACAGAGATTTCTCCAGTTTCTCTGAATCTTTTGATGATGTTATGCACTGTAGATGATGAGATTTGCAAAGCCTTTGCAATTTGACGTTGAGGAACATTGTTTTTAAAGTTTTCCACAATTTTTTTACGCAGTCTTTCACAGATTGGAGAGCCTCTGCCCATCTTTACTTCTGAGAGACTCTGCTTCTCTAAGACAAAGCTTTTATAGCTAATCATGTTACAGACCTGATACCAATTAACTTAATTAATCACTAGATGTTCTCCCAGCTGAATCTTTTCAAAACTGCTTGCTTTTTTAGCCATTTGTTGCCCCCGTGCCAACTTTTTTGAGACCTGTAGCAGGCATTAAATTTTAAATGAGCTAATTAAGTGGATAAAAGTGTAAAATTTCTCAGTTTAAACATTTGCTACGTTATCTATGTTCTATTGTGAATAAAATATTGGCTCATGTGATTTGAAATTCCTTTAGTTTTCATTTTATTAAAATTTAAAAAACGTCCCAACTTTTCCGGAATTCGGGTTGTAGAATAAAGGCTATGCAATGTCAAAAATGAATAATTTCAATTATTTTATAAAATGGGGAGGTTTAATCTCCATTATGGATTTATAAACTCAAACTTGTTAATTACTTTCTTTTTTATAATAAAACACTCCTGTGGGCTTAATAATGTGCAGGAGCTTAAAAAGGTCACTGAATTGTAAGGCAGTAATTTAAATTTCATAAAAAGGACCTGAATAATATGCTTTCCATGTGTGACTGCTGGTGGAGAGCTTAAAAAAGAACCACAGTGTTCAGATTGGTATCAATAAATGGCCTTTTCTTTGGAAATCCCACACGTCCGTGGCTGGAACCACAATCCCCCTCCCTAAAGTTTCTGCCTCTGGGGAGGGAGCTGCACAGACCAAGCCATGGTACATCTAACGGGTCTGTACCCCAATGAATCTCTGAGACCACAGCTCACACCCCGACCACAAAAAGGTCTTATCGTGTGGAAGAGTTAGAGAGAACCCAATTCTCAACAGCAACTCTAAAATCAGACGCAACTAGGGGCAAAGGCAGCTGTGTTAAAACAAAAAACAAAAAGAGATGAGATGATGTTCTGGTGACTTCAATGCAATGATACAGCATTGTATGAGTTAACATAAATAAAGGACAGGGCTGTGCCTTTGCCACAAGTGATAATCAATCAGGCTTAACGCACACAAAGACAAGGGAAAGCCGTTCCCTGACATTTCATGCCTGACGACTGCCTTTTCGAAAAGCTCACTGCCCCCAGCGATTCAGCGCCAGTGGCCCTAGACATCTTTTCAAGGAAGGTTTGCTGACAGCATGGCCTTTGGCTATTGATTAGGGCGGGCTGGAACCCACCGCCTACCCCCTCAACCTTTAAAGTTCAAAAGGTCAGTGCAGGAGAAAAGAGGAAGGGGGTTGGAAAGAGATAACTGCGGCAGTAGATGAATTTCCCTTCGATCAAGGAACTGCCACATGGGACAACTCAGCCTAAATCTAAACAAATAAGGCCTGAAAAAGAAAACTACACATTTTCAGTAAAATATGTGACACTGAAATAATAAAAAAATCCAGAAATATCTGTTTACAAAATTCACATTTTTCAAATAATTATATTGCAACAATAATAAAACAGCATAATCAGCTGTAATAAGTGAAAATGTAATATTTAAATTGTAACATTAATATATATATGCATCATGCTAATATTTACTGTACTAACTGTAATTTATGCTAATATAAATGAACATTTCTTTTACAGCAATCAGTTCTCATTTGCATAAAATGTACTTCTGCTTAACATAATCACATCATCAATAGCCTCTCATCTCACCAAAAATTACATACTGCCACAGAATTGCAAACTATTAAGGAAAAACAACTTCTAAACCGGAACTCAAAAGTTTGTCCGCATTGATTTTAATAGTTTTAACTCGGGATGTCCTACACCTTCAATATCAGAACAGTCTCCATACAAGTTTTCAAGTAACCCTCCGAAAACCAAGAGCTGTTTTGACTTTGCAGTTCTACAGACTTTTCCCCCACTAAACTCGACTATTATTTCTTGATCATCCATGATGACGACAAGCATGGCCTTATTTGTCAGCGCGATGAAAGCTGCTTGTTTGCAGTAGCTGCCTTTTGATTGTTTGGGATTACATTAGTTTAAGTAGGATGAAGACATGCTAGGCTGAGGGCCAGCAGCAGTTCTATTGAAAGACCAGCCAAGTCAGTAGAACTTATCCCATCATACACACCCAGAGCAACATTAAGGACCATGCAGAAAAAAAACTTGGTTATACAATACAGATGCAAAAAACAACATATTTTTCATATTTTACGGTTCAGAATTCACCTGATCGTTTTTGATGCTTACATAAGGCAAGTGCATTTAAGAGCTAGATGGAGCACAGTGGAAAGAAACACTTGGGGTCTAATAAAAAAAAAAATAATAATAATTTTGAATATTTCTCACTCGACATGACTTGAAAGTGTAACACTTGCAGAAAAACAATACAAAAATGCATCAAGATGCAAATATAGGAGCCAAAGACATTTGTCAGCAATAGTAGCGATAGATTAAAGAAGATAAGACATTTTTTTATGACTGCAAACTGTATAACCGCTAAATCACTGCATACAAATTAAAACAGTAAATAACTTTACTAATCAATTAGTTGTTGGGTCACAAGTTAATTAATTCAGTGGTTTTCAAAATTAACAAAAATGAATGAAAAAATATACAATTGAAAGAAAAACATTTGTGTACAAGTACAATTGAATTATTAATTAGCCTATTTGAATTTATAATCACATTTTATAGATAATATTTACATTTCTCTAAGTAAAAGAAAATTACATCTTTTAAACAGCATGTTGTTTTATAATAAAATTTCGTTTTTCACACAGTATGAGTCTTAAACTATAGATATAAAAAACATAAAATATAATATAAAATATACTTAAATATAAAGTCTTAAAATATACATTTTATTACCAAGGGGATCCTTTGTAGGAGAATAGACATATTTAGGCATCATCTGCATTAAAAAGTTTTATGTTCAGCAGTGTGACTTATTTATTCTAAAAATATGCATAATGTAAAAAATGCTTTATAAAATCTGTAAAGAGGCAACAAAGTTAGCGTGTCTAGAAGGAGGTCATGTTGCTTTAGTGGAAGGCCTTAGGGAGGGAATGCAGGTGCTGCAAGAGACATCTTGGGTTGCTTCGAGAACAGACGATAAACAATGACAGAATCATCAGCACGGTTGCTAAGGGAACACATACACAACCATCAGGATCTTTTGATCTGTTGGGATTCGGGAGAGATACATCACTTATTCAGCTCAGGAAAGAGCACTAAAATAATGTAGTGCGCTAAAATAAAAGTACTTTACCTTATTAATCTGATAAAGGAAACCATAAAAAAACTAAAGCAATGCACCACCATGATGTTAATCTTGATTGTTTGCTGCTTGCTTATCCTAATGGCCATTAATTGCCTCACTGAAGCAAATCAGAGCTGATTGCAAGTTTCAAATTGGCATAAATAACAAGTGATGCCAGCTAATAAGAAAATTAACAATTAGCCTATCGCTAATATGAACCCTCATATCACGCTGTCTACAAACAGGGATGATGATACAGAGCTGTTGTAAGTCTTTAGGGATCAGCTGAGATCAATACGGGTCAATGGATGAGTGTTGAACAAACTTCTGAGATCAGTAGAAATAATTTTGATGTTTAAACATATGGAGGAAACTAAAATAGCCTCAAATTCTTCCCGGATGTTTACAGTCACCTTTTTGAAGAGTCACTCCACTAAAACAAACTTCTCGAAGAAATCTTTCACCTCCTGCTTCTTCCCCCGACATAACTGCGCTCATTGAAGGCTGAGAAGTTTTGGTACAGCAGTTCTTGTCTTTGTATGCTGGTTAGTCTTCTTAATAATCCTAACCAAGGTCTTTTGGCAAAGGGCTCGCTAGCAACCCATGATGGGCCCCAAGGGAAGGGTTTGCTGCCTGCTTTTTCTTCATGGCATGGATAGTACGACTTTTTCCATGTCTGATGAGGTCTGATATATTGCATGAGGTACAAGTCAACAAGTCATGTTTTAATATGAGCGGTACAGGCCAGATAGCCACTAGAAAAAACATAAAATCATATACTGATAACCTGTGATTGTTTTTCTCACGTAAATGCACCATGCTTAAGAGGGATTTTCTTCTTTCAGATGAATACAATCAGATTTATATAAAAAAAAATCCTTGCTCTTCCAAGCTTTATAATGGCAGTAAATGGTGGTCAAGATTTTGAAGCAAAATAAAGTGCATCCATCATAAAAGGTACTCCACACACCTCCGAGGGGTTAATAACAATTAGGGCTGGGTATCGAGTTCGATACTTTTTACCAAATTGCCTTGATATATACAATCAAATATCGAAAACATGTCTTGTCTTTCGATACCCAATTTAAAAACCTAAGGGGTTAATCTTGTCAACGTCAGTGATCCAATAAGCATGCTTTATGTGCCTAAATCAGTGATTGGCTCTGGCAAGGCATCAAGGAAAATGCATGTTTCATGACCTTTCATTAATACTGTTGCATCAAAAGACAATTTATAAAAGTCAATTTAAGACAACATAAGACAATTTATAAAATGTATACTATGCTTTTACTCAAAACTCACTTTAAAACACCATTGAGTGTTTGTAATAACTTCCGATTGCAATTTAGTGAGAGGGTTTTGGTCATATAATGTTCCAGAAATATGTTATTTGTAGCCTTTTCTATCAAGCTAACTGCTACACCTGGGGCCCGTTCTTCGTACGTCGCTTATTACATCCGAGATCAAATGACACATCCAAGATGATATCATCGTGCTAATCATGATCCGGCTAATTGGGTTCTTCGAACACACCTGTTGTGTATGATTAGTATCGCTGGATTGAGTTATCTGAGATAATTGCGCGTTCACGTGTTGGCTTAAAAGGGGATATGTATCGATACTCGAAACCATGATCAGCAGGGCAGCGATTGGCTGGTGGCAAGACGGCAATGTAATGACATCATATAATTTAAAACTACACCCGACGAAAAACTTGACAAATTTCTGGACTTTTATAAGGAAACAGCCAAGCAAACAAAACTACATAAATGTTATAATAGATACATGAAACAGATAATAGATGCATGTTTTTATTTTATTAGAATTTTTTTCATGATTCCCAATTATTTATATTAGTTGTACAATCTTTACATTTTTATTTCAATGTAGAAATTATCTATTCATTTCATTTTATATTTGGACAGATTTGTTACGTGACAGCATTAATGAAAGTTTCTTAAGGGTCAATATCATGTTATCTGCATCTCCTGCACTCCATCAAGCCACTCTTATAATAGCAGTCATCACTCAAAATAATGCATGACTCTATTATCTGTATAGCATGTGTGTAAGACTCTAATACAATTATGAAGTAATAATTTTATGACAAATAAATATTTCAGTGAGTAAAACTGGCTGTGTCTATAGTAGGCTGTTATGGACTACACAGCCTTTTTATATTATTTTTTAATAATTTAATGATTATTATTTTAAATTATTGTCTCTGGATCAGTACGATACTCTTGTAATAAAGTAGCAGACATATTTTGAGTATCAGTTCTGGTTGAAAAGAAGCGATCTAATCCTGTTTACATGAAATAAGCCTACTCCCGAGCAGGTTTAAGCTTACGGACCTGTTGCTATGACAGCAGCTCCGGGATGAGCTTCGAAGAACCAAATGATCCAAGATCACGCCAAATCGTCAACATTCAAATCAAGCAAACTGAGTTAGCAACGTACGAAGAACGGGCCCCTGGTTAGCATTTCTCAGGTAAACACTGTATTGTTATAAAAACAGGCAGAATCTCATGCAAATCACATACAAATCATATACTGTTGTAATTGCATGTTTATCAGCTTCATGTTTCATCCCTGTAAATGTTTTTCTGGAAGTGTAACACAGGTTCGTCAGTGGAGAGAGGGCAGGTTATGAATTGCCCACGTGGCAAATTTGCATGATCAACTTAAAAGCGAAATTTTTGTAAATGTGAGCTCACCTTAAGAAATATGTCAAAAACATAAAACATATACACAGATGGATTGTTCTCAATTAGATCAACAACATGCATTAGAAAACAGAGGGTGGATTTGAATTTCATGCCAAATTTAACATTACAACTCATCTAATAATGCAAGTTCTCTATATAAGTGCAAACTAATGTGAAAAATAATAGATGCCATGAATCACACAAGACAGACAAAAGTCAAAGTCACACTCAAGTCCATCTAAAATACAACAAATTGGTGCTATGATAATACTTTGCAATAGACACACAAGGGATCAGACAACCTAACTTGTAATAACAATAACAACCTAACTATTCCTTGACTTGTGGTGGGTTTTGTTAAGGTTCAGGGTGGCAGAGTCAGTGTGTGATGTTTGGGTCGAGAGAAGCAGATTTGATTGGAAAAGTGAAGAGTGAAAAGCCCAGCATGCTTGGAAAGACTATCCAGGAGACAGGCTTAGTCTACCAAACAAGAGAGAGGGAGAGTAGACACAGATGGTCCCATCAATAACCCCTACTCTTTCCTCCACCACCACCAGTGTTCATCCACTATTTGGGCTCTAGAATCAAGCACAAAGACTGATGGTCTGTCCGGAGCAGATGGCAGGTATACAGAACGTCTCAAGCAGGAAGTGTGGGAATTCTACTGCAAATGAGACTTCATTAACAATAATGGGCGGTAAATTGACATAGCTGTCAAACAAAGGCATTGTTTTAATTACTTTAAACGGATTTAAGATTGTTTTTTTTAATCTTGTTTATAATATAGTTTAGAGCAAGTATTAAGAGTTTGCTGCATTGGCATTTAGTGCCACTACTGAACTTCCAGCATCACAAAAAACAAGGATAAGGGCTTTCCGATTTCCAAATTAATCATATGATTGGGGCTTTTATGTAACAAGCAAAACCTGAAACTAAACCAAATTAAAATTATTAAAAATAGTTGACGTGACTTTATGAAATAACTGGACATCCAGGGTAAAGGCCAAACTAGACAGAATAAAATCTGAGCTATAAATAATATCTTAGTCAGTAGCACTGAAAATTGCACAAGGCCCAAGACAGCCCTGTTAGTGACATTGGTAACACTGGACAAACCTTAGGCCAGTTTTATACAATTACTCATTGTTCATTCATAATTTAGCAAGGCTGGTGTCAGTATGAAAAATATATTTGTAAAAGTACAAAAATATTCCAAATATTTACTATCTCTGTACCCATTTCTTACAGAAAAATAAATATATAGATCATCATTCAGAAGTGAATGGCAGTGCATTTGTGTCTCACTGGAAGCTTGCTTAGAGGTTATAACATTTATGTGGGGAAATATTCTCGCATGACAGGCTAAGGACAGCGTCCATGTCAGGAGCCAGCAGGGGCAGGCCAGTGAGTCGTGACCCAGTGCCATGAAAGGAACGCCAACTGTGTGACATCAAACAGACAATCTAGCCAAAGAAAACGATGCTTTGTGCTTTGCCAGCAGGCCTAGGGACCAAATTATGAGTGTACACATCTCTGCACTTGCTATGAAGTAATGCACCCCGGTGTCATGGAGTTCAATTTGTTTTTTAAAACAGCATTCATACCTTTTCAATCGTGATGAAAGTGAAAATTCACAAAATGTTCATGAAATACAAATTTATTTATTTTTATTCTTGATTTACCTAGGCTTCAGTCCGCTTTCACATCAACACAGCATCTTTGTGCTTTTCCATATTTTGTTACGTTCATCTTACATCATTCTCTCTATGCAGTCAGTCAGTGGAAACAACACGTGGAAACTAAAACAGTTAGTCCTGACAGACTCACTTTGTGAAATGTAACCTTAATATCAAACTTGATTGCTAAAAGGAAGTATTCTTGAATTAAAGTCAACATAAAATCTCGGGTTTACCATTGATCTTGCTGCATGTGATTCATTGCTATTCCAGAGAACACTACCGTTTGTATTCATTATCTTTATCAGGTTTTCGCAACAATGCCATAGAAGAACTGTTTTTGGTTGCTCAACGAATCTTTCAGTGAACAGTTCTTAAAGGATTAGTTCACTTCCACAATAACAACTTCCTGATAATTTACTCACCCAAATGTCATCCCAGATGTTCATGTCTTTCTGTCTTCAGAAATTAAGGTTTTGAGGAAAACATTACAGGATTTTTCTCCATATAATGGACTTCAATGGTGCTCAATGGACTGAAGGTCCAAATTGCCATTTCAATGGAGCTTCAAAGGGCTTACTGCAAAATGATCAATCATTTTTCTTAAAAAAAATCATTGATATAGTTTTTAGCCACAAATGCATGTCTTGCACTAGCTCTGTGATGCACATCCACAAATTACGTAATCATGTTGGATTGATGCACGTTTAGCTCTTCGTCTGTGCACTGCGGTTCAAAAAGGTAGGTTAGAGCAAAAAAAACCTCCTTCTCATTTTCTCCTCCAACTTCAAAATCGTCCGACATCATTGCTTTACCTTTCTTTGCACGTACGCTTTGTAAACACTGGCTCGGTACCTCCTCCTCCTTTCCAACGTGACTGCATGCATGAAGTCGAGCTAGTGCTAGATGAGCATTTGTGGTTAAAAATTACATACATTTAATTTTTTTTTAAGAAAATGACTAATCGTTTTGCTAGGTAAGACACCTATTCCTCGGCTGGGATCATGTAGAGCTCTTTGAAGTGGCTCTGAAACTGCAATTTGGAGCTTCAGTCCGTTGGCCACCACTGAAGTCCATTATATGGAGAAAAATCCTGGAACGTTTTCCTCAAAAACCTTAATTTCTTTGCGACTGAAAACAGAAAAATCTTGGATGGCACGGGGGTGAGTAAATTATCAGGAATGTTTTATTCTGGAAGTAAATTAATCCTTTAAAAGATTTTTTTCCCCTTAGAAAATGTACATTTTCCACTATAAAAACACTTTTGTGGAATGGAGAGGTTCAATGTATGTTAACCGTTTGTCGTGGATCCATAGATACCAAAAAAGAACCTTTACATTTATGACCGTACTTCCCCACTGAACTTGCTCCATTCTGTCAGGTAACACCCACTTTTTAATAATCCAATCAACTGACAATAGATAAAATATCCTAAATAAGTTCTGCCATACATTTCTTTTCACTACATAATAAATCAGACTAAACATAAAATGGTTGTGAATTCTATTTACTATTTTACTTTATTAGCTTCCCAGCTTTATTAAAATAATAAATGTTCAATCTAAGCATAAAAGAAGTTATGGTCAGGATCAGGATATGAAGAGAATGTGCAAACACCAAGAGTCTGGAATACAAATAAGAAAGGTAAGGTAAACTGACTGTAATTAGACAGCCACCATGACACCACTGCAGTATGAAAATACATAAGTATTGATGTTTCGGAATATTCGTCCAAAACAGCAGTTTTGATAATAGTTTTTGAGGACCTAAAATGTTTAATGTTTTCAACTGTGTCAGTGTATTTTATTTACACAGCATAGATAAGCTACACCAGGTAAACATGCCAACAGTGTACGCACTTCATTGTAACCAAAAATGACGCTAGAATAGCAATATGTAAAATTAGTTTAGATTAATACCTAGAGGCAACTCTTTACTACAACTGCTGTGTCACCTATGAACATGAACTCATTACATTGTTCAGACAGACAGTTACCAAATTTACCAAATTAAATAATAGTAATAATAATAATAATCATCATCATTTCAGTGCAGGAGGGCTTGGGGATATAGCCAAAAACTCCACATTTTGACAATATTTGATAATCAATATTTTGCTTTCGCACCACTAACTAAACACCTTTGATTGGCCTGTTCGCCTGTCAGCTGTCATAATCATAAGACGAAAAGAGGTGAGAAGCTGCCTTTCTGTCTTCATAAGTGAAACACATACATGTGATAAACACAACATTCCCTCATTTTTTTATTGTCTGCTAAGATCTCACAATATTGTGTATCCCCAAATCTGCAGGGATTGCATATTGTTAGACTTACTGTATCCTTTAGAAGCACAAAAACATAACAGTCAACATTGCTCCAGCATAAAGTTTGTGCTAATAGAAGTCTCCCTCCTCCAATCATGGAAAAAAGTCATAGTTGTTCATCTGAATGGTGTTTTCATGTTACTACAACTCCCTTTTGCTCAAAGCACAAAGCTAATGAGATGCTGAGCACGGGTGGATTCTGTGCATCATGCTGCTATTAACAGTCTTAGTCATCAACAGAGCGAGGGGCTGAACATTCCTGCCAAATGAGCACTGCTGCTCTGACGAACCATGTCATCTCAGCGACGTACCACTCTCTCTCACACACACACTCTCTCCCTCTACATAAATAACAGGCATTTCTGTCTACAAACAGCCCTGGAGGACTCAAATTCCCATGGTTACAACAACGCAGCAACTTCCTCTTTCCTGAGATGATGATGTTCACACCACGAAAAGGAAACAGACCATCCAGCTTAGTTTGTTGGAAAGTAAGAGGAAAGTTTTTAAGTAGTTCTGCTCATCAGTGACGTTAGCATAAGGTTCAAATTTGAACAATGGATTTCAATAGCATTCAAAATGACTGAATAAATTGTATAAAAAATTAATTTTCAAGGCTGCATCTCATTTCTAGTCTTACTTGATCTTAGTGCTGCGTTCGACACCATAGATCATGACATACTCATAGATCGATTACAAAACTATACAGGTATTCAAGGGCAGGCTCTAAGATGGTTTAGATCCTACCTGTCCGATCGCTACCATTTTGTTTACTTAAATGGGGTGTCATCTCATTTATCATCAGTAAAATATGGAGTGCCACAAGGATCCGTCCTAGGTCCCCTTCTATTTTCAATATACATGTTGCCCCTTGGTAATATTATTAGAAAATACGGAATTAGCTTCCACTGTTATGCTGATGATACTCAGCTATATATTTCAACGAGACCAGATGAAACTTCCCAATTATCTAAGCTAACAGAGTGTGTTAAAAATGTAAAAGATTGGATGACAAATAATTTTCTCCAATTAAATTCGGATAAGACAGAGATATTAATTATTGGACCAAAAAACACCACACAGAATCTTGTAGATTACAATCTGCAACTAGACGGATGTACTGTTACTTCCTCTACAGTCAGAAATCTGGGTGTTATATTGGACAGCAATTTGTCTTTTGAAAATCATATTTCCAATGTTACAAAAACCGCATTCTTCCATCTTAGAAACATTGCCAAGCTACGAAACATGTTATCTGTTTCTGATGCAGAAAAGCTAGTTCATGCTTTCATGACCTCTACACTGGACTATTGTAATGGACTTCTAGGTGGTTGTCCTGCTTCGTCAATAAACAAGCTACAGGTAGTCCAAAACGCAGCAGCTAGAGTCCTTACCAGGTCAAGAAAATATGATCATATTACCCCAATTTTACAGTCTCTGCACTGGCTACCTATTAAGTTCCGTATCAGTTACAAATTATCATTACTTACCTATAAGGCCCTAAATGGTTTAGCTCCTGCGTACCTAACTAGCCTTCTACCACGCTACAACCCATCACGCACCCTAAGGTCACAAAACGCTGGACTTTTGGTAGTTCCTAGGATAGCAAAGTCCACTAAAGGAGGTAGAGCTTTTTCACATTTGGCTCCCAAACTCTGGAATAGCCTTCCTGATAATGTTCGGGGTTCAGACACACTCTCTCTGTTTAAATCTAGATTAAAAACGCATCTCTTTCGCCAAGCATTCGAATAATGCATCTCTTAAATTGTGAGTGTAGTTGCATCTGCATTTTTATTCTTTAGCTTGGGTTAAACTAATTTTACTTTGTTGGATCAGCAGCTATGCTAATGATGTCTCTATTTTGTTTCTATGTTTTGCCACGGGAAGCTCCAGTCTGGATCCAGAACACCTGAGAAGAGATGATGCTGACCCTCAGAGGACCCCAGATGATGCTAACCTTGAATCAACAAACAGAACTAACAATTATTGCTACATGTGTGACTGCATCCTATAATTACTATTAATTAATAATATTGATAGTTCATCATCTAGCTGACTACGTCTTGTATTATTATTATTATTATTTTTATTTTTCTAAAATCCTGTCAAACGTGCACAAACTACTAGCTACTACTAAATATTGTAGAAACATAATTTTCTGTAAAGTTGCTTTGTAACGATTTGTATTGTAAAAAGCGCTATACAAATAAACTTGAATTTTAAAAAATCAGTTGATGGAATATTATTTAAAAAATGCTAAATAACTAGATAAATGTATATTTACTTTAGAAGTATCTTTTTAATTAGCAAGAGACATTTGAGTGGCTGAGGGAAAGGGACCGTGTCTAAATGTGCCTAACAAAATGGAATATTTTCATGTTCCTGCAACTTCTTGGTAGTTGATTTGGTATAAAAACTCTGTGGGACTGTCGCATTACTGACACGTCCACAAATGAAAACACTCAAAATGGAATAAACAAAACAGATAACAGAAAAAAGCTGGGTCATGTTGAGCATAATCTGTGCATTAATCACATAAAAACTGAATACACAAAAATCATGTTTTCAACTTCTGAATTAAAGTCATGGAAAACTCTCATTAAAGGCTGAAATTCTTGGAAAAAGAAGAAATGTTGGCATAAGTAATTTGCAATAATTTTCATTACTTGTTCTCAAAGCAGAAAAAATATATAATAATATTTGAAATGTCTTGAGGCATAACCAACATTAAAAAAGCCATTTTGCTGCAATGTGACAAAAAAAAAAGCATAAAAGGAAAAGACCAATTTTGACACTTTTTGCATTACAAAAAAATGATTGTTTGCTTATGTGGGTCATATGGAACCAAGACAACATCTTGATACTTGTAAATAAAAAATTATAAAATAGCTGTATAGTCTAAATTTTGCTGCTTGACATCTTAAGTCAATAAATCAAAATATTTGTCAAAACACTTTTTTTTTCAAACAATGCATCAATCAACTTGAGTAGATTTATAAAACATTTCTCCTTACTTGTTCAACCTTTTTTGTCATTAACCCAAGTGACAGGCTTCTACTAAACCTGTTGTGTAGAAAAATTAAGATTCATCTGATTCTTTAACACAAAATGTTCAATCTGTGAATCAAACCATAAGCTTGAAGCTCAAGTGATAAATGATCTTACTGCCTCAAGCAGCCATTCAACTACTACTGCACTTTATGATTCTTACCTTTGACTTGAGTCTCGTACTCTGTAATGATCTCTTTATCCTTTTTGAACTTCACAGAAGGATTCGACATTTTCAGTGATGGTCCGAAATATCAGCAGTTCAGTTACGAGGATGTTTGTGAAGTTTGTGAAGTGTTTTATTCGGGGGGCTTTTCAGATTTCCAGGTGGTCTTACTGCGGCCAGTGCATCCCAGAAATTTTTCCACGTTGCTCAGGCTGGAAATCCCAAAAGCCGAACACAACAAATGCTCATCGTCCGAGCCCAAAGATTCCAAACGTGATTCCGCCGTCAACGCGATCAAAACAGAGCGCGCACGGGAAGAGTTTCCTCCCAAACAAATAACCCTTTCCTTGGGCAAATATCCACGGCTTGTTCCAGCAAGAGGCAGTTCCAGCCCTTCAAGCTGTGTTTTAGTCACCCGCCGACGGATCTCGACAGACCGAGCAGCATAATGACTTGCTCCACTTGCTTTTCAGCACCCGTTCCCCGCGTCCGTGCGTCTGATCGCCGGAGAGTTTCACGGATTCTGACTGGCCTCGAAGCAGCTGGAAAAGCAAGCGGTAGAAAATGGGAGGGATTGGAGGAGGAGGGGGTGCACGTTGCGGAAATGTGGACTGGATTGACAACTTTTCTAACCAGTTGGTCCCCGAGAGTAATTGTGTGTTTAGTTACATCGTAAAAGCATTGCATTTCGAAGCTTATAAACAAGCAAAACAGTTTGGAAAAAACGGATTATGAAATTGTATGCAAACGCTTTAAATAGTTACATTATGAATATTTTAAATATGAATATGATTTCTAATGACTTTTAAAGTAAGCCTTTTGAATATTTTTTAACTGTTTGCAACAACTCGTTTGAGCAATGCGTCGCGTGTGACGCCTAGTGGCCAGTGTGTAGAATTGCACGTACATAAATCGCACTTACCTCTTGAGACCAAGAAGAAATGAAGGATTGTGATGGCGACGATCAGAAGATAATTTCAGATTTTAGCGGTGAAAACTATATAACCAGTTGTAGCAGTTAAATGTAATCCAATTTGGATTTTTTAATAACTTTTAACAGAGTTTTAGAGGGGGCAAAATGTCACCCTTTTAAACTGGTTCTACATATTAAATAAAAACGTTAAGCCAAAAAAAGAAAGTAGCATAACAACAACAAAAATAATAGTTTATTTATTATGGTTTCTATTTTTATAAAATACTACATCATTTCTGAAGATGGATATTGTTGATAAACTGAAAGTCATCATACAGCGCCTCTTACAGGACAGCTGTTTTGTTGCAATACTACTTAAATCGCCTATAAGTTTTAAAAAACTCTTGAAAAAAAATGAATTCATATTTTATACTTTTATAAATGCCTTTCATGTAGGCATTTTCTTTTATTCCTGTCCCAGACCTGGACTTTCAATCTATAAAAACCCATTATTAAAATACAAATTACATTATTGACAGAACTAAATGTTTAAAACTGATCATCTAAATAAAATGTGGCATAATTATAAGACTTTTCCATATGAATTGTTTTATTGTAATTTTCTTGTATTGTGTTATTGTAAAAAGATTTAATTAAATAAAATGCTGATACAATTTTCACACATTTATCTGCTACAAAAATCCCTAAACTGTGTAAATGAGTGCAGTATGTGGGGTGAGTTGTAACAGTAATTAGACAAAATGAAATCAGTTTTAATTTTAACATCAATTTGATTTGTTATTCAAATTTACTTGTTCAAAATCATCTGAATATCATTGCCTATCACCAAAACGTGTATATATATATATATTATTGTATAAAAGTCCAACATTTTCAAGAAACATCTAAAGACATCTTTTCTGTGAGCACTTGACTGAGTCCTGTTGATTCTCTGCATTAATAAAAGAATAGACACTGTTGCTGCATATTTTTATGTCTTTATGTATTTTTAGTCTAAATGCTAGATAAATAAAGATCAGACAGGTTAAATGTAAAATTAAGTTATTTTAATAACTTGCACTGAGCGGAAAGCAAAAAAACACCTTCAAGAGAGAAAAATGAAATGTTAACAATGTTAAATATCTGACTATGTAGCCCAGCTAGGTTATAAACTAAAAAACAAAAACAAAAAACTACTTTTGCATTATTTTCACTGAAACATCATGACTTAATAAATTAATACTTTACAGTAAAAATGGAGGCTGCATAAGGTAAAACATATTGTATTATAACATACAGTAGCATCTTATATTTCACATGTATAAGATCAACAAGTAAATCACTGTGTCCAAACCAAATCAATGAACAGCTCCAAAAATAAAGTGACAAACTGTTCTTTATGTGAGACTGTATTAAAATGAAAAATAAGAATGTTAGAAACTATCATGTCCAAACCTGTATGCTTTTCTTTCTTCCATGAGACACAAAGAACACTTCCTGGTCCCATTGACTAGTATTTATTTATGTATTTATTATTATTTTTTCACAATAAGTCATTGGGTCCTGAAAACATTTTGTTACCAACATTCTTCAAAATATCGTCTTTTGTGTTACAGAGAAGAAAGCAAGTCATACAGGTTTGGAATTAAATGAGGTTGAGTAAAAATGACTAAAACGATGAATTTTTATTTTTGGGTGAACTATCACTTTAAAGTTTCCAAACTAATACTAGGTGATTTTGAAAAAGGCATCTTCCAACACTTCTGTGAATTTGTCCTTCATCTGCTGACGAAAGCCACTGTACCACTCCAGCAGTCTCATCCTCCTCTCCGTTTTTTCTTTCTGGTTCATCCCTCTCTCCCTCTCCAGGATGGCAGGCATCTCCCGCCAGTCCTTTAGGAAGATGAAGGGTGCTCCTGCATCTTTAAGTAGGTGAAGCGGGGACCGGTTACCAACTGCACAGGCCCCTGGAGTCAGGACGTCCTCCACTACGGGCACAGAGCCATAGGCACAGGCTTCATAGATGCGGTAGCACTCTGTGTTCACTCCAACTGGAGAAAGAGTGAGGTCACTTTGTGCTAACGCCATCTGGTACTGTCTAGAGGTGTCTGCTGTCTCTTGAGGAAGCCACCTGATGACACAAAATGCAAGTAGTATTAAAGGTGCTGTATGTAAGTTTTTGACTCTACTAAAGCATAAAAATACCATAATATGTTTGCAGATATTTAAGAAACATGCTAAGTTAACATACTTGTTTATCTAAATATCTACAGTCAGTTATTCTCCGTTGAAAATGTGCGTTCCGGGCCGAAATGTCTGTCTTTGTTTTGGTTTGTGAAACCCGCCCACTGCCAGTTTACCCAAGTGTATTTTGGCATTCCCGGCTGCCAGTTGGCAGCAAACACATCGCATTTAATTTTATTAATCGTCAAGTGTGCTCGTTCCTATTGGTGTCACCAATCTGGAAACCTGCGTGTGCGTCAAGTCTGGTGAAGGGGGCCGGGTGAAAAAAAACCCTCTCCAATATTTTGAATTTGGACTGCAATACCTAGTTCAACCACTCTGTGTCAATCCTACATATAGCAACTTAAAAAAAAAAAACTTGCTCGATTCAGCAATGTTTGGGCTATTATTTGTGAAAGATTTATAGGTAAAACAGAAACATTATAAGATTGTGTATTGGACATATATATATATATATATATATATATATATACACATATACACACATTAGACAACTTACACTACCATTTTTTTTCTTATGTCTTCTATGCTCACCAAGGCTGCATTATTTTGGTCCAAATACAGCAAAACCAGTAATATTGTGAAATATTATTACTAATGAATATTTTTTTTATCATAATATATTTTAAAAAGTAATTTATTCTCGTGATGGCAAAGCTGAATTTTTTAGCACTAAATACAGTCTTCAGTGTCACATGATCCTTTAGAAATCATTCTAATATGCTGATTTGGTGCTCAAGAAATATTTATTATTATTATCTAATGTTAAAAAAAAAACAGTTTTATGCAGCTTTTAACATCTGTGGAAACCATGAAAGTTTTAGAATTAGGATTTTTTTTAGGATTTCTGATGAATAGAAAGTTCAAAAGTTCAAAAATACTTATTTGAAACAGAATTTTCTTGTAGCATTATAAATGTCTTTACTGTCACTTTTGATCAATTTAATGCATCCTTGCTGAATTAAAGTACTGAAGAAAAAAAATGGTTAGTTTTTTTTTTTTTTACAGCTACCTTAAGATGGAGTAAGCATTTTAATTCTTTAGTATTTAACAGCTTCATACATCGTGCAATTTTGAAGTGAATGCAATTTGTTTCAAATCAGACCGACAAAATAAAGTACAGTACTTCCAGAAATACGTACTTCTCTCTAACATGCACAAGACAATCTTTCTCCATGCCGTTCTGCTGCAGGACGCCCATGAGAGTTTCCCTGGAGGAGTTTTTGTATATAGTCCCGAGAAAGTTGCACAGATATGGTCTAGCAGTTTTCAGCATCTGACCACTAAGTGTGACCACAGGGAAATTCCTGTATCTGCAAAGAAAGAAAAAGAACATTATAAACAATTAAATCAACTGATTTTATTCTCAATTATATTAAAATAATAAAACCAGATGCTAATAAAAAAATTACAAAATTACCTCTTTCAAGTATAATAAAATATAACACAAAAATAAATGTTATTTTAAAAATAGAAACTTACGTGGCAACGCCCA
Organism: Carassius carassius; assembly: GCF_963082965.1. Classification (NCBI taxonomy): domain Eukaryota; kingdom Metazoa; phylum Chordata; class Actinopteri; order Cypriniformes; family Cyprinidae; genus Carassius; species Carassius carassius. Next base: position 27,917,608 of record NC_081767.1, on the reverse strand, counting down.
GTGGCCACTGGAAGATGTCTTTATCATTGATCCAAGGACTGTCGTACACAAGAAAGAGCAGGTCTACAAACCCACCATGCCTCTTAAGGTAAGGACTGATCCAGTCATTATTGCACTGCTCATTGCCCAAAAGAACCACAGCAACCCGAGAGACAGAGCGCAACTGCACCAGTCCCTGGACGTGCTGCAGCCACTGGAGGGAGGATGAGATTTTCTGCTGCTCACGGCCATTCAAAACCAACACCACACTGTCTGTGTCGAGAGAAACATGCCCTTGGACCACTGCTGGCCCCGTGTAGAAACTGAAGATAGATTTCAATTAAAGAGAAATTACAAAATTGTGGGTTCTGGAAATGGAACATAATGCTTTCCTTTTAGGAAAAACATTATGTTAATAATCTGTGATGTCCACATTTAAGTAAAGCTTCGATTTTTCTATTTTAAAGGATTTATAGGTAAAACAGACACATTATGAGTATGTGTATTGGTTACATTTTTTTATTTTTTATACATATTTACTGTTGTTACATACTATTACATACTACAGAATAATTCAGAGACTTTTAAATGTTTTTTTTTTTAAATAAATCTCGTGCTCAAGAAGGCTGCAATTATTAAAACAAAATTATTTATTATTATTATTATTATAAAAACAGCGATATTAAGCATTATTACAATATAAAATACATATTTTGTATGAATAGATTTAAAAATGTATTTTTTTTAATGCATTTTCAGCATTTCTATCTGAATTTTAAAACAGCAGTTATTTGTAATTTGTAATAGAAACAACAGTCATCACTTTTGATCAGTTTAATGCATCCGTGTTGAATTAAAGTGTCAGTTTAAAGCTTACCTGAAATTGATCTTCCCAGACTGAATCTCTCCTTCTCTCCATTGGCTGGATTTGTCTGGTGGGTTGAGAGGCCCTTCTAAAACATGTTCCCACAAATAAAGTCCTAGGCAAATGAGAACAAGGCACATTATTTCATTCATTTCTCTACTTATGCAACAAGCAATTCAATGATCTCTGGACGCAATAAACATATTCCACTTGCCAATGGCAGCTTTGCCCCAGATCTGAACTTTATATGTTTTTGGCCTGTTCTTAGCAGCATGATCTTGGTATGATCTGAAGGCATCTCTCCGCTTTTGCAGAGATAAGGAGTATGCACGCTCATCCTCTTCCCATGGGTTCCACTCTTCCTCTCCTGCTTTCCCATTATCTGGAAACGTATATTATTAAGCAAATCTGTTGTTTACACGCGATCATCAATTGATCATTTTATTGCATTTACATTAAAACATACATGTTTATAAACATATAAGATGCCGCGATTTATGATTCATTGTCTTACCTATAATCGCAGAGCCCTTTTTCACTACTCGATGAACGCGAGAAATAACCGTCTTGTTGAAAAATACACTATACGCTGCATACAGCGAAAATATCGCATAAGCCAAAACAATTATGATGGCTATTTTCCGGCGTAAAAATCTCATGTTTAATTTTCAGGTGACCATCCTGTGGATGCCGACCAACGTGCCCATGAGAAGACTAATATATGAACCTGTCTATGATATGAACGCGTTTTTAGTTTTGAGTCGGATCTTTTTTCATGAATCGATTCACGCCTGAACGATTCATTCGCGAAGATTTATTCAGCCGAGAACCGATACGAGTGAGCTGAGAAGAATCAGATTCAAGAAATCTGTTCAAATGAACCGATTCTCAGAAATGAGTCGAACGTCTCGAAACTGCTGTTTACATTTTAACGAGACTGCCTTGTAATGCCTGTTCAAAACTAAAGAAATTATCAGCAATATATAAATATTTCAAAAAATACATTGGAAATAACATGAGATACTAATTAAATTATTTATCCTGCTTATCATTTCAATAGGTAAATGGAACGAATTATTTTACCATCTGTTTTACTTTTCCGTTCAGTCAATAGCCGGTCAACTGTGAAGTACCGAAGGAGGAGCTTCCGCTGTACTAGCGCTCTCTTCAAAGGTCGGTGTGACCGTACGTAGCTGGAGATCGCAGCTGAGCAAAACGTCGATCTGTCAGAGCTCCGGGACCCTGAGCATGACAGAGACCGCGTCACCAACCCCACCTGGGTCATCGTCATTGGTGTCTGTACTCATCTCGGCTGTGTCCCAATTGCAAATGCCGGTGATTATGGCGGGTACTACTGCCCCTGCCACGGGTCACATTACGATGCTTCAGGAAGAATCAGAAAAGAACCCGCACCTCTCAACTTGGAGGTGCCTTATTATGAGTTTCCTGATGAGGATACTGTAATTGTTGGATAAACAATGGACATTTTCTCTGTATGCTTTTAATGTCTGGCCAAATTGAAATATTAATAAATATATATTTTAAAGCAACCAACATCTATTTCTGAGGCTTTTGATTAGGCATGCAAATCTTGGTTACAAATGAACACAAGCATTCTATTAGACCAAAAACAATTCAATTAAATATTTTTTAAAAGGCATTGATTCAACAATATCATTTGCATGTTCTATAATGCACAATCTTCCTAAGTGTTCTGAAAATATGACACGTCATGTCAGGATATTATTGAAAAGAATGTACAGTGCATGATGCATATGAAAGCTTGTTTCTGCCAGGGAATAAAAAAAATTAACAAGTAACTGCAACTTTTTATTTCTGCGCTGTGAGGGGAAAAAGTCAGAAGTGTGAGTTAAAAAGTCTCACAATTCAGACTTTTCTCATTAATTGCTAGTTTACATCGAACAAATCAGACTTTTTTCCACTCCGAATTCAGGCAAATCTGTTTTTTTTAGACTTTTCCTCCAGAATTATAGAGATATAAACTCAGAATTGCAAGGGAAAAAGTAAGAATTGTTAAATTAGGTCTCAGTACCTTAATCTCACAATTGCAAGTTTATAGATCATAACTCAAGACTTTTTTTCTGTAGAATTCTGTCACAATTCCTTTTTTTGTTTCTTTTTCTGCCATGTAATAATTCTGACTTTTTTTTTCTCAAAAGTGCAAGGGGAAAAAAAGTCATTACTATCCGATAAACTTTATTACCTTTTATGTTTTTTATTTATTTATTTTTTTTAATCCTGTGGTGGAAACAAAGTTTCATGGATTCAAATGTACCATATAAAGTTAAAAACATTTTTCGACAGTAAAAAATGCTACGTACGCGAGGTTCAACTACAGTACTCAATTATCCAATCAAACAACCTGTATGACACATGATTATAAGGTTTGAACTGTTTCACATTAAAAATAAAATGAAGTCAGTCTACATAATGCACTTCAGCTTGAAGTTCCTTTTGCATGTAGCTCAGAAGAGCAGCGGTCACTTGCTGCTGTAGTGTGGCATTTCCCATTACAAGGGCAGTCAGCTGTGCAACATCAGTCCATGTTATTGAGCCTAAAACGGCTACAATATCCTCATAGAGTCTGCGCTGCTGGTCTGGTGTCATTTCCATGATAACCTGAGGTAGAGGTTTAAACTGGCCGCTTGTCATCCAGCATCCAATCAGTCCACCGACAGCCCCACCTTAAAAAGTCAAAGACATAAGTAAGAAAACATCATTACATTTGATACATAAGGTTGACACCTGTAAATAAGGCATGAATGGACTTGCCCACTGCAATTCCCAGAGGACCCCCAATCAATCCTCCTGCAAAAGCTAAACCACCAGCGGCTGCTGCTCCTTTTCCAGACTGCTTCACCGCTGTTTTCACTTGTTGATTAGCGGAGAGTTCGCAACACAGTTTCATTATGTCATCAACTCGCGGTGGCATCTTGCTTGCAAATATTACAGTGTGACTGCAAAGTTAAAACAATTATTTAGTGATTTGTACGAAAACAAAAAATAAAGTGTGGCTACATCATAAAATATATTCTCCTAAAATATATGAGTGACGTGCATACAGACATCAAATAAAAGAGATAGATAGATAGATAGATAGATAGATAGATAGATAGATAGATAGATAGAAACAGTCAGATGATAGATTGATAGATAGATAGATAGATAGATAGATAGATAGATAGATAGATAGATAGATAGATAGATAGATAGAACGCATTTACTGTATACAAAATTCGAAATACTGTTGTACACTCACCTTCAAAGGCAACTTTTAGATTCTCTATTAACAGTATTAAACCGAGATTATGGTATCAAACATTCGCAGATTTGGTCACCACACCAAAAAATCAAATCGTCAGAAGTCAGCACATCACGCCAACAAGCGCTATGTCATGGTTTTTCTTAAAGTGTGAAGCTTGAAATATTTTTTTCAAAATAAAGTACCTTACGTTGTTGCGCGCATGTGAGTAAATGTCATGTCCTTAAAGGGTAACTAAACCCCTGGTCAGAGCCTTTTGTCTCTTTAGCAACCCACTTTAGCCTTAAATATTGTCAGAAATAAAAATGATCTATGTATGATAATTTTTAAAAGTTAAATGATCAATTAAGAATCGTAAATCTGATCTGTACATCTAATTTTTATTTAAATGCTGGTTTAAGTTTTTGTAAGTGACCATGGAACTGCGCTCTTATTTTGAAATGTCCTGTCATCGGTGCTTTTTTTAAAACATCGCCGTCAACAATTTCTATTTTCACACAAGAATATTTGCTCTGACCTTATGTGCACTTTGTGCAGTTGGACGAGATTTGATTATTTAGTGATGTTTCTAACTTTGATGTTCTATAAGTGAAGGTAAACTCTTCTGTCATTTACTTCCTAAACGTGCCCGGACATGCCTAACAAAATCTGACTTTCAAATGGAGCTCATTATCATCTCAGCTGCTCACATCAGAAGCTCAGCGCTGGAAGCAGCTGATGTTTGGACATCATGACAGTCCTGCAGACCGAGACTGTTGCTTTGGCTGGAATGAGTGAAAACCTGTGGCTGGAAAAAGCTTGCGCTCACCTTATTCCTGCTTTACCATTATGGATCATTGAATATGCATGGACTAAACGGATGATGGAGGTCTTAGAAGGTGTTTCTTGCAATGTTTTTAATAACACAATCAAATTATGATTTTTACATAAGAATTTCTTGCATATATTGCATTGCTTTCAATTAAAAACAGTATAATCTATTAGATCAATGCCTTTGCATGCAATTACGCTGTAACTATGTTACTTTATTTTCATCATAAATCGACTGCATAGATCTAAGTCAATAATAGGTCTAACTTAAACTAGTTCAAAATGAATGCATGGGAGATCTAAACAACTTTCACTTCTTTTAGTTCTAGGACCTCCGTTGTGGCTAGAAGGTGACTGGCATCTTCTGACCCTTGAAGAGCCATGCAGGATCCGGGTGGTGGCGGCAGAGGTCTGGAGGATCGTGCAAGCCAGAGACATCAAGCATTTTGAGCGAGTCACTGAGTTTTTGGATGTCACATACACACTTGTGCCACGACTAGTGACTCCCATCAAACACATGAAGATCATATTTGGTCTGCAGACTCTGGTGAGACATCGCTTTCTTAGATAAAATGAAGTCAACTACGGTAATCAGAAATAACCTTTTCCCATGGATTTTTTTATTATTTTCATTTCAATAATAATATATAAAAATAACAATAATCATAATAATCCACACTCCATCAAAGAACATAGAACGAAAAGGAAAGGGGAAAATATTAACAGGTTAACAAAAGACCTCAATCAGTAAGAAAAATGAGTCCTTCAGAATTTTTTTATTATTTACATTTACATTTAATCATTTAGCAGACGCTTTTATCCAAAGCGACTTACAAATGAGAACAATAGAAGCAGTCAGGTCAACAAGAGAACAACAACAGTGTACAAGTGCCATGACAAGTCTCAGTTAGTCTAGTATAGAACGCATAGGTAGGTTTTTTTTTTGTTTTTTTTTAAATAAAAAGACAAGAAAAGGAAAAGTGCTAGTGTTAGTTGGTTAAGTGCAGGCGAAAAAGATGAGTCTTTAGCTGTTTCTTGAAAATGAGTAAAGACTCAGCTGTACGAATTGAGATTGGGAGGTCATTCCACCAATTTGTATTTATGAGTTTAAGAAATTTGGCAGAAATCTGGACTGGAAAGACAAAGTAATCTAAATAAAATATATTCTGATCCAAAAAAAAAAAATTACAATGTGTTCGATGTATGGTTACTGCAAGAAAAATAAAGAAATATACCTTCCAGCAAAAAGTTTAAATCACATTTTATAAAAGGAAATAAATAGCAACTTAAATTATCCCAAAGGTAATGTACTTTGTCTGATTGCATTGATAAAATAAATGAAAACAAGTTTCTTCCTTGTATAGAATACACAAGATTTTTTTTTTTAAGTTGGAATGTATTTTAGTTTTTTTTATTGTATGAATATGAATTTGTTTGGCATTACATGACTACTTTATGATTCAAGTTTTTTATTTTTTTTTATTTTAGGTTATCATGTGGATGTTGTGGAATGACCAGAGCACTGCTAAAATATCTGACAAGATTGAAAAGTTTTTCCCTAACAGCCTCCCAGAGTATCACAAATGTGTAAGTATGATCTCCTTCCACCAGAGGCCACCATAAATTCATAAAAAGCCAAAATAATTTTTCAGTGAACTGTATATGATGCATGGGATCTTGTTGAAGTGTATTAAGTTAATATCTGTGTGTGTGTCAATGATGTATTGTATGGTCTGTGTTGACACAAATAATGCCTTTATCATATAAAATATATATTTTTTAACACTTTCCTTTCCTTTTTTTCTTAAATCATGCTTCTTTATAGAGCCGCAGGAACATGGATCTGATGCAGAAAAACCGGGAAGATTTCAAGTCCTTTGCTCATGTTCTGGCCAGAGACAGGGATATACGTGAGACCTACATTCGGGTTAGTGAAAATTACTTACTCTCATAAAAAATATATATATTGTTTTTTAGTTGTTACAAATTATTTGTTGAATGGTACATTATTTATATAAGCACTAGTCTGCATCAATTCCAGATCTTCAGATCAAATGTGATTATTCGACTTTGCAGGATTTAATGGAAGAGCAATATGGTGAATGCTATGCACAGAAACTGGAGGAGAGACTTTCTCACTATTTGGGAGAGCTAGATAAAGTCCTGCCACAACCTACATATATTGATCAGGTAGCCCTTTATGTGCTTTTGTATCTAAAGTAACCACATTTTCTGTTTAGTCATGCTTTTTAAGAAGCTTTTTATTGTTTTGGTACTTATTTCTCTGTGCTTTTAATTTTCCTAACAAAAAAGACAAAAAAAAACAGTTTTTGCTGACAGGTGATAAAACATATTCCAGCAACTAAATATAAATAAAAATGTATGGGCTAAATACACTATCTAGTCAGAGTTCCTGCAGGTCCTTAAAATGTTTTACATTCAGTTTGATCATAAATAAGTCTTCATAAAAACTGGATACACAATAAACTGTATCTGCCATTGTATTCACTGTAAACTAAAGGAAATACTGAAAAAATATTTAACACATTCAGTATATAGATTTTACTAGAATATATCTAATCTATTAGCTTTCTTTAAACACGTTTTTATCATATAATAAAAATGATTATTTTATTATTGATACATTATTCTATTCTGTTCACTTTTATTTGTTGCCAGTTACTGAAGCAGTCCTATTCATATGGGAGGGGAGAGAAGATCCTGAAGAAATTACTTTCAATTAAAAGTGCCTCTCTAGCCTCAGTTCTGAAGAGACTCCTAAATTGCGGTAAGAACCATGATTCTGTCTCCGAATTTGCCATAACAGCTTTCGAATTACAGATGACATTATTTTCATCTTCATTTTCTCTATTTTACAGCAGTAACAACAAATTTAAGCCTTGACGACAGTCTCACTCCATCACTTTCATGCACTTGTGAGGAACAAAGGGACACTGAAGTTGTTAAACCATCCCATGGTACCCTCCGTGTATTTTTGAGGTCATCTCAGAACAGCACAAAAGAGGATGGACTCTTTGGTTCTCAGGGCTTGTGGCAAAATAAAAACACAGATACCATTTGTGGGGATGGAGTAATCGTTACATCTACGCAGTTTTCAGATTCTGAAATAAATCAGATTGACTTCAGCCAATCTCTTCTGGCGGAGAAGGAACTGGTTGGGAGGGAGAGACAGGCGAAGACTCAATCTGAACCAGAAGAGAAGGAAAGCGAGAGTGATTTCAAAGAGCAGATGTGCTCTAGGCATGGCAAAAAAATGAGGAGCATCCTTCAGGAATGTTCTGAAGAGCTTGATGGAGAAGTCGTACAGGCAGAATGCACTCCCACATCAACCCAGAGCACTCCACCTCTTCTTCTGTACTCACCACAACCTCAAGCATCTCCAAACCAGCACTCACAGTCCTCAAACCCAGATTCATCCTCTACGAACATTTCATTGTCTTACATCCAGCAGGTCAATCTTTCCCCAGTGTCTTCAAAGAATCCATCTGCTCCTTCACCTTCAGTCTACCTAGAGTCCTCGTCATCTCATTCCACAGCCTCAAAGCAACTTGGAATCGATGCAGGAGAGATTTTAGCTACTGCTGTCTTCACTGAACCAAGCACAACCAATAAACATGATCTGAAACTGTCCTTAGAGAGTCAAAGCTTCCTCATGCAGTCCAAGTGGCTTCAACCTCAAGTGTGTCTTAGTAGACTGAGCAAGGAAGAGTGTGTCAGAGCTACGTTTTCATACAGATCCTGTGACATTTTAGAAGGAGAACAAGACCATGAAGGTGATCAATACATGTTATTTGATGTAAACACACTGTATTCAGATTCATACTCAGAAGATTTTGAATCAACAGACTCTGATGACCCTGATTACAAGCCCAACTAAGACTAAAACAGAGGACTTCAAAAAGATACTGCAAGCAGATGTGGTCTTCATCCTGGTTATCGGATGCATAGGTACTCTGACACCTATTTTAGCTTTGTACGTTGAATGTTTGAATGAAATCAATTAGGGTTGGGAAATATGCAGCTTTTTTACATTACTGTTACCTTATCGGTTTACCTCATGGTGGCCAAGATGCTTCAAGCTCTTGATGGTCAGCAGGTCAGTCTTTTTTACCAATATCCTCAAAGAATCCAGTTACTCCTTCATCTTCAGTTCTCCAACAGTCCTCCTCATCATCTCAGTCCACAGCCTCAAAGCAACTTGGAATCAATGCAGGACAGATTTTAGCTATTGTTGTCTTCACAAAACCAATGAACACAATCTGAAACTGTCCTTAGAGAGGCAAAGCTTCCTCATGCAGTCCAAGTGTCTCCAACCTTAAAGGGTTAGTTCACCCAAAAATCTAAATTATGTCATTAATGACTCATCCTCATGTCCTTCCAAACCAGTGAGACCTCTGTTCATCTTCGGAACACAGTTTAAGATATTTTAGATTTAGTCCGAGAGCTCTCAGTCCCTCCACTGAAACTGTGTGTATAGTATACTGTTCATGTCCAGAAAGGTAAGAAAAACATCATCAAAGTAGTCCATGTGACATCAGAGGGTCAGTTAGAATTTTTTGAAGCAGCGAAAATACATTTTGGTCCAAAAATAGCATATTGTCTTCTCTTCCGGGTCTGTTGTGACACAGACCTGGAAGAGAAGACAATGCTGAATAAAGTCATAGTTTTTGCTATTTTTGGACCAAAATGTATTTTCGATGCTTCAAAAAATTCTAACTGACCCTCTGATGTCACATGGACTACTTTGATGATGTTTTTCTTACCTTTCTGGACATGAACAGTATACTATACACACAGTTTCAGTGGAGGGACTGAGAGCTCTCAGACTAAATCTAAAAATCTTAAACTGTGTTCCGAAGATAAACGGAGGTCTCACTGGTTTGGAAGGACATGAGGATGAGTCATTAATGACATAATTTAGATTTTTGGGTGAACTAACCCTTTAAGTGTGCCTTAACAGACTGAGCAAGGAGTGTTCCAGATTCATGGATTCATACAGAGCCTGACAATTTAGAAGAAGAAAAGCCCGATTATGAATAAATGTTCATTGATGTAAACACACTGTATTCTGATTGATGCTCAGAAGATTCAGACTCTGATGACCCTGATTACAAACCTAACAGATACTAAATCAGAAGACGGCAAAAAGAAAGTGCCAGTTAACGTGGTCTTCATCATGTTTTTAGATGCATTAGCAGTTTACATCGAATATTTGAAAATTGGGGTTGGGAAACTACAGCTTTTTAACCTCATCATTTACCTCACGGAGGTCAAAATCTAAAGCTCTTGATGGTCAATACCAAAATATTTGTGTCCTGTATGTTTTTTGTAATCAACCATTTTAGACTCCTGTTACCCTGAAGTTCCTTTAAAGCGTGATTTTAATGTGCTTTTGTGTTGTGTGAAATTGCATGGTTTCTAATGTGGAACACTGTGTGCTGTTGGTTTAGTGACGCATATGGCGGCTCAGGGTTATCGCTGGGTCTCTGAATGTTATGCTTTAGTGGAAACATGTTGACATGCTTCCTTTTATTGACCTGGAAGGGTTATGTAATAACAGACATTTTGGATTAAGTTGTGAGTTTGTTTTACTTTGAGTTAAGTAACCTTCATTTGCCTATAAGGTTGCATTGACACTACTTGGAGTTTAAATAGCACATCAGGCCAGAAGTGTTTTAAGGTTAGTCTTAGCATCACTTATTCTGTGTTACGTGTTGGATTCTTAAATACGTGGTTATGCCAAGTAAAAAAAAACATAAAAGAGAGTCATGGGTTTAAAGTTCAAGGTTATTGCCGAGTCAATCTGACGTTTATTTACTTGACTTCAGTGTAAATTTGACTCAGTGGTATTGCGAGCTACTTTGTCATTATTGCATTGGATATAGTGCACAACATGCAGTCTAATTTATTATTTTAGATAAAATAAAAGTTTTTCGAATAAAGATGATTGAGTTTGAAAGTGTTACGTAAATCATCCAAATGACAGCATCTTTTCTTATTTATTGTTAAGCCATATGCCATTTTATTAAAGCAGTAGTTTATTAAATGAAAATGAAATGAAAAATGTGCATGTCACTCTTTCTTTTTTTAAGGCTGCATACGTTGGGTAAGTCTCATTTGAGAAAAGTAATCATTAAATTGCAAAGTAAAAAAAAAGAAATTATAGTATTTTAAAGAAGGAATAACAGTCAATTCTATTATGGTTACTTTTCTTAAATAAGACATCCTTGTTGACGTATGCAGCCTTCAAATGCGACCTCTGGAGGACGCAGCATCTGTCCTCAAAGAACTTGAGACCCTTGAGTTATGGAATTGGGACAGTGGTTTTTGAAGGATTTTTGAATGACTTGGTTTGAATGTTTGAGCTCACAAAAACAATTCATTGAAAATATTCCAAGTTGTTTTGCCAAGGCATAAACAACAGTTCCAAACTGCTGCAACACAAATGCCATGTAATTTTCAAATAAGCCTTAAGCACTTGATTAGCTGGATCATGTGCATTTAATTATGGTTGAATCTAAACTCTGCAAGGCTGTGACCATCCAAGAACTGAGTTTGACACCCCTGGTCTAAGTCTTTGATTTTCCATATTTGATATAGTTGGCAAAATGCTTTTCACAGACATTTACATGCAGAATGGCCAATGTTTGCAGTGTTGGCACCAATAAAAATAACTCCAGACCCCCAAGAACGTGATCTTAACTTATGTAAGACAGTTGTGAAGACCAGCCATTTTCAGGCTCGTTACAGATGTAGAGGATACTCTCCAAATGATGCTTTATGATATTTAAAAACAGTATCGAAAGTCTGAAATACACTGTTAAACCTAAGCTGCTTCTCTCATAATAAATGATCACTGGAAACGGGTGCGACAAATAGCTAGTAATAATATTACAAAGTAATTAAAAATAGACTGAAGTGAGAAAAGGAGACAGAAATATATCTAAAAGAAAGAAAGCGTCTCTAAAAATAATTGAGCGCCATGTGCATAGCTCTAACTCATGTTTTGTCAGGGATAGCGTTTGCGCTCCTCGCGCTTTTACGCACAGATCGCGTGCTTAGATCATGTGCGTCACAGGTTCGCTGCAGGTTCTTAAAAGAGGAGGATGTGATTCAACCCCAAAACTATAGAATTTTAGACTTCTGATGTAACGGGGGAGTTTTGGACTGCCCTCGGTCTCCACCAATGGAGATATGGGCAGGGTTCAACACCCATTTTGCGGGGTATAAAGCCGGTTTATGAACAGACTTAATCATTCTATGCCCAAATTTAACTATTTTTCTCATCCACCGCCATTGGACCGTGATTTTTATTATAAGCAACTTAATAAGGTATTTATGTTATATTATAAGTTCTGCATGTTGCTTATAAAGCAAGGGTTTTTATTAATTTAGTGTCTAAAATAAAAATCTGTATTGTGGCATATATGTTTTGCATATTTTTTAAACAACATAAAAATGCATATTTTAGAATAGATATAAGGATATTACAATAGATATAATAATATTGTCTATTTAACAAAGATTAGACAATATAAAAATTATACAGTCATATATTAATCTGATTATTTAGACTAGTGTTTTTTTTGTGTGATGCATATTTATTTCCCTGCACTTTTTGTATATGCATTGCATTGGGATGTTTGACTTATTTATTTAGTAACCTATACTTTTCGGCGTGCAAACGGCCAACGTTGTTAAAGACGTTTTAAACAAAATTCTAAAAGCTGTCACATAGGCTACTGATTCTATGGAAAGCGCTCATACTGTTTCTATGGTTTCCTCCTCAGCTGGGCATTTGTTCGAACAAGTCTAGCTTTTTAACTTTTGTGGATACAGAAACAATGTTTGAAATGTACACAATACTGTATGTATTAAAATTTTTACTTATTTGTCAATAAATAAAATCAAAACTCTGTTTTTGACGTCGGTCTAATATCCATAGCCAAAACGTTAATTATTCGTCAACATATTTTACTCTACCAATGTCAACTTTTTCATTCCTTAGACATCATCTCTTTCAAAAGTGCACAGACCAAAAAAAATGTCTTTTGTGGTGAAAATGAACGGAGCGCAGAACAATGGCATGAACGTCAACGGTGTGCATCATGTGAGTGTGCGGACTCGTGTGAGTGTGAACCCGGCCAAACTCAAGAGCCACAGGCAGAGATGGAACGTCAGACCTTCAGAAATGTCCAGAAAAACACTCAATCCCATCCGAGCCATAGTGGACGGGATGAAACTCACTCCCAACCCCGAGAAACCCATGATTGCTCTATCCATTGGTAATTATGGATCAAATAACCTATTTATATGTAAAATGTAATTTCTTTAAAACGTCAATATTTGTAACTTAGTTCCATAATTAGCTGGGCTATAATTAGACACTTAAACCTTACGACCTTTTTTAATGACTTATAGTTATATATTTAGTTTTATATATTTGTCAGATGTAAGATATTTAGTTATAGACCGCAAATGAAAAACTGTTTGTGTATAGCTGTAACCAGGTTTTATTAGTTTGTCATTACAGTCTTTTTTATTTTTTGTTTCATTCAATTTAAGATTAGTGAATATTCTTTTTGCTAAACGGCTAAATGTAACTGTCTGTTTTTGGGCTTAATTTTCCACTAGGTGACCCTACGGTGTTTGGGAACTTGCCAACAGATGACATCGTTTTACAGGCAGTGAAGGAGGCCATAGACTCAAACAAATACAATGGCTATGCTCCCTCAGTAGGTAAGACTTACACATTCACTTTCTGCTTTATTAAAAATTTAATGCTGAAATTTTATGAAAAAAGAAAAATGTAATTGCTGCATTTGGTATACAGTGATTAAATATCCCCACCTTGCTTTTGCATTTTGATAAAGTGTGCATGATTTGCTCTTCATGAAAATAATCAGCATTTCGATAACATTAGGTTACCAAAAAAGCAGAGAAGCTGTTGCAGACTTTTACAGCCGTCCAGATGCTCCACTGGAAGGCAAAGTAAGTCACATCCATCATTTGTCCTTTTTCATATAAAGCTTTTGTAAACTGATGAGTTTTTATTTTTTTTAGGATGTGATCTTAACCAGTGGTTGTAGCCAAGCTATAGAGCTGGCCATCAGTGTGTTGTGTAACCCAGGAGACAATATCTTAATTCCACGTCCTGGATTCTCCCTCTATAAGACTCTGGCAGTGTCTTTGGGCATCCAAGTCAAGCACTACAATCTGCTGGTGAGTAAATCACAGAGAGCATCAGTGTGTAAATTAAAGAAAGTCTATCACATCATCTAAGCTTGGTGTCAGAAAACAAAATACAAGTAGAATACAATATAAGTGCAAAATAGAGAATGATTTAGAACATGCTTTCTGTCAACAAGAAGGAAAAATATGTGAGATGAGAGTGGGTGGGATGGGGCATGTTTGGAGGTATAAAAGACTATGGGGTGGATCTTGGAGTGGATGGGGAAAATTGCTGTGTTATTCCTATATGGTCCACATCTGGGACTGATAAATAAAAACAACCACATAAACACACATGCAAATAAGAGAGACATACCTCAATAATACCATTGTTTGAATAGGCTTTTATATATACAGTATAAATAAATGATAAGTATTATAGATCCTAACACAACTGAGAAAGGAATACTTTTATTTGCAGACATTAAGCAATATAAGGATGCCTTTTAATTGAATTTAATATAGTTTTAATCTTCTTTAGCACTCCAGTTCTACAGTAGTAAGCTTCTACAATAACTCTTGACTGTGTCATGCCTAAAATGAGTTTCTTTTGATCCTTTAGCCGGAGAAGTCCTGGGAGATTGATCTTCAGCACCTGGAGAGTCTGATCGATGACAAAACAGCCTGTCTGATTGTCAATAACCCATCCAATCCGTGCGGTTCTGTGTTCACCAAAGAACACCAGCATAAGATTCTTGAAGGTGAATGTTAAGTCAAAAGATATATCAGGAATATTTATCCACAGAAATTCCAGGATATTAATCTGATAATATGTGATCTAGTGGCATCAAGAAATTGTATCCCAGTCCTTGCTGATGAGATCTACGGAGACATGGTGAGCGCACAATGAATGTCGGAATACTTTTTATTTTATTTTTTATTTTTTTATTTTACTTTCAGCCAACTTTAATGAGGTACTCAAAGGTCATGAAGACCATACGTCTCTCAGTAAGGTTTTACGGAGTTTGCACTCTACACTCAAAGTCAAAGTTTTTTTGTAAAGCACTTTTTTTTAAAACAGCAAGTGTTTATCAAAGTGCTGTACACACATAAAATAATAAAAATATCAATGATGCAAACAGTCATCAACGTAAAAAAGAAAATAAGACACCACAAAGACAATAAAAGGAAGCAGATCTCATTTAGAGTCAAAAGCCATACTATAGAAATGAGTCTTTAGGCTAGATTTAAAAACAGCAAGTGTTTGAGCCTGTCTAATGTAGAGGGGCAAACTATTCCAGAGCTTCTGGGCCGCTACAGCAAATGCTCGGTCACCCCATGCTCTTCAACTTTACCCATGGGACAGCTAAAAGCAAATGGCCAGCAGACCTAAGTGCTCTTAGCAGAGCATAGAGCTTGATCAAATATTTCTCACCTGCATAATCCCTGATAAAGGGCTTGACTGAGTCTAGCTTATTTGTTAGACAATATTCGACCATAACAACTTTTTTTACACAAAATTAGAGGCTCTATCGGAATCTATGGTTCTATGATGAACTGTTAACATTCATAGAAAATTTCAATTGCACAGATGGTCTTTATAGTTAAAATAAGGCTCTTCAGATTATTACAATGTACTTCACACAAAAAATGGTGCTTTTAAGAACTGTTCTCTCAAAGGTTCTTTGAGAAACCCAAAATGGTTCTTCTATGGCATAGCTGCAAAAAAACAACAACTTTGGAATTGCATTAATGTGTATTGCAGTTAGGGAGCATCCTCTTGTTGGGTGGTGTGTGTTTCCCTGGCTCAGCTCAGCCTCGTTTAGCAGTAGAAACTACATCAGCACTGGAGGGATTAGAGTTGTGTGTGTTGGCCAGCATTCTGGGCTTTAGGTCATGAAGGGCAGTGACGATAGAGGTGGGGGCAATGGGTCCACAACTCTGGACAGTAGTGGCCAAGAGAGAATGTTTGTAGTCTGGAAAATTGTGGTTTTTAAACTTAATATGGTCTGAGGTGTTTGTAAGTCCATAAAACAGTTCAGTTTGTAAGATAAGAGTGAGCAGCGTGAGCGCACCTCAATGACTTTGCACTTTACTTCGACATGTGTTTGTGGTTAGCACATGCATGAAGCTTGACGTATTGGAGGCAATATAGAAGGTAGAGAGAGGAATGGCCCCCTTGTTTCATTGCAGGTAAAATATTGACTGGCTGGATGTGTTTTTGATCTCCATCTGGTACAGTATTGAGCACCCCATAAGGCCTCGCGGTCTGGACCCTGTTAAAAACAACAAAGTCAACAAAACACTTCTATGCTTGAGCTTGTGAAATAGGGCCAGCACTGTAAATTGCAGTATCTTAGCCAATGGGAGATGGGGCGGATCCATCGAACAGACATGAAGGCATAATCATAATTAGAGCCAGGAGGATGACCACAAAACAGCTACAAGCATCTCTCTCTCTCTCTCTCTCTCTCAAAACTTTCTTAGTCCCCCATTCCTAAACATCCATTATGATTTTGGCTCCTCCTTCCAACAGAATGGTAGTAGCATGCAGAAAAATCTAGAATGCAACTAACATACTGTTACGTTTACAATTATCTACATACTGTTATCTTTACAATCATAAAGGCAGCCTTGGTGAGCAAGTTTCTTTGAAAAACATTTAAAAATCTTACCGACTCCAAACTTTTGATAGAAAATCATCCAAATTGCATTGTATCTTTAGTTTTGCATTTAATCTTTATTTTAAAGATTATTTCTGGTAATTTTATATTTTCTAGTATGTTTCAAGAAGAGTATTGCCATTTACATTGTTGAAATGAGTGGGCTGAGTGTATCTGTTGTTCTGCAGGTATTTCCGGGCTGTGATTTTCAGCCTTTGGCACCGCTCAGCAGTGACGTGCCCATCCTGTCCTGTGGTGGTCTTGCCAAGCGCTGGTTGGTTCCTGGCTGGAGAATGGGCTGGATCCTCATCCAAGATCGTAATGACATATTTGGGACCGGAGTAAGTATTAGCCTCTCACCTACACAAGAAAATGAAATACACACACACACAAAACATATCAATAACGTTAATATTCACTCTAGATTCGAGAGGGTCTTGTAAAACTAAGCCAACGCATTTTGGGACCCTGTACTTTGGTTCAGGGTGCATTAGAAACCATTTTGAGCGATACGCCACCCGAGTTCTACCAAGGCACCATCAGTTTCCTAAAGGTAACAGGATAGGAGCTTTAGAGAGAAAAGCTTTAGATTCAACACCTATCTCTGACATTAACACAGTTTTTATGTTCCTCTTCAGTCAAACTCAGAGATATGTTTCTCAGAGTTGTCAACTGTTCCTGGACTGAATCCAGTGATGCCATCGGGAGCCATGTACATTATGGTGAGTGTAATCTTGAGCATAATAAGATAAGAGTGGTAGAAAATGAAGCATCCTTGTTTATAAATTCAATTGTAGGAAAGGGGCAGGGCTTAAGTGAACTATATTATTGGAATAGGCATACATCACCAGAATCTTTTTTTTATTAAAAACTATAAGGTCAAAAAATGGAACATATACAGGAATAAATTATTCACAATATGCTCAATAAGATGCATTTAGAAAATAAATAGGATTAATTTTAATTTCATGTTGGATTAAGTCTAACCTGTTGACTGGCGCAGTTTGATTCCTAAACAAATCATTTAGACTGGTTTTGTGAACTGATTCAAATGATTCGATAAATGATCAGATTTAAAATAATTTATTTTTCAGAATTTTTATTTATACTTAAAAATATATGCTTTTTGTAATTAGTAGTGTAATAGTAATAGTGAATATTATTTTATTATTATTATTATTTATTTATCTCTTTAAATGGCCTGATAGACACTTAATCTTACGTGGCACATTTGCTCATAAGGAATTCCATATTAAGGAATGAGCATGTTTGCAAAAAGTCCAAAGTTGCCAGTTATGCAGAGGGTAAATGTATTTTATGCTGGCTCATCCTCAGGTAGGGATCGAGATGGAACACTTCCCAGATTTCCAGAATGATGTGGAGTTCACTGAACGGCTGGTCACTGAACAGTCTGTGTTCTGTTTGCCCGCTACGGTGAATTATTAATCTCCTTAAATTACCTTAATTTGTTAGAGTGCATTTTACCAATTATTTTTCACACAGATTGGTTGCATCCATTCTGATACCCAAGTTATTTCTTTCTGTAGGCATTTGCATATCCAAACTTCTTCCGAATTGTAGTAACAGTCCCGGAGGAGATGATGATTGAGGCATGCATTCGGATCAGAGAATTCTGTGCACGTCACTATCGACCTCGGAGCCAAGACAGCCACGATTTGGATCAGTGAAAGAACCAGACAGAGAAAGAAAGCTTAAAGGAGGAAATAAAAGATCGAAGGGCAGAGCAAGTGGTGTATGAAGCTGAAGAATGAATGAAAGTGTTTTAAGAGAGGACACAGTTATGTGCATTACATTTGACATGCTTTCCCTGTCAGGAAACCCACAGTTCTATGAAAACATCATATTTATATTTATATATGTACTATGGCTAGTATTTTATAGGGAAGGGATGGGAGGCTAAGTGGTTTGGGGGTTATTGAATGAATATGCATTTTTTTTCATTATTGTAAAATATTGTAGCTTGTTTTTTTTTCCCTACACTGTAACAGACATTGTGGGAAGTTTGGGGAGACTGTTACCAAACCATAAAGCCATTTAATGTGTAACCTGCATCAGTTCTTGTTATATTATATATTGTATGATATGATATATTGTATATATCAGTTATTGAGAAAATAATTTCTCAATATGTGTCCAAAGTTTATTATTATATTGGATCATAGGCTCTTTCCCCCCCAACACACCATTATGTGAACACATAATAAGAAATGGGGGGGGTTCTGAAGATACAATTAATTAATTAATTTTCATTTACACTTAGTCACAGACGTGTACGTTTTAGCAAAAAGAGTCTACATCCTATTTAACCTTGGTTTATTCCTGGGTAAATATCATGTTAATACATGCAAATGGACAAAATGTAAGCCGTCTTTTAATAGTTCTATACTAGTTTGTAAAATAAATGGTAAATGGACTGCATTTATATAGCGCTTTCAACAGACCACATGGCCATCCAAAGCGCTTAACAAGTTGCCTCACATTCACCCATTTTTTTTAATTAAGTCATATGTGTTTGAACCAGAAAAAAAGCTTGTATGCTCAACGTAAACAAGGAGACTGATTGCTAACTTTGTGAGGTAACGTAACATAACGTTAATCTGTTTGCGCTGGTTAATACACGGATAATGACTGATGAAACTGTTTTTACCAGCAGACAAATACAGTGGATACTGTAACATTCGTTAAATTTACTTACGTGAAGATGTTGTGTCCTCAAAATGCCTTGAAGACTCAAATGCAGCCAAGTTTGAGATTCTCACTAGCTTAGACCCTCTGCTTTGCAGCACAGGACGCGATTTTGACTGCCTTTGGGAAACTACAGTTTTACGGAGAAAATATTTAGCGATGGTGTTGATAAATGTATTGGCACATGGTTTGTCTAAAAGCATATATATATATATATATATATATATATATATATATATATATATATATATATATATATATATATATATATATATATATTTTTTTTTTTTATATATATATATTTATATAGGGGGCTTTAAATGCTTTTTTTCACTCTGCTGCCCTCTAGTGTTTGATGCATAAATTACATAATACAAAGAGTTCCACAAATACAAATCTTTGCTCTTTTCATACCTTTCTATACTTTGTTAAAAGATAATTAAAGGTAAGAGGTAAAAACTTATATTTATTTATAAAATTTTAATTCAGCTCAATCAGCTTTGAGGATACTTCCTGATTTGCTCACACACACTTCTTGGGGAAGTAACACACAGGGTCACATGAGCTCTAAGGTCACATTGACAACTCTGCCAACAGCTTGTAGTTTTAGGAAACATACATACGGGAACAATAGTGGTAAATGATCTGCACCCACATGCACATACGCACAGACACACTCCTTGTCAAGTTCAATGATTAACTGCAAAGATAAAGAGAAGGCAGTTCTGCTTAGACTGCAAAGCGGAAGATTTGAGCTAGAAATAGAGAGGTATAGGAAAACGACAGGAAAGACAAGTCAATCCACTTAGCTGCTTCTCATTTTACACTGCACAAATCTTTCTTACATGGAGGAGAGCACTGAACAACCTAGGAAGATTGAACTGAATGATGGCACATACATGCCACTACTGGGACTTGGAACATGGAAGCCAGAGGTAGCATTACTTTTCTACAAAGGCCTCAAACTGACTTAAAAATCTGGACACTTTTTTAACATTTAGATTTACTTGAATAGATGTTAGGGGAAGTGTAGGGGCTAGTTGTTACATTGGGAAGTTACTTGAACAACTAAAGTATGAAATTTCATTTAAAAAAATGCTAGTTGTGATTTTATGTTGGTTTCAATGAGTGTAATAATAATATGCAATAATAATAATAATAATAATAGGCTGTTTGATAAAAGGTTTCTATTGTGACAACTTGCCCCATGTAGTAGCTCTATTCATATACTACATTTTTAACTAAAATTAAAATGAAAACAGAAAATCAAATCTAATTGATTATATTAGCATAAACTATAATAGCATCTCAGTTACACTAAAATATCACACCGATATGATATTAATTGTTCTCGTTTGTCTTTTGACTTTGAGTCTTAATTTTTTAAGACTTGACCATGTCAAGGACAGAGATGTTGTCATCTTTAATAGTGTAATAATGTCATAACCTTATGCAACGGAAACTAGCAATGCTTTAATGTTTTACTGCGTGATGAAGTCCACTTGCCCAGATATGTGTCAGAGGGCAGCCGAGGCAGCGATCGCTGCTGGATATCGGCATATAGACACAGCCTACAGCTACCAGGTTGAGGTAGAGGTGGGGAAGGCCATCCAGTCCATGATACAGCAGAGCATCATCAGACGCCAAGACATGTTCATAGTCAGTAAAGTGAGTTCAAGTCATGTTGCGGCTCTAAGATTAAATCAATGTGTGCTCATTTAAAAGGAGCAAATCATCATGAAATAATGATGCTTCTCTTTCCCAGCTGTGGTGTACCCATCATGCCCCTGAAGACATTCCTGTTTGTTTGAATAAATCTCTGAATGACCTTCAGCTTGACTACCTGGACCTATACCTAGTGCACTTTCCAGTGGGACTGAAGGTAATGCAAAGAAAAAAAGAAAAAGAACAAAAAGTAGTTAGATAAATAATTATTTTGAAAGAAATTTATTTGAATTATAAATACAATTATTATTTATAAATGTATATTTATATTTACATTTATTTACAAATATATTATTTGCAAAAGTAAACAATTATTTTTATATTACATATACACAAACTTTATATATATATATATAATTTAATTAAATGCATGTGTGTGTGTGTGTGTATATATATATATATATATATATATATATATATATATATATATATATATATATATATATATATATATATATATATAGTACTTTACTACTACAATACTACTAATAATTGTTATTAATAATTAAAATAACAATTGCATTTATTATAAGTAGTAGTAGTAGTTGTAGTATTTTAACCCAGTTATATAAAAAGTATAAAATGTCATTCAGCCATTTAAAGTGGTATTTAAGTGCCCAAATATTTTCTACTACATAAATTAATATTAGTATCAACATAATATTTATCATTATTCTCCGAAACATAGTTTGGAGAGTTCAGTATTGACACAGTTATGAAAAGCTTCTATGTAGCCTGTGCATCAGTTACTATTTTTAATCTGCTAAATGATTCGTAGATCAAATTCAAGTATACTTATTGTTTGCTACTTTACAATAACTTACAGAAAATAGGTGATGAGCTTTTCCCAGAAAAGGATGGGAAGATTCTTACAACTGACACAGACTATGTGGATGTGTGGAAGGTAATGCTAACCACTAACACTAATAATAACAAAAGTATGTCTTCAAGATCTTTCCAGTGTGCTGCCATCTGTTTCAGGGAATGGAGGCTCTGAAAGCAACAGGAAAGGTGAAAAGTATCGGTGTGTCGAACTTCACAATCGAGCAACTGGAGAGATTGCTATCCGTGGCCAAAATCCCACCTGCGGTTAATCAGGTGCATAAACTGGGACTGCCATATTAACATGATTAGATTTTACATCTGACAAGGGGTAGATCAACTTAGGTTTGAGTAACCTATGAAAGAAATATTTATCTGATAATATTAGCATGAGATATTTTGGGTTTTTTTGTGTATCTGCAGGTGGAGCTCCATCCTTACTTTGTTCAGTCTGATCTGATTGAGTATTGTAAGTCCAAAAACATTGCTTTAACAGCCTACAGTCCATTTGGCTCACCTGGAAGACCTTCAGAATAGTAAGGAATGACAGATGAGTTCAACAAAACATTTCCCAAAGAGTAGAACCTAAACATCACATGTTATTTTGTACAATTGCCTCTGTAGTCAAAGAGGAGAAACGGATCCCATGATGTTACTGCAGGATCCTGTTGTTGGGGATATAGCCAAAAAGCACAGACGGACCCCTGCACAGGTCACTTTTCTCAGTATGAGTATTGTGCATCATCTGCTTTGCTCTTTTTTTGGGTTTTAATGTTGCATTTGATTGTTCCGCAGGTTCTGTTGCGGTATCACGTTCAGCAGAACATTGCTGTGATTCCAAAAAGCAGGAAACCCCACCACATTTTGGAGAACACCAAGGTAAACTTTTTTTTTTTTTTCTCCTAATGATGTTAGCGGTTATCTTGTGGTTTCATCCTGGTATATACTTAAGTTAAATATGAAAGGGATAGCTTTAATACCCAAAAATGAAAATTCCATCATCAATTACTCATCCTCCAATTGTTCCAAAGCTGTATGAGTTTCTTTCTTCTGTTGAACACAAAAGAATATAATTTGAAGAATGTTGGGAACCAAGCAGTTGTTGACAGAAGAATTTTTTCCATACTTTTTTTTCATCAAATGTTTTGAGTTAAATGAAGGCATAATCTTCTTTTTTGGGTGAACTATCCCTTTAATTGACCAACTGAAGAACTAATATACATTTTGATCAAGTTGGGAATTTCTTTTAGATACTGTAACTACTAACTATTATAACTATCACTATTATTTGTCTGGGTGCAGATCTTTGATTTCACTCTGGATGAAGAGGATATGAATGCTCTCAGGTCTCTGAATCGAGGCTGGAAGGCCTGTATTATAAAACAGTAAGAATATATTTTTAAATCATATGTAAAACAACATGAAATATGCAACAATACACACTTTAAACAGTAGATGCTACCTTGTTGTTATATGATATCAACAGTGTTACATGCTTATAGTATATTATTAATAATTTGTCCTTTATAGGATATTCCTTTCAATCCATTTGAAAATGGAAGGTCTTATAAAATGCATTGCATTGTGGGATATAATTTGGCAAATTTAGTATATAATGAGGGTATTTTGTTCATAATGTGAACAGTATACTTACTAAATACTGCTAGCACTTAACTGGATGGTGTTGTTGCTCCTCAGATTGGAATCACATCCCTTTTACCCCTTCAAGTGAAATGCTGTTAGCCTCGGATGACAAGAACCCCCCTAAAAAAAGGACCAAGCACTTCTGGAGGCTGGAGTAAATTAGACACTTTTACGACTTTTAGGTTCAGGCATTTATATGTCAACAGCTAAACTCTGACATTTTAAGGCATTGGAAGAAAATACTTTTGAGAAACGCTAACAGATGCCATTATTGTAACTTCATTTGGTTAAAATAAAGCATTAAGGCTTACACTACAGTTCAAAGGTTTTGATGCAGTAAGATTTTAAGTATCTTATGCTCACCAAGGCCTCATTCATTTGATCAAAAATACAGTAATATTGTGAAATATTATTATAATTTAAAATA
This sequence comes from Carassius carassius, assembly GCF_963082965.1. NCBI lineage: Eukaryota > Metazoa > Chordata > Actinopteri > Cypriniformes > Cyprinidae > Carassius > Carassius carassius. The sequence goes on along the minus strand of NC_081767.1, from coordinate 27,893,492 downwards.
ACTGTTTTCTGTTAGAATATATTTGGAAATGTAATTTATTCTTGTGACGGCAAAGCTTATTTTTGTCACATGATCCTTTAGAAGTCATTCAGTCAATATGCTGATGCGTTGCTAAAGAAACATTTTTATTAAAATCAATGTTGAAAACAGTTGTGCTGTTTAATATGTTTTAATTGTTATGCCTATTAATTCTTTTTTTATATATATATATAATAACCTTACTGTCCCCAAATTCTTAAATGCTCAAAATCACAATTGAACACCAAAAAACTGCAAAAACTCATGTACAATTGTCACTTCAGGATGTTTTAATTGTAACTCAGAAGAAGCGCTAAGCCACCAGGACATCTCTGAAAACTCCAAAAAAGCTTGTAACAAAACTAAAATATGAATTTGTGCTTTTCAACTTCAATTTACATTCTAACATCTCACAGTATCTCAAGCTGACCTCTTTTCAAAAGGATCTGAGAAGCAGCCAATGGCATTAGGATTAGGACAGCCTACATAAAGAAAGTCAATTCTCTCATAAAAGTGTTCTTCAGATCCCCGGACAATCACCTGTGTTGCTCTTGGCTGGAATTCTGTTTGTCTCTCTCTCTGTGTCCTGATGTATGACCCTCTATACTATTGGTTTGTTGCGGTCTGACAAGGCACACACACGCTGAGGCTCCAGCAATGTGCTTTGGAAGATTTGGACCTAAGACCCACTGGCCCTTGTCTGGAACAAACACTTGAGTGCCCTGAGAAAAGTCCATGGCCTCCCAGGTGTACCCTCCCAATACATAGATCTTTCCATCCAAGACTGCCACCCCTGCCTCACTGTTAGGGTACCTGAGAGGGGCTATCTTGGTCCACTGATCAGTCTGCGGGTCAAAGGCTTCCACCCCCAACACGTCAAAACGCTCCATGCTGTCCTCATGGTCATCGCTGCCCCCGATGACATAGATCCTGTCATCTAGAGTAGCCATAGAGTGCCAGCCTCGAGCCAAGATCATTGCCTGTCGCTCGGTCCACATGTCCACAGTTTTGGGGTCATAACTAAGCATGTCACGCCTGTAAGGGCCGATCTGGTAATCATGGCCCCCTGAGATGTAAACAATGCCCTTGTGAATAGTGCCCGCATGACCATATGTGAATCTATAAAAGAAGAAATTCTATATTTATAAGTAATAATTCTATAGTTATAATAAGTTTTAATAACAATAAAATAATAAAAGTTTGTATATATATATATATATATATATATATAATAAAACAAGTTATACTGTTTAATATGTTTAAAAATCATGATATTTTTATACAGTATATATATTTTTAAACAAATTCCTTCACTGACATTTGACCAATTTAACACATTCTTGCTGAAAAAAACAAATTTTCTTCAAAAAAATAAAACTTAATGACCCCAAACGTTTTGAAGAAGAGGATTCAAACTAATTATCCACATAAACTGGTGCAATCTTCAACAACAAATAACAAACCTGGGCAATCCTGCAACGTAGGTCCAGTAGTCCTCAGCAGGATGGTACACTTCTACAGAAGACAAAGCACCACTATCATTGCGTCCCCCAACAGCTATAAGACAGTCGCCCATGGTTCCCAGATAGAAATCCACACGCCGCTGGTTCATAGGAGCACCCTGCAGATCAACAGATCACTTACAAACTGTGCACAATTCTCTGCTTCTCTCATGCTTAGGAATACTAACATAATTACACATAAAAATTAAAACGTAAAAAAAAAATTCAAACTAAGACTCAATTATAAGAAATTTATATTTAATCTATCCACATGATCTTGAGTCTGGATTCAGAAAAAATGCTATAAAACTAAACTAAACTATTTATTTGAACCAAAAAGTGATCAGATGTAACCATTTAATCATTGTCTGGAGCCCTGCTATTAAAACTTAAATGTCACTGGAATTTTAGTATCATTAGTATACATATATGTTAGTATGTATGTATATATTTATTTTTTATATTATTATTTTATTTGAAGATTAAAAGAACCTAAGACTTAAACTACTTCAGTCTGTGTGCACTGAATTTAATACACAAGTTTCACAATTTGAGTTGAAATGAACTTTTCCATGAAATTCTAATTTATTGAGATGCATATATATATATATATATATATATATATATATATATATATATATATATATACACACACATATACATAAATATATTTCTATAGTTTATAGTTTTGATTTAAGTTTTAGTTAAAGTTTTCGTTAACTATTATAATTATGTCAATGACACATCAAATTGTCAAGAGTGAAGTGAATTACCTTAATCCACAAGTTACTTCGGGGGTCATATCGATACAGCAAGTTGCTTGCAGAATCTCCCCCGTTGTCCCGAGAGGAGCTCCCGTCTGCGGTGAAGATAAATCCCCCCAAAACAGCAACACAGTGGTGACTCCTCTGAGCTGGCAGCTGAGTCTCGACGACCCACTTCCCATCTTCTTCATCCAGCCAGCACACCTCGGCACTCAACTCCTCTCCTCGTTCAGACACCTCCCCTCCCACCAACATCAGACGCTCCACACCTCCTCGAAGGCCTGTGCGTGTTGTCTGCAGTGCAGGTTGGGCGCTGACTCTCGTGTGGTAGCCCACGGCCTCCTCCACTAGCGCCTCACATCCTGTGTCTGGAGGCAGCAGGGAACGTATGGCCGGCAATACAAGCCCTATGAGGTCATCCAGTGAAATGAGAGCAAAACGGATGTTGGAGAGGAGCTGCTGGGCAAACACAAGACGTTCGGGTCTTTGACTCAACCACTGCAAGGCGACCTGCAGAAGAGATCGCTCGTTCTCGTGCTGCACCTGCTCATCTGCAAGATAAGCACAAAGCTTGGGCATCCGCAGATCTTGGAGGAACTCTGAGGTGACGGAAAGCATGGCAAAATGCTCCAGAATGAAGCGGTCTATGAAGGCGTCCAGCCTGTCCAGGCTGTAGAGGAAGGCAAGCTCCTGCAGGTACAAGTAATTGTCTTCACCTACTTCTTTTTCCAGATACTGACAGCAGAAATCCACAGCTCGCCACACCTGCAGCAAATGAGCAGTTTCCAGGACGTAGTCAATGTTTCCACCATCTAGTGGTAACTCACCACTGTACAGGAAATCTACTACTGCTTTAACTCCAACATACGAGGCTCCCACAAGCTCTACTTCTGCCTCATGCTCCTCTCGCATCCCCAAAGTGAACATCGCCTGGAAGTAGGGACTGGATACTGCAAGCAAAGCCCGATGTGCAGGGATCCGCTGGTCATCGGCCACCAAAACGACATCACACAGCCGGCCATGCTGTCTTTGCTCATTTAAACCTTGAAGAAGATAGTTAGCCTGGTCTGCCCATCGATAAACCTGTTGTACATCAGCGTTAGGTAGTGCATGATAGTTTCAAGACACTTGATACATCATTTTTAAAAGGTACTATAGATATTAAATGTGCAGTGTTTATTTTTAATTTTTTTTCATCCAGTTGCACCAGTAATTTTGAACTTTATATTGACACCTATCAGCCAGGGTGCATGAGGTTTGTTAGATGGTCATGTGACCTACTCTATGCAGAATAAAATGTTAAACAGACTGATATAATGGATCTCATATGGGAGTACACAAATTTAATCTATTAAAAGTTCTGTTAATTTAATATTTTTTTTTTTTTTTAATTATTAAAACTGAGTGTACCTTTAAATTAATGTAATAATTAGTGTTTTTTGTTAATAATGCAAATGTTAACATTATATAATGAATTAAAATTATTATTGCAAAAAATTATTATTATTTATAAATAATACAGGTTTAAGAATACCAGCTATTTTAGTATTATTTATATAGTATTGTAGTATTTATAAATTTTTTAATGGCTTTTATTTTTATATTTTACGTTTTAGTAATTTTTCATGTGCTTTAGTAGTTCATATATACATAATATATATATATATATATATATATATATATACATAATATATATATATATATATACATAATATATATATATATATATACATAATATATATATATATATATATACATAATATATATATATATATATATATATATACATAATATATATATATATATATATATATATATATATATATATATATATATATATATATATATATATATATATATATATATATATAAATGCATTTTTATTTAATTTTAGCTTTATTTAAATTATCGAAAATTGTTAACTTTTTTACTAAACAGCGCTGGTTATGCATACCTTTGAGGATTCACTTATTCTGGCAGCCCGTGAAAGACGATATTGCTTCCCAGTTTCCATTGTGTCATCTTCCATAAGACTATCTGCAAAATCATAATCATAATTAGTTATCGGAAGTAATTAAAAGTAATCATATATAATACACATTTATATTACGTTCAAAACAGGAACAGAAAGAGCAGTAAGTCAGAAGCTGAGTACAAAAGGAAAGTGGCATTTACACAATCTTGACTACGTTTCATTGATATTCAATATAATTGGATATATTTTATCGATACAGCTGTGACAACAACCGCATAGTAAAATGCAGATCTCATTTTACCATTGTTCCATTCTTTGGCAGTATTAATTACTAATTAAATGCCCGTAAGTGACTATTAACAAGTTATTTTGACCGTGGCACAGTGAAGCTGAGTTCTCACTTCCTTGATGCGCTTAATTTCAAAATAAAGGTCACCTTTGTGCTCAAGTTCGCTAAAAAAAATCAGATTGTAGGATAAGCATGCTGATAATGACAATAATAATAACACAAGAAATTTACTATATTTGTGATTATGTTGGCTTGACAAAGCCAGTATACAGATCTACTATTACAGCTTGTTTCGATTCTTTTTCTGAGACCAAATGTCATCAAAATGTTAAAGCAATGACCACCAAACTATACACTAACCTCCCGGCTGTTCTGATTAGGTATTTATCTTTTCTGACTGGTCCTTCAAACTTCAACTGTCAAAAACTCAAATGTAAACATCAGAAGCCAGTTTAACCCTTAAGTTAAATCGATCAATCTAGTATATATATATATATATATTTTACTTTTTATGCTAATATGTGATAATATTGTTCTGAAATTCGTTTATGCTATATTGAGGGGAAGGGATGTGCTTATTTATTCAAAATAAAATGATTTATTTCATTTTAGGGTGGAATTTTATATTTCTTTCTTGGAGTGCTATGGCAGGCGTCGGACTGATTCTCGTCTGTAATTCAAAATAGTATTACAGAACAAAGCAACCCAGGTCCACAAGATGGCAGAGTAACTCAGACCAACTGTTAGATGACCGAACAGAACTGGGTGGATTAAATGTAGCTCAATACCCAAGTTGGCCATTAGGAGGAGGTGAAACCGGCGCGAGCTCCCTGATTCACTGGCACAGCAACCTGACAGGCTAATATCACTAACGCCCATTAAGAGGCAATAGGAAATGAATCGAGTCGTGAAATTAGTTGCCTCTCCATCCCACTGAGAGAAGAGATCTCCCTGCTACACCAGCAGACCTCTGTCGCACTTTGGGATTTATCCGCATTTCCATTCATTCCCCCGGCTCTGTTCTGTATTTAGATACGTTATCTCCCTTCGCATCGTCGAAATGGCAACACGCATTGACAAAGAAGCTTGCAGAGAAGCATACAATCTGGTGCGAGACGACACCTCAGATATATGCTGGTGAGTGAAGTTTTGATTTACCTCACGTCCAGACTACAGAGATGCGCTGTTGGGCGCGTTCTGGCTGAGCTCGCGACATTGTATCAAGAATCAGAATCTTTCAAATGAAACATTGACCGCTGTTTTAATTGACTCATTGACACTGTGTGGTGCAACATGTAGGGATGGGTCTTGTAACACGGGAAGTACCTAGGCAGCATTTTGGCCAAAAATGTCTATTTAGAATGCTCGCTAGATTTTGAGACACCTCCGTTATCGTGGCAACAGTTAAAATGTCAATTTTGCTATTTAAAGGGCATCTTTTAAGTATGATGGATCTACCATTGTACCAGCTGGTCACGGGTCCGAGTACGAAGAATTCAAGAGTCAGTGTACAGGTGAGTCCATTCTCAGCTATTTACCTGTTTTTTTTTATTATTATTGATTGTATTGACTTGACGGTATTTTTCGTAAAGCAGTTAAATAAATCAAATGTTAAAGTGAAAGTACACCCCAAAATGAAAGGTACATAATTTATTCACCACAAACTTATGACTTATACGAAACTGACAGACTCTATCAAAAGTAAATGGTGAATGAGGCATTACAAGCTCTAACCTTACTGTATTAGTACATATACATTATGAGTAAATGATGACAGAACTTTCATTTTTTGGGGGTGCTCTGTCCCTTTAAGTTCTACATCATATCAGTAGGAAGTAATTCATTTTCCAAGGTAGACAATACCAAATATGGTTTCATATTTGTCCTAGATGACATGACATGAGGGCGAGCAACTGGTAGGAAGTTTGATATGAGGATTTTACTAAATATAAACACTTTTGTGTTTGTGATCAACCAGAAGTCATTAAATTCAACTTCTCATCTATTTTAATATACATATATCTGGTTTTGGGGATCAGTTGAGCTACAATGAATGGTTTACTATATGCTGTATATTTTCTAACTGTAAATAACTGTCTGGCTGCACTGAGAGAATGAAATGATGTCATTTTTCTCCTCATTCTGTTCTCCTAATTGAACAAAGATTCGGGCGTGGTGCTCAGTTCAGTCTCCATGCAGCCACTAGCAGATGTAAACTTGTACAAGTGTTGCAATGCTTTGGCTTCCGGCACTGTGCTTTGACAGATGATCAAGGATGTCTTCCTGTATGGAGCAGTATGTTACAATATGCACTTTTATTGATGGAGAATACTGTAGTCATTAAGTTTACTTATGAAATGCTTATTTATGTGTTAAATCTAAACCGAAAAATTTAATTTGTGCCATAGCCACCCATAAACTGATTTATCCAGCAATAAGCCTATTTATTTATTATCTTGGTAGGTTTTTGAGTAGTTGGAGAATCTTGTCTAAAGCTTGTGATTTAGGGGGTCTAACAGATTTTTCTTTGTGCTGCATCACCATAGCCTGGCAGCCTGGGAGTACAGTACACATGTAGCCAGCACAAAAACACTGACTTTCTGGAAGGGAGTTCTTCAGAAATGTTTCGCACGCACACCCACAAGAGGAAGCAGAAGTCTGTGGAAGCATTGCCACATCGCGAAAATGTCCATGCGGCGCCGTGTTTTCATGCAATCGAAAAATAAGACAGCACAACTCTCATTTTTACTAGAGTCCAAGCTTTCCCACTGTTCACTTGGCGTGTTAACACATGACAAGCACCGCTCACTTCCTAAATGTGGTCTGTTTGAGGTTTCAATTCTGTTGAAATACAGCAGAGGTCTCTATAATGTGATTTAGATTCATCATCCACTTTGCTCTTGAAACTTTCTATCAGCCAATGTGCCATATACAACTGACAGTATTACCCATGGTTCCCTGACTTAGCCTCTTAAACCTTAAGCCCAGTTAATCAACAACAGAAAACCAGATGTTATCAGTCTCAAATAGAGCCAAGGGAATTCACCTGATCATTTGTTTTCCAGGAAAGTCCTACTAAGATCACATTTAACCACTGTAAATTATACACAGTACAAACAGAACAAGTGTGTGATGCCCTTTGGTTTCTAACAGCCATTTTTTAACTGCCCCATGTGTAATAAAATGTTACTAAGTAAAACAAACACACACTTTTTATTGTATAAGCGTGTGTGTTTGTGTGTGTATTTGTATTTAATGTCTACGTGTAATTTTATTGCTATAATTATTAGGAATATAAGAAGTTTTTAAAACTATATTCACAAATCAATAAAGATCAAAGTGCACAGGTGTGCATCACTAACATGAGAATGGACGGTTAAACAAGAGCTTCCTTCCACATGATTCTTCCTCTGATACTGTCAGTGTCTAAACAGAAGCACGCTGCATTAAAGTGCATTTGATGTTATCTTTGAATCTAGTCCCTGAGCCACTGCAATGCAGTTGTAGCACATTTGGGAGGAAGTGGCCGGTTGTTAAGCTGAGAGTAACTGGGAGTGTTACTGATAAAATATTACTCCATAAATCACCCCTATCATTAGGGTCTGTTAACTAGATCACCTCCTGTTCTCTCCCACTTTCTCCCATTTCTTGTTTTTCATGTGGAATGATGTCATAGAGCTTAAATTTCTTAGCCTTGTCCGCAACTCGCACGTGATGTTCTCAGATTGCATTTCATATAATGACGTATTTCTCTGGAAAAGAAAACAATGCAATAGTGTGGATTCAAAACACACGAGTCTGTTCAGTCGAATCCAAGTCCTTCCTTGTTATTAAACACACAAAGTTAAGATAAACCGGAGTTACAATAATAAAGCAAAGTAATGTGATTTTCATATCAAGTCAACATGAAATCAAATGCGATTTTATCTACTTGAAAACACGTTCCCGGTTTTATTGTTCACAATCCACTGATGCATGTTATTCCAAATAAAAAATGCCTTATCAAAATAATAGTCTGCACTGCCCTTTTAGCGGACTTCATGAATCCGCTTACCAGGCACCATTGCTCCACCCCTTACTTTTCACTTAATTTTCTAGTTAATTATCCTGTTTCAATAGAAAAGGTCAGATTACGAAAGTGAAATAAGTTGTTGACTTAAAAAAAATGTACAAACCATTTTATTTTTATTAAATAAAGTGGATGACAGTATTTGTGACTATAGGTCAGTGATAGGATTCGGAAGTTAGGCAAACAATACTGACTTGACATTTTTTTTAATGTATGTTATTATTGTCATTTATTTAAAATGTAATCTTTTTTAAACAATCTCTGTTTTTGTTTTGTTTTTAGTTTTTTGGGGATTTTATTAATTGAGGAATTTTAATTTGTGGCAAATAGGTCCCATTGTACACGTGTTATTCAATGTAGAAAAATGCAATACATGCCTAAATAAAAAATAATGACTTCTAAAGCCACTTTTCAGAATGTATCTTCAATGATTTTTTTGTCTACCAGATTTAAGTGATTTTTCTTCAGTTTAGTTGGGGGCTTTTCTCAGCAAATGTTTTGCATAATTTATGATCTTAATCACACATCTAGCATTTAACATTTTTAATCAATTCACAGTGCTAAAAGAATCAAGCTACTATCCAGAAAATGGCACAACTTCTTAAAGAATTCTTTCTCTTTGACTCTCAGATGACAACCGTCTCTTCGGTTTTGTAAGGATCACGACGGGCGACGCCATGAGCAAGCGTGCCAAGTTCACCCTCATCACCTGGATCGGCGAAAACGTCAGCGGACTGCAAAGAGCCAAGATTAGCACTGACAAGACATTGGTAAAAGACATTGTGCAGGTGAGTTTTGTGTTCTCTAATTTCATTGCTATAACATATGCAAACTCTCCGACTTACTTTGACACACCCAGATAAGCAGATTTCGAGTTCTTTTTCACTGTAAACAAATTGGTGCTTTCATGCAAAACGTGCCTTTCCCTCCATCACTCATAGTGTGTTTTCCCTCATTCTTCCATGCAGAACTTTGCCAAGGAGTTTATGATCAGTGATCCCAGAGAACTGGAGGAAGAATATCTCCGCAACGAGCTGAAAAAGGCCGGCGGGGCTAACTACGACGCCCAGGCTGAATAGAACTTGGGGGCGGGTGTCCATAGTGTTGGTGGAGAAGGAAGAGGAAATGTCATCTCATACACACGCGCAGACAAACACACACACACACACACACACACACAGACAAACATACATATACATACCTCACCCCTCTTGCCAATCTGGCCATGGTTGATTTATCTATCTACTGTACTGTGCATCATCTCAAAGACATCTGCACTAGTGCTATGAGGTTATCTTTTTCTTCAGGGGCATTTTTGTTTCTGATGATGCTCCTTTGGTTTGGAGTTGTCTTCACTGTGATGCGCTTCCATAATCAATAAGAGAGCATGTAGGTCCAGCATTGTTTTCCAAGGGGCTTATTATGAGTCCATCTCCCTACTGAATACAGACCACTGTGTTTACTGTCTCAATCTCCCATGGAGAGGAAGACATCATGGAATGTGTGCTTTTGTGTGTGTGTTAGTGTGTGTGTGTGTGTTTGCAGACACTGCACTGTGACTGGCTAACTTGCATGCAGGGGGTGGAGTCTTAAAGGATCTCGTAGCTCTGATTGGCTGTTTCGCTCTCTCCACCCAACCAAGGAACAGCCATTTTTCTAGCGTAGCCTATATTTTGGTTTAAATTAAAATACCCAAGAATGTCATATTTTTTTCTTCTTTTTTAAAGGAAGTAGGTTTTTTTGCTTTAAAAATGCAATTTGTGATTCTTTGAAATAAAAATGCCTCCGGAGCCAAGACAAGAAATAAGATGGTCACAAAAGAAATCCTGTCAGAATAAAACTTTTTTCAAGACGTTTTGTCCTTGTGTATTATATTTTGCTTTGTTTTTTATACTCTTGATCTGGAAGCCTGTTTCTGCCACAGACAACAAAAAAAACAGTTTTTTCACACTTCGGAGCTTATATCTCAGTTCAGACTTTTTTCCTCACAATTTTCTTTTTTTGGAAAGTCACCATTACCTTTTTAATTTTTTTTTATTCTGTACTGTAAGATTTTAACTGGTATTTCCCCCCCCAAAAAATCAGAAGACAAATTCATGCAGTTCTGAGTTTGCAACTTGCAATTCTGACTTTTCTCTGAATTCTGAGTATATATCTCAGATCTGATTTTTTTTCCTGCCATGGAATAAAAGAGCAACTTATTTATCATCAATTCTGACTTTTCTTCTCGGAGTTTGGATTCAAGATTTCAAGTTAACATGACACAATTCCAACTTCTGAGGAATACAAGTCAAATGTGTGAGATATAAACTCAAAAAAAAAAGCAGAAAGAAGTCTGAATTATTAGATAAAATGTCACAATTAGCCTACCTAATTATTTTTTTATCCTGTGGCGGAATCAAGCTTCCAGACTTTAATACTCAATAAGTCGACTTCTTCATTGCTTAGGTAGTGCAAGCTGCTTGTTACAACACTCTTCTGCACGAATGCTAACAATCCCAGAGGGCTAATGGGGGAGTCCCAGGGGTTGTCTGTGGTCAGGCTGCCTCATGCCTAATAAGTCTATAAGTTTCTATAAGTGCCAATCTATAAGTTTCTTTCAGTCTGCTTTTATGACGCTGAGTTTTGGTAGCACAGAGAGACATGAAGCAGGAATGTAGACGCTGAAATTTTTGCCTGTGGAAGAACTTTGTGTATGTGTTTACTTAATAGTTGGTAAAATTGGATCAGTGGAGCTTAACCTTACTAGAATTAAACTTTGGCATGTAACTTGTTCTGCAGAGTTCATGCTACATACGACAGAAGAGATGGGTTTTTACTTTTTAAAATGATAAAATTGGCATTTTTAAAATATATTTAGTCTTTTATATGTAATTGTACATGCTCATTTTATCTTATTTTTCCATTGCACTGCCGTTCAAAATATTTTTTTCTTTATACTTTTATTATGCAGACACATTAAATTGATTGAAAGTGGCAGTAAAGACATTTATAATGCTACAAATGTTCAAATTCATAGACATACATTTTAAAATGTTACAAAAATAAATGCTTTTCGTTTGAACTTTATTTTAATAATAATAAAAACAAATTGAATATCACAGGTTCCACAAAAAGATTAAGCAGCAAAAATGTTTTCAACATTGATAATAATAATAAAAATAACAAGAAATTATCCAATAATATGAAAGGCATCACAAGAATAAAGTATATATTAAAATATATTAAAATACAAAATGGCTATTTAAAATTCAACTAATAATTCGCAATATTAGTTTTTACTGTATTTTTGATTTAATAAATGCAGCTTTGTAAGCATAAGATACTTGTTGCAATGTATAAAAAAATGTATATTTAACTGAATTAATATTAATATTGTTCATATTAACACTGTTAATAATTAAAAACATAAATGAATAACACTGTTAAATGTAATCTTTATGAAATTTAATAACCATTTTCATACATACATCATAATGTTGTGGTGCCTAAATGTATTTTTCACATTTAAAATTCTCCATCCATCCATCCATCCATCTTCTTCCGCTTATCCGGGGCCGGGTCGCGGGGGCAGCAGTCTAAGCAGAGAACCCCAGACTTCCCTCTGCCTAGACACTTCCTCCAGCTCTTCTGGGGGGACACCGAGGCGTTCCCAGGCCAGCCGGGAGACATAGTCTCTCCAGCGTGTCCTAGGTCTTCCCCGGGGTCTCCTCCCAGTGGGACGTGCCCGGAACACCTTCCCGGGAAGGCGTCCAGGAGGCATCCGGAACAGATGCCCGAGCCACCTCAGCTGACCCCTCTCGATGTGGAGGAGCAGCGGCTCTACTCTGAGCTCCTCCCGGGTGACTGAGCTTCTCACCCTATCTCTAAGGGATCGCCCAGCCACCCTGCGGAGAAAGCTCATTTCGGCCGCCTGTATCCGGGATCTTGTCCTTTCGGTCATGACCAAAAGCTCATGACCATAGGTGAGAGTAGGAACGTAGATTGACCGGTAAATCGAGAGCTTCGCCAACACGACAACATCATCCGCAAAGAGCAGAGACGAAATCGTGTTGTCACCAAACCTGACCCCCTCCGGCCCCTGGCTGCGCCTAGAAATTCTGTCCATAAAAATCATGAACAGAACCAGCGACAAAGGGCAGCCCTGCCGGAGTCCAACACGCACCGGGAACAAGTCTGACTTACTGCTGGCAATACGAACCAAGCTCGTGCTCCGGCCGTACAGGGACCGGATAGCCCTTAGCAAAGGGCCCCGGACCCCATACTCCCGGAGCACCCTCCACAGGCCACCGCGAGCTGGTCCAGTGTTCCACGGCCTGGACGAAAACCACACTGTTCCTCCTGAATCCGAGGTTCTACTATCGGCCGGATTCTCCTCTCCAGTACCCTGGCATAGACTTTCCCAGGGAAGCTGAGAAGTGTGATCCCCCTGTAGTTGGAACACACCCTCCGGTCCCCCTTCTTAAAATGAGGGACCACCACCCCGGTCTGCCATCCCAGAGGCACCGTCCCCGACTGCCACGCGATGCTGCAGAGGCGTGTCATCCAAGACAGCCCCACAACATCCAGAGACTTGAGGTACTCAGGGCGGATCTCATCCACCCCCGGTGCCTTGCCACCGAGGAGTTTCTTGACTACCTCGGTGACTTCAGCTTGGGTGATGGATGAGTCCACATCTGAATTTAAAATTCTTATTTTAGTTTTTAGTGTATTATATTTAATGAATTTAGATAAAATAGTATACATTTTAATGTGCAAAAATTGTCATGTCAGTGCATCCTTACTTGCTTTTTTGAGTTTGGCCAGTAATTAACCTATCAAACACTTTAGCAACATGCTAAAAAGCATTTTAATCATGCTAGCAGCAGCACTGCGCCTGTTAGCTGTGTGTTTGTAACATCTTAGCAGGAATAGCTTAAGTGGCAGGTTTTGCTGAGTGACATTGGGGACTACTTTAATGAGATAAATTACATGTGAACGTTAATTAGTCTCTCCTCACACAGAGGGAAGGCCTTTGTATTGATCTTGTCATCAAGAATGTGTTGTTTAAGCCACGTAAAAACACAGTCAGACGGATAGGCTGGTTCTTATCTTTATCTCCCTGCTCATTTATGGGGCTTTGAGAGGTGTACATGTTCTGACCACTGGCGTGATTGCTTTTCTACAATTCGCCGTCATACAGAATGTGTGTTTTAGAGCAAGAATGTTGTGCGTGTGTGTGTGGACATGTTTCTGAAAATTCTTTGGCGTCTAGTTCCCAAGGAAGTCACTGCCAGCTATTCTGCTCGGATCCTTCCTGCATTCCAAAGACCTCCCAGTTCAAGCGTATTTCATACCCCACACACAATACTGAAGTCATGTGGTGATTGTTTTGGAATAAATATTACAAAAGAGAAATAGTGTTTAAATGTTAAGAGTTGATAAAAGATGTCTCCATACACACCAAGACTGCATTTTTTTTTTAAATCAAATATACCATTAAAACAGTAATATTGTGACACAGTTACAATTTAAAATAACTTATATTTACAAATACAATGCAGATTCCTAGTTAAGCTTAATTTTCAGCTCCAATATTCCAGTATTCAGTGTCACATGATCCTTCAGAGATCATTTTAACATACTGATTTGAAACATTTCTTATTATTATCAAAGTTGTGCTGCTTAAAATTTTTGTGGTTGCTAGTAGGAAATATTTTGTACACATAAACATATAAGTGTATGTGTTAACAAATACTTTTGATACTTTGGAGCAGTGTTGGGGAAAGTTACTTTTAAAAGTAATGCCTTACAATATTGCGTTACTCCCTAAAAAAGTAACTAAATACGTTACTTAGTTACTTTTTATGGAAAGTAATGTGTTACATTACTTTTGCGTTACTTTCACGTTACTTTTTAAATATGAGCAGGGCTTGATTGTTTTTAATATAAGAAGTTCTATTAATAGCAAATGTAAAAGCCCTTTCACACCAAAAAGTGTAATGAATAAACCTCAGGCTGAAGGAAAAGTAAATTCACGTCTGTACAGTAGAACACAGGAGAAGAAGGTTCAACACTCTTCAGCAATAAAAAAAAAACAATGAAGCACAATTGTTAGTTTATCTAAAGTCATTTTTTAATTATTAGTATGGTTGAACTGGATCATTAAAGGTCAGCAGCAAAGACACTGTTAATAAAATGGGAATAGATACATTTGTGTTATTTAATATATTTAGTTATAGCAGGTTTGCGTCATATTCTGAGTTTGTATTTCACTGTTTTGATTAATTTTGATGAATACTAAATCTGTTTTGTTTTTTGTTTTTTTTGTGAGTGGGATGAATTAATGCACATTCACATTTAGTCTAGAACTACAGTAACATGTTCACACAGCGCACACAACGCCTCCATACTTCCGATTTCTCCCAATATGGGAACAGGAGGCTTGTCAGTCAAAAAATGGGAATACAAAGTAACTGGCGTTACTTTTTTGGAAAAGTAACTCAGATATTTTCTTGTAAATTAAAAAGTAATGCGTTACTTTACTAGTTACTTGAAAAAAAGTAATCTGATTACGTAACTCGCGTTACTTGTAATGCATTACCCCCAACACTGCTTTGGAGCCACTGAGGTACTGAAGGAAGTGACATTTTCATAAAAAAAAGTAAAATTTTCTTGACTCCAGATGAGTCCAAGTAAGATTTGTACACATCTTTGCTCACCAGTCAGTTAAATCAAGTCAGTAGTGTAGGAGTCTGACAAGAACAAACACAACTTTTTGTTAACCTTTCATGGCTTCCTCTTGGAAGAACCCTAGTCGAGGGCAGGGTTTACACAATGATTTGCTGTTTTGCCTTATTACAGAGTTTTCCAGTGTTTCAGAGGTGTTGGCTAAGGCAAATTTGTTTCAATACAAACATCTTAATTTACATCTGGGCCTAAGAGTACAGGAAATTTAGCAAAATGACATGAAGGACAGCTGGTTAGTTTAGTTAAGTCTGGCTTTGGAGGAAGAGGAAGATGGGATTAAACCGGAACTAGTAAGGGGCACCCATTGAGAGTGAGTGAATGGGTCACGTTGCAATGTTCCTGTGAACCATTCATGCTCTGGTACAGTGCTGCCATTGTCATGAGCTAACGAGATGCACTCCAAACAGCCAAACCTGGCTCAGTTCTCCAACTGTCACTAACCTGCTGGTCAAGTTCCCATCACCACCCCCGCTCCCAGCAATCCCACCTGCAATGTTCTCATATGTTGTTGCCCACAGATGTTGAAAGTTCTGGAGCTTTTTAAAAACACATTTATAAAATAATATGATACACTCTTCTTTAGAATAAGAGCCTCCCATCATTCACCAACCATATGTTCAGATGTATGTTGGAACCAGCCCCCTCTTGAATGTTCCAGAACTTAATGAAGGTTTTGCAAAAGTAATTGGTCTGGAAAATACCTCAAATTCAGGGTAGAAATGCAAAAGCAATGCAAATGCAAAAAATGTTAAATGTTAAGTATTCTGTGGAATAATATAATATAAAGTTATAATATAATATAAAATATAATATAATATAATATAATATAATATAATATAATATAATATAATATAATATAATATAATATAATATAATATAATATAATATAATATAATATGTGTAGTTTAATTGAACTGATCTGAATTCACAAAACAATGAATCACACTTCTGTTCAAAAATTTAGGGTCAGTAGGATATTTTAAAGGCTCACAAAGGCTGCCAGTCTTTGAGTTCAAAAGAAAAGAATTTACTTGGGAAAAAAAAAAAAAAAAAAAAAATATATATATATATATATATGCCTGATGAGGTTAGAGAACACCTGACAAGAGATCAGAGACCATTCCTTCATCCAGAATCACTTCAGACCCTTTAGATTCCCAGCTCCATGTTGGTGGTGCTGCTCTTCAGTTCACCACACTCATTTTCTACAGGGTGCAGGTCAGGGAACTGGAATGGCCATAGCAGAAGCTTGGTTTTGTGTCCGGTGACCCATTTTTGTGTCGTTTTTGAGGTTTGTGTTTGGATTATTGTACGGTTGGATGATCCAAACATGGTCCATTATAAGATTTCTAACAGAGTCAGTCACCTTTTGATTTTTTATCTGTTGGTATTTGATAGAATCAAAGATGCCATGTATCTAAACAAGATGTCCAGGACCTCCAGCAGAAATATAGGCCCACAACATCAAAAATACAGCAGTATATTTCATTGTACACATGGGGTAATTTTTTCTCTCTGTGTTCATCAAACCCATCTTGATTGTTTGCTGCTAAAAAGCTAATTTTTTTGTTTCATCTGACCATAGAAGCCAGTCCCATTTGAAGTTCCAGTCGTGTCTGATAAATTAATATGCTGGAGTTTGTTTTTGGATGAGCTAGGAGAATTTTTCTTGAAACCCCCCTAAACAACATGTGGTGATTTAGGTTCTGTTTGACAATTTTTTTTAAAGATTTTCTGACCCCGAGACTCAACTATTTTCTGCAATTCTATAGCTGTGGTCCTTGGAGAGTCTTTTAGCCACTCAAACTGACCTCCTCACTATGCATTAGGACAATATAGACACATGTTCTCTTCCAGGCAGTTTCGTAACATTTTGTGTTGATTGGAAATTCTTAATTATTGCCCTGATGGTGGAAATGGGAATTTTCACTGCTCTAGCTCTTTTCTTAAAGCCACTTCACTAATTTGTGAAGCTCAATTGTATTCTTTGGTTTTTCTCATTGTGATGGATGATTAAGAGAATTCCCCATTCATGTTTCTGTGAAACAGGAAGCAATGGCTGGATAATTTCATGTTCATAATCCCCCTGGATTACTCTAAATTGTGAATATGAATGGGAATATACTTCAGAGTTAGTTTACTAATAAGAATTTCTAGAGGTGTCCTTAATAGTGGCCAATTTGTATGGGGCATGACTGTATATATATATGTGTGTGTGTGTGTAACAATGTAAAATTCCTTCCTGTCACTTCTTAAATTATTGCATGTTTGCTTTGGAAAATCATTTTTATCTAATTTTTGGAGCAGTAATGATCAAGGAAGGTATGTTATCGCAGCACATATAAACATTAACCAGGAACCAAGAGAATGTTTCAGTAATGAAATAGGAAGCACCCTAACCAGAAAATCTGGCTGTATCTGGCTCAAATTTCATTATTCTAAACAAATCTATCAATCTCCCTGAAGTCTTAGCCCACTACAAATGTCTATTTAATTGGGCTATAGCTCTTTAGTATATGGGTCAATGAGCTGGATAACAAAGTTATTCATTTATTGATCAGGTCCACTTCTTATAATCCAATGCAGAGACAAACACAATGCAATGAAAGGTCTAGCAAAAAGATCAAAAGAAAAGGTCAGCTTTTATAGTCCCAAACATATTCAGCTGTTTTATTATGACTATCTAATTAGAAATCTCAAGTACACCTTCTAAAATAAAAACATCGGTCAAACATATTTCATGAAGGGGTTCATTTAAATTTTAAGATAGTGTATCATAAAATATATACTGGAAAATAACTGTCAATATATTCTATTCAGTATTGTACAGATATACAAAGAAGAGAACAAAAATGAGTGCACAAGAGTTAGGGCTTTTTCTTTTTTTTCTTAAACACAGAGCCCTTGATATTTTGAACTAGATAAAGGTGCCAAGTGTAAGTCACACTTGAAGGCACTCTGAGAAATAGAAACACTTTTGACATAATTTAATATGCATGTGATGATATGCATAAAGGCAGGATGTATAGAAAAATAAAAGATAGGAAGAAATAAGCAAAGAGTATTTTTTTATGAGTAAATTTGTTATTTCTAATCAAATAATGTGTTTCATTGATAACAGTAGTATAGTTAAGTATACACACAAATGAGCACCACAGAACATAGCGTGTTTGCATGAGCGTGGGGGCTAAGGTTTTCACCATTTCCTGTATACTGAGTGTGCTACAGACTGTTACCATATAGGGTTGTGACAGACAGTGGCAGATAAAGGAAGGAGAAAGAAGAAGCATTCAAAAAAGAAAGAGAAAAACCTCATGCCTCAACTTGCAAACTGGAGCTGCCAAAAAAGTGACTTCGGTTACTGGCAGTGAAAGCTTTCGATTTAAAATGGTAACATTTCTCTCAGGTTGATTCTGTGCCTGTTAGAAACACGTTTAACGAAGATACAGAGCTACAGAACATGCAAATAGTTGGGTTATGCAACATTTGCTAACGTTTAGAATATAATCATGCATCTAAAATGATTGTAGATTTAATACAATATATGAATTACTAGTAAAAGTACATATACAATATAATAAGCATTTTTTTACATTACAAGATAAAGATTAGGCTATGGGGAATATATGAGTTTATAAAAATAAATAAGTCAATGTGAAGAGATAAACAATTTTTGATAATATAAAAAAAGACATATAATATGGATATACATCGGGATATGTGACCGGCCGCAGGTTAAATCACTCATACTAAAGCTAGAAAGGAGGCAAGAATGTTATAGAAATTGTGACAGGCAAGCTAGAAAAACCCACTGATACAGACAGCCGCATCATATTCAAATATTGCAGTCTATAAATAGCTGAGTACATCAACGGCACATTAGTTATGCTTCATTAAATCAATTACAATTTTTACTTCTCTCCACACACTGTCACGTTTGATTCTACTTGTTCTACTTTCACAGGAACAAAAACACTGAAAAAGTCCAGGCCTATGTATGTACAAACCGTAAGCAGGTTGGCTTGCAACACAATAGGTGCATTGTTGTGGTTTACACCTGCTCATTACATATTGCACTGTACACACTGACAATTAGGCTCTAAAAACCTGTAAACTTCACTTAGTAGTCCACATGCTCTGTGAACATTACACAATAGGCTACGTTGATTGTGATTTCACCAAGTAGCTACAACATGTCCCTGGATTTCCCATCGATTTTAGGAATAAATTATATGTAGGGTTAGGTTTAGGGGTAGGGATTGGGTTAAGTTTATATTTTTGGACAATAATGTTGATCCAGGATCATCAAAAGATGTTGATCCAGGAACATGTCTTACCTGGCAAAATCACGGCGACCATGTAATATCAACACATCTTAGTAAAGATAAAGATTTCACCAATTAGTGGCCCTATTAATATATTGCTTCTAGATTAATTTTGACATGATTTTAACATATTTTTCTATGTGGGGGTCAGTTCTGGCTTCAAAGAACAGCAAAAACATAGTCTAACTTCATCGTCTACACTGTGGGGAGCAGTCATAAAAAACAGCTTAATAAACAAACTAAATGATGTTTAAACGATATAAGTTAAGAAAGGTTTTGTGAGGGTTAGATTTAGAGAAGGGAAAGGGGATTGAAAACGCTTATAGCTCAGTATAAAAACATAGTTAACAGAACTCTTTATGCATGATAATAAAACCAACGTGTGTATATGCATTTTACAGTTAATGATCAGCTTCCACTGACTTGAGAGAAGTAAGGAATCCTCACAGCAGTAGACAATCTCAGCCTTGAACACTAGTACGGAGCTCAACAAGCCTCCATGCTGTGGGCGGGTGATTGATGCGCATGCGCACTGCGCAGTGCATTCATTTGCGTTGGCGTGCGATTCATTCATTATATATGATAGCATGTATTTCTGTCTCCGTTGCACTGAAGTGAATGCTATCCCTCCCAAATGATTTGACTGTTTTCTTTTCTGTGTTTTTCTTCTTTTTTTTACTATCACATTCAGTTTAAGGAAATGTCCTTAAACGGCTTCTTTTAAAACTTCTGGTTAAGACTGCTGAACGTCAGCAAGCATCACGCCCAGATCTCACATGAATCTCATGCCCTTAAAAGGCGCTTTTCATCGCCTGCTAAGAAAAAGCTTTAAAGCCCCACGGAACAGACAAAGCTGATGCTTTAAATAGCTGTGTTAGTCTGCCCTCTTCTGGACAACAAAAAGGCACTATATTACACCCAGTGACTTCAAAATATCAAACAAATTCAAGCGAATTATAATATGTATTATAATTATATAAAATTCATAATCGTATAAATATATTATCAGATAGTGATAATTTAACAGTAGTGTATGCTTTGTGCTCTGTGTGCTCTCTTCAAACCTCGAATGCAGATACTTTTCTATATAATCAGACACCATTTGCCATAAACAGACAGTTTTACCAAAAATTACTTACATTACCTTATTATAAATAATAATAATACATTATGAAATTAATTTAAAACTAAGACTATAAAGTAGTGTCCGTAGAAAAGTAGCTAAACTGAGATCAAACCATATGGCGTTTTTTAAATACTGGTAATTGTAGTAATAGTATCCTTCGTTTTTATTTTTTGCTTCAAGGAAAACCATTCCTCTGATGACGCAACTCTGATTCAGCCAATCACAGCGCGTTTGGAAGTTTCTGTCCATTCATTGGTCCTCTGCGCGTGATGTTGTGCAGAACTAGGAAATAGTTTTATGTGTGATGGATGTGTGTGGGTTTTTTTTACAAGTCGACATGTCCAAGTGAACCGCTGACAGGTGTGGAAAATCTCACTTCAGTCTTTCATAATTAAAGAGTGCACTGTATTTCAAAATTTCCCATGAGCACTTTGGTTTCAGTCAGCAGCTGAAAACAGGCATACATTTGATGTAGTCTGTTGTGTCATTGACACTGAATTCTATTATTTAGTTAATTTATTTATTTCATTCAGTTGTGTTTACCTCTAGGGTGATGGGGAACTCAGACAGTGTTGTAGCTCAGAAACGACTGGCTCGTTTTCGTCCGGATGAGAGACCAGTTATAAAGGGAATATTTGACAGGCTTCATGAACCTCGAGCCTCTGTTTCATCTGGAAAAACGGCCATGGTTTTATCTCTAGACATGCTGAAGGTGAGCAGCCGTCACATCACAATATTGTGAACTAGATCCGTTATACTTAAATTGTTGCAGTCTGTATGTTAGCAGTTATGTTAGCAGGTTTGTTAATTACTGTCATTGTTAGTTTGAGAGAAGAATGCACTGTTCTTAACGATTTTGTGACATAATCTTGAACCAGGGTTTATTATAGTTAAACTATAAAATCTATAGACTTTAAAAAAGTTATAAACATGAAAAAACTATATATATATATAAATATTTAAAATCAAAATAAATTCAGAAATTTTAATATTTTATAAAAACTATAATAATATTCAATGATACTAAAATAGCAGTGTCTCTAACTGAATGTTTTAAAAACCACATGTATTTTAGAAAACGGCCAATTATTTCCACATACAGTGATTACTTCCTCATCAAAGGAACAACTATAAATAATTGAGTTTTTTTATTGGATAAACATAAATGTTATCTGATGTTATTTGTAAAAAGGCAGAAGAGTATTACAGATTGTCTAATAACAAACATAAATGTAAATGTTATGACTGGTGAACTTATAGTTTTTGGAATGCATGTCTGTGCCCTCACTTAACATACATGGGTATGGCTTTCTCAGTTTTCTTTTGAATTGTTTCAGATGACAATGGGAAAGATGGCCTCAGAATCAATGATAAAGAGAGTATTCCAGGGCATGCACAGCATTGATCCAGGAGTGCCACTGGCCCGTGGTGATGGGATAGTTCAGGAGCAGCTGGTGATTTTCATGGCAGGTATTCTTAGAGGAACTGCAGAGGAACGTGCACCTTTGGTCTTGGCAATGGCAGAGGGTGCAAAGGCTACTGCTACCACAACTGAGCAGATCAGAGATGTAAGTAGCAACAAAATCTAATTATATAAAGTTTTTCAGTATCAGTGTTAAGTATTATATATATATATATTTTTTTTTTTTTCAGTTTTCATTTTATTTTAGTTTGAGCAATTTTGTTGTATGATTTTGTCATTTTTATGTAGTTTTAATATTTTAAATTTTTTATATTTCTATATAAAGTTCATTTTTGATTTTCAGCATATTTGATTTTTATCAGATAAACCACTTGACTCATGATGATCATTTAAACCCAGAAAACGATATTAAACAATGAAGCATCTCAGTACAATTTTTTAAATCATTCTTGCTGCTAGGATATCATAATACGGATTAATAATAATAATGATTATTAGTTTATGGAAGACCTGGTTTCAGCTGCAGTGCAGACTCTAGCCCACAGGGGGCATCTGCGAGCTTGGCAACCAGATCACATGGGTGATGGGCCTCAAGGTGTTAAGCTTCTGGCAGAACAGTTGACC
The DNA here is from genome assembly GCF_963082965.1 of Carassius carassius. Classification (NCBI taxonomy): domain Eukaryota; kingdom Metazoa; phylum Chordata; class Actinopteri; order Cypriniformes; family Cyprinidae; genus Carassius; species Carassius carassius. Next base: position 27,870,648 of record NC_081767.1, on the reverse strand, counting down.
TCAGAATTAAAATCTTCAGGTTTGTAACAGTAACAGAAATGAATAGTATGAATTAAAAGTTAAGTCTAAAATAAAGGGTATTTTTAAACAATGTAAAAAAACAGATTTAGTGCATACCAAAAAGTCTGTTAAATATAATTAATCCTTGTTGCTTCTATAGATCAGAATATGTGTGACATTCCTTGTCTGGAAGACTGGCTGTTCCGGATCCCAGCAATGGCCATGTTTTTGGAACTCCTGATTGGTGAGGGTCTAGGAGTTGGGTTGCCCTCCTGTCCTCCCCCAACTCTGTTGCCCCTGTGTCGGTATGCTCCCTGGAGTGACCTCTGTTGTCTCTTGAATATACCTCTTCTGATGTTCCTGTCACCTCAGATGCCAGCTGGACACAGTGCCCCCTGGAGGCTGCTGTTCTCAACAAGCATACACGGGGAAAGCTTCACCCGACTGGTGTGCAACTGCAAAAGTAAAGGTCCCACTGTCTTGTTGGTAAAGGACACTAAAGGGCATATCTTCGGTGGCTTTGTGTCTCAAAGCTTGGAGGTCAAACCTCAGTTTCAGGGTGAGTTTAGAAAGAAGAAACTAAATACAAGTGTTATGCATTACAATTAATATTTCTTCTTCTTTTTGCACTAGGTGATTCCAGGTGCTTCCTCTTCTCAGTTTTTCCCTACATGAGAGTGTACACCTGCACAGGCTATAACAATCATTACATGTACTTGAACCAGGGCCAGCAGACTTTGCCGAATGGCTTGGTGAGATACATTTTAAAAGAGTAGTACTCAATAACAAAATTTTGCTGAAAATGTACCCTCAGGCCATCAAGTTGGTTTCTTTTTTGGAAAAGACTTGGAGAAACTGAGCATTTGATCACTTGCTCACCAGTGGATCCTCTGCAGTGAATTGGGTGCCGTCAGAATGAGAGTTCAGACATCTGATAAGCGCTTGTAAGCAGTGCTGGATCCGTCCATATTTCTCTCCTGATTCAGACGAGTTGACTTTTTCACTGGAGGAAGCAATATCACAGATAGAGCCCTAGTATTTTACCCGAATACAATGGATTGACATGAAAAAAGATCTGAGTGCGGGATTTGTTTGTTTCAAACACGCAGCTTTCCTCTTCATAAGAAAGAAAATTGATGGACTGGAGTCGTACTAATTATTTGTGGATTATTGTGATGTTCTTATCAGCTGTTTGGGCTCTCATTTCTTGTGGCACCCATTCAGCGATGCAATGCTCAATTTATCCAAATCTATTCCAGTGAAGAAACTAAACTCTTTTTTTGTCTTTAAACAATGTTTAAGGTTTTACAACAATATGGAGCAAAGCAAAAATGTTATAGTTAACTGTCTTTTTAGGGTATGGGTGGTCAGCATGGCTATTTCGGTTTGTGGTTGGACTCCAATTTTGGACATGGCCACAGTAGGGCTCGACCGCTCTGCACCACATATGGCAGTCCTCAGCTCTCAGGAGACGAGGACTTCAAACTGGACACTGTGGAGGTGTGGGGCATTGGGCAGCCGCCTGAAGAACAGGAGGAGCAGGTCTGTGGCAGTAGTGTTACTACAGTGAATTTAGTATTATTGGGTTTAGCATTATGATTCCAAAAATGTTTGTTTTGACATTCAGGATGAGAAGAAGAAAAGCATACTAGATGCAGATCCTGAAGTAAAGGCCATGATGGAACTGACAGGGAAGACCCTGCACAGCCAAGGGCTCCGAGAACCTGAGGAGGATGAGCGATAGTGAGAAAAAAAAAAAATGAAGACAGTGTGTAGATCAAACCAGCAGTTTTTATTTTCAGTTTGGTTTGGTTTGGTTTTTTACACTAGAATAGATATAGAAGAAACCACACTGTTCTAAACCACTTTTTGAGATGTTTATACAGTGTATTTTTTATGTTAATATGCAAAATCCAGGAGCTGGTTTCCTGCTTTCTGTGAAATATTAAAATGTGCACACAAATATATTCTGTCACATACTGTTAAACACTGAGTATTGACATTGTGTGACTGAAGACTATATTTCTCAGGTGTCTGGATGTTATACAGTATGGCTGCATTCTGTCTTGACTGATATATTTACTGTCTGTAAACTGAAAGATTCATTAATCAAATTGAAAACTTATACATACTTGTTTGCTTATGAATTGCCCCCCCCCCCCCACCCAAAAAGCATGTGCCAAATTCATAAAAGTATTAATTTCTCATACTGAAAAAGTAAAAGAAAGGTCAAGATTCAGCTGTCTTAAAAAGATTCATCATGTTAATATTACAAAACCATAATAAATAATATTGTTATTAAAAGGACAGTTTTGTTTCCATCTGTTTGATTCATCAAAATAATTTCTGACATTTCTACTTGAGTTTGTGTTTTCAGTCATTTTCATTATAGATTCAGAGTGGTAGGATCTTGTGTAATGAACTTTAACTCTGATAAATGCTTGTAGGCCTGCTTGAGTTCCCAGCATGCATCCCAGTATCAATCAAATATGCAGATTACTGTTTATTGTTTGCTGCTTAGGGCGTTTTAAATATTCTTATTTGAGTATTATTAATATCATGTAACCATTAACAATCACTATATCAGTCTGCTCTAAAACATTAGCAAGAGGGTCGTTAATGAAACCACTTTGTATATAGCAATTCAGCTTTTACAAGCAGAAAGAGATATATTTTTACAGTAAGTTACCATGGTAATATTTACATGTAACCCAACTGCCTTTTCTCGTCTGTGAACTTTTCATGCTTTGATGAGTTTAAATGCACAGTTCAATGCACTGGAAAAGTAGCGCTGGGTAAGGATAGCACGGGATTTAAATACGAAATTTACTTTATAGTCCGCGGAAGCTTTTTCTTATTTGCGCGTTTAAAGAAATAAACGTTTGGGGACTCAAATCATTCAAATAATTTCGGACGATCAGATTTCCTCTGCCAGCCAGCGCCCAGCTGCCAAAAACAGGTGCTTTCGTTTTCATTTCACCTCAAAACTTGATTTAAAGTATGCTTATATTTTTAGAGTTAAAACTGCTTTTGGGCATCCAGTTTGCATTTAGAGTCAAACTACTCTGACAGAGTCATTAAAAGGTTTTGTTACAAAATCCAAAACCCTAGAGAAAAAGACGTGATGTCGTGGCGACGTCGACGATGTCAACATGCGACTTTCATCAACCCTGAACCCCCGTCATTGAAATAAACGCTTTTTCTGCATCAAGATTTCGCGTTTTTGGAACATTTCACATTTGCACAAGGGTAACTACAAAAGTTTGACAGAGTAGTAGTGCACATGCGCCCTCTCTTCCCTGGGGATTTTGCATAGATAATTTTGCTTCCGGAATTTTTTTTTAATTCTTATAACGTTCTCTTCACTTCCTTGTGTTTAGCGAATAGAGGAACTGACCACATTGTGACTAGTCTGATCATAGATTTAATTTAATAATTTTTTTTTTAGATACTGCATTTGGCTATTTTTTATTTTTATTTTTTAAAATGAGAATTAGTTTAGATACAGGAGTTAGTTTTCGACGTGGTCATTGATTATCTTCTCTAAACTTGGGTAAGTGTTTTTAATTTTTTGGATGTTTACATTACGGGGTGTTACAATAGTTTTTTATGTAGGCTATGCATACATTTGATTTAAGGGTTTACGTTTTTGTTTTTTGTTTTTAAATAAAAAATACAGTGATCAATTTTAAGGACTTTTATAAAACTATATGAGTCAGTTTCCTTTATTCATCCTTACTGGGAAAACTGTTACATCAAAGTTACATTTGCAAAATGATGCACAATAAATAATGTTCTAAATTGTACGGTTTCATTGGACTACAAAAAAGTACATTCTGCAGGAGCAGGTGTTCCACCACAGCCTCTTGTTGTTAATGAAAACAATTACGTATTGTATTTACAGTTAAGACAAACTCGGATGTGGTAGATTTATTTTCTTATGCTGCAGAGCAACATACCTTTGCTTGTTCTTAACCCGTGTTTATTTATGTCAACCTACTGACTTTTTGGTTTGTTATTGAGAGTTTTATCTTGGAGCTTGTTTAAATGCCAGGAAAGAGAGTGATTTCTCTCTCTTTTATATAGAAAGCTCAAAATGGAAGAATGTAGGGTGTGGGGGGATATACAAAGGTTTCTAAATGGAAATCACATTGAGTTTACTGGGTTACTTCCACCGTAGCCTTCTCAGCTACTCATTTGCAATGTAAATATTGGCTTCTATGGGGAACCAGACATGAAACATCTATTTTGCTTGCCATGGTTCAACAGTTTGGAAAACTGACACTAAAAGGTGCAGTGTTTAGTCACCGATAACTGCTTGTCATATTCCTCTTTAGGTGGTGATCATTTCTATTATCAGAGCTGGCATGTCACATGCATGGTGGGGAAATTACAGCATTGATGTTGCCTTTTTCACAAAAAATAGTTTTTTTTTTAAAACTCAAACCTTATGTAAAGAGAGAACTGATGATTCAGGCCAATTCTGTTGTTCCGATTGGAACTTAAAAGGCTTCAGTAAATGCCTTTGTTGTCTTTGTTACAGTTACTGTATAATCCTTAAAATAACTTCCATGCAAGTTTTTAATTACTTAGCCTCGTGTCGTTCCAAACTTGTGTGACTTTCATCTGTAGAACACAAAAATAAGTAATGAAAGTCACTGTGGTCCAAAACATTGAATGGACAATGAAAACACAGACAGAAAGTCATACATGTTTTAAAAACCGTAAGAAGATGAGTAAATAATGACTGAATTTTCATGTCTGGGTGAACTGTATTTACCAGTGTGTGGCCAAAGGCAGTGATGGCGGGTCGCATTCAGCAGGGAGACCTGACCGAATACAAGAAGAGTCTCATTAAGCGGGACTTGGAGATGGGGATAGTGATGACCGTGTACAGACAGAGGATGGAGAGGCTTACTGTGCAGGTCATCATGGAGACACGACAGGTGGCCTGGACGCGCACCGCCAACAAGACAGAAGGAGTGTGTGAGTGTCTTCTCTCGAGCTAATTTCTCACATTTACTCTTTAATGTGCATTTAAGGTGTTTGTTTTCATCTGTATGATGACCTTGGGGGTTCTAGTGTTATGCTTTAGCATTTAAGCTACACGGAGGTTAGGATTAAAGTTAACTGGGCTATTAAAGAAAGTGCTTTATTATTTAAAAGTGATTGTTCACTTTGGATGTTACAAATATGTAACTCAGTTGGTAGAGCATTGCGCTATCAAGCGCAAGGTTGGGGGTTCGATTCCCCGGGAACACATGATAGGTAAAAAACTGTATTTACCAGTGTGTGGCCAATTCCCCGGGCACTGTAAGTCGCTTTGGATAAAAGCGTCTGCTAAATGCATACATTTACATTTAAATATGTGGCCATGCAAAGTGGCTTTGCATTATATGAAACCAAGTGGCTTTTGCATTAAAGTATTAATTTAGCGGGTGATTTTATTCAAAGCAATAAATGAGGATCATCACAAAATTTACATTTATGCATTTAGCACATGCTTATATCCAAAGCAACTTACAGTGCATTCAGGGTACAATGTTTTTTTTTTTTTACCAGTATGTGTGTTCCCTGGGAATTGAACCCCTCACCTTTTGCGCTGCTAATTCAATGCTCTACCACTGAGCCACAGGAACACAGTAAAATTTACAGGACAATGCAAAACATTTACTGCAGGCTTCAACATGGCTATGTTTAGATTAGAAATGTCAATAACAACAAATCGCATAGACAATTCTAGCCCGAATCTGTATCTGTATGCATGAGACTGTCTGAATACCGGCAGAATTCACATTTCTGTTGTAAAAAGAGAAATGTTGTGCAGAACTATTATGTGCTGTTATGCGTTTGTGTCCGAAGCTGCAGTATGGCGTTATTTTTGTGCCACAATCCTGAGCGAGTAATTGTACGTTTTGAGCACAGAGAACTATATTTTGCAAGCACATTACATTATATTTTGAACAGAAATTAACAATCGCAAAAAAAAAAATTCGCTTCAGCAAAGAAAAAACAATTCCGTGCTCAATAAATGTATTTGCTTGTTTTCTATTATCCATATTAACGTGCAGTAATAAATCCTCTCACGCAGTTTACTCAGGTGCTCTCTCACAAACTTATTATCTGCGCTCCTGTCACGTCCCCTTCTCTCTCTCTCAACCTCTTATTACTGTGCGCGCCCAACTCTTGACACACGCTCGCTCAACTTACAACAGCGTTACAAGTGTGCCACAAAAATCAACCAATCGGAAAATTACAGGTCAATTGTGATTGGCTGTTGGTCTCCAATCAAATCGCTAGTAGAACCAAAGCCCATCATTTCCTATTTTGAATTCAATAACGATAAATGGAAAAATGGCTTGTTTATTCGTTTTTCCGTTTAGTTTAACAAACGAAAAATTAGTTTTTGGCTCTATATCTCATTTTGTCTTTTGGGGTTTACAAATCGGTTTATGGCTTCAATATTTCATGCGCACTTGTGGGCGGCGCTGAAACGCTGCTTTCATCTGATTGGTTGAATCGCTCCGCCTTCAGCTCGGTCTTTTCATTCTTTCGGCAGAATAAGAGTCAGTACAAGTGCAGCACTGTAATGTCTGAAACAGCCTCCACTGTTAATTAGAATAATATTTGAAACAAATGTGGCTGGGCACATAATTCATGCTGCTGAGACCTGCAAGTGACCCCTTTAAATTATTTCTAGGTTATAGTATTGTATGAATATTGTCCCACTGTAAATACAGTGCAAATAGTTCTGTCTCTTTGGATAAAAGTGAAGAGGAAATCAAAATCAATAATAGACTGAACAGTTTCATGATAATATGTCTGTAACATTTATTACTTTCGTCTTTAAATCTAAAGGCACTAGGTTTGTGTGTGTGACATTAATAGTTAATTGTGAAATTAATATAGTTAAATTTATGAAATAAATTAGTAATATTAGTTTAATTACATACTAAATTGAATGATGTTTCTCTTCTTAGTATTCTTTGTTGGGCTTGAGAAAGCCAACATATATTTAAACATTATTATTATTATTTATTATGAGAGTAATTGACACTGACTAGAACTTTAATGTTTCACCAAATTCAGCTCAGATCTTCAGACTCGTCTGACTTGCGTTGCTGTATAACTGGTCAGACTTAACTTCCCAAAATATCCTATTGACTTTTGTTTTCTGAGCAATGAAGGCTGTAACACTTAATGTCCACTAAAGGGGGCGACAGGATTTCTGTTTACAATAGTTTAAGTGACAAATATATACATGAATTTCATGTGTACTGCCATTAATATGCCATATCTGTGTACAAGAATAAACTTCACAGCTGTACATCTACTTAAAACTTACCAATCTGGCTTTTTCAACCTACCTCCAAATTTATTTTAAGATATAGTTTATTCACACTGGTTTATGCATTTAATGTTTGTCCTTCTGGAACTTTTATTTTTCATGAGCTGTATATTTTAAGATGTGCTAGGTGTTGATAAATCGCATGCAAAGAATGTAAAGAGCTTTGACTTTTTTTTTTTTTTTTTTTTTGAAAAAAAAAATTCGTTATTGAATTTTAAATAGGAAATGATGGGCTTTGGTTCTACTAGCGATTTGATTGGAGACCAACAGCCAATCACAATTGACCTTTAATTTTCAGATTGGTTGATTTTGTGGCACACTTGTAACGCTGTTGTAAGTTGAGCAAGCGTGTGTCAAGAGTTGAGCGCGCACAGTATTAAGAGGTTGAGAGAGAGAGAGAGGGGGACGTGACAGGAGCGCAGAGAATAAGTTTGTGAGAGAGCACCAGAGTAAACTGCGTGAGAGGGGTTATTACTGCACGTTAATATGGATAATAGCAAACAAGCAAATACATTTATTGAGCACGGAATCGTTTTTTCTTGGCTCAAGCGAATTTTTTTTTTTTTTTTGCGATTGTTAATTTCTGTTCAAAATATAATGTAATGTGCATGCAAAATATAGTTCTCTGTGCTCAAAACATCTCAACATACTCGCTCAGGATTGTGCCACAAAAATAACGCCATACTGCAGTTGCTGTGTGACGTGTGTTCCAAAAAAAAAAAAAAAAAACTGGACGCGCTCCGAGAGAAGGTTGTTAAAATCAATTTCCTATTTTCATTTTCGAAAACTTGTGTTGGTTGGTCCAATCGAGTCGTGCAATAGATTTTCAAACATAGAGTGACAGTCGGCACAGTCACGGTTAGAGTAGACGGGAGAAGGGATGGGAAAAGATTTGGGCACAGTTTTTCCAGAACTTCGTGCCGAGTTAACGTGGTGTCGTGCTGTTTTAATGAATTTTTTTGATGTATTATGGTGCCCGCAACCCGTTTGACTTTGAACAGTGACCGCGAACATTTTGTTTACTGCAGCCGCAGCCATCATTACCAAGCACGAACCGTTGACTCTTGCCGCGTTTCCACCGAAATTACCCGGAACATTTGTACCAGGAACTTTTTTTCCCAGGAACTTTTTCCCCCCGAGACCTGTTGCTTTCTGCGTTTCCACCACGGTGTAAAGTACCGGGAAGATTAGCCAAATAGACTGGTGACGTAGGTCTGCGCGCGTTTCTCAATACAAAGTATGCTGATTTTGGACGTGCATTCTCGGTAGTGCGGACTTTGTGCATTCGACTCGGGAGTGTGATGTCCGCGACGACGCAAATCCAGTAAATCTGCAAACAGCAGCATATACTTGATAACTTCAGTCAGCTGACCATGGCTACTATTTTCCTCTCTGTATATTTACAATAAAACGAAATAGGATATCAAATACCACTGCCTCCTTTCGTTTTCATTTAAGCATAATAACAGCTGCAGAAATGTACTTAGTTCAGGGATATACAGCCATTACAATGAAACGAAATAGATTTGAAACCTGTTAGATTTACCCAAAACGAATTATATTTTATGTTTAACCACTAAAGAGACATCAGAGCCAGCGGCACATATCAGAAGGTCTAGCCGAGGAGAGGCTGCTTCTGGTCGGATCGATGAGGACTGAGCTCCCGCTGATCGCGTGGAGTTCACCGTCTCTGAGATCGGCGAAACACATTTTTAAATAGGCGCTGTCTTTATAAATAAACCACAGATTTGAGTTTTAAACAACTACATTCTCGCCTGAAATAATTTTAAAATTACATTTCATGACACAATAAAACAGTAATATTTTGAACATGATCCGAATAAATGGTGGTTGAACTCAATCAATGCTGCGTGAACTCAACTCGCTTTGGCTAATGCAATTTTCCTCTCAGTATATTTACAATAAAACGAAATAGGATATCAAATACCACTGCCTCCTTTCGTTTTCATTTAAACATAATAACAGCTGCATAAATGTACTTAGTTCAGGGATATACAGCCATTACAATGAAACGAAATATTATATAGATTTGCCTTTTTTATTTTCATTTTAACATATAGATAAATTGAATACAGACCAAAGAAAACCTGTTAGATTTACCCCGCAGCTGAATTATATTTTATGTTTAACCACTAAAGAGACATCATAGCCAGCGGCACATATCAGAAGGTCTAGCCGAGGAGAGGCTGCTTCTCAGCGGATAGATGATCACTGAACTCCCGCTGGTCGCGTCGAGCTGACCGTCTCTGAGATCGGCGAAACACATTTTTAAATAGGCGCTGTCTTTATAAATAAACCACAGATTTGAGTTTTAAACAACTACATTCTCGCCAGAAATACTTTTAAAATTACATTTCATGACACAATAACAGTAATATTTTGAAAATGTTGATCCGAATAAATGGTGGTTGAACTCAACCAATGCTGCATGAACTCAACCAATCAGGGTGTTTAGCGGCCAAGTCCCGCCCCCGAAAGTTCAGGAACTTTGAAAAAGTACCACCTCGCCAGCAGTGACTTTCTGAGGGGCATTTTTTTACCCTGAACTTTATTTAGTTCCTGGTTCCTGCGGTGGAAACACACCGAGTACCAGGCCAAAGTCCCTAGTTCCTGGGTAAAGTTCCTGCGGTGGAAACGGGGCATCTGACAATGAATGAGAGTCTGAGACGAAACGAACGCACAGGCCATAGTGTGACATCCGTGTAAACATAGATGACGTCACAGGTTTTTTTTTAAGACAGAACGTAGCCTTCGTTTGTATGTAGGCCTAGGCAATTTATATATTTACAATACTTACTAAAATATAATTAATATTATTTTATTGCTTTTGTATTAGTTGTTTGAAGAGTAAAAAAATAAATAAATTTACAACCGGCAAGTCGGTCGGACTAAAAGCAAAAAAAATAAATAAATTTGAGTCGGTCCTAAATTGACAGGGTCGGTCTCTGGCAATACCAGAGAGCTTATTTCATACAGTAGTTGTAGGCTGTCTCTCAAATTCAAGTGAGCTACTTTGCCATCTTAATGTTTCCATGGGCAGCAACAATTCTAACACATAATGTACCATGATCTTGCAGGAGAACACTTCTTGGGTGTGACTGTTTAATGGTTGCCAGTAATTATGGTAGTGCAGTGCCATCACACTTATCACATTTTTCTCACTTTCTAAAGTGCTGCTCACAGAGTTTTACTTTTAGTTCCCACATACTTTCGAAGCAGCTTTTCTATTCTTCTCCATATAATCGTTCCAGTTTCTTTCAAACATGACTGGTGCATTTTATATTGTGTATACTATTAATTTAGCTTGTTATGACAACATCATGCACCCTGTCATGGTGTTTAAGATATTCATATAGTGGCATCAATTTAAGAATTTAAAACACCTGCCCAGAATCAGGGTTTTTATATATATATGTACATATATGTTTAATGTATAACATATATATATATATAAAACATATATATATATGTTTTGAATCGCTCTCGTGGTACTTTGATGTCATACGCCGATCGGTCTGTGCAGCGCCACTTCAAATCCAGCACATATGCCAATGGTTCAATGCGCCAAATGGTTCACCAAATCAGTTTAAAACGTGGATTAAGAAATTAAATGTGATGTGGGTTACTCGGAGATGAACAGTTCTGCTTTGTCTTTATCTTCTGGTATTCAAAATTGAGCAAAACGGACAACATTGTGTCCAAAATAACACAATATTAACTTCTTAATGAACTGTTATATAAGATGAGTATCACATTTGCACTAGTGTGATATTGCACTTAGCCTACTTCTCGTGTGATATTTCTTAACTGTGAAGTAAATATGAGACACAATCTCAAATGAGCGTTTTGCCCCATATCTTGAATTTTAGGGACATTTTCTAGGCTCCATCAAGCAGTAAGTTGTTGCCCTGCCTTATATTATGCCTGTTACATACAAACTCCTTCTGGAGTGCGTATGCAGTCTGTGTGCGTTTCGTATGTGGTGCAGAAGCAGCACGGACTGGTTTCACACAGGACGCGTTTTCAGTCCGCTACTGATCCGCGGCTGTTTAGGCCACAAACACAACATTTGTTCATTATTTTGATTTCAAATCAAGTAAAAAAAAAAAAAGAGAGTGAGAAAAAAAAGCTTTTTCAGCATTGTGATACTCTTTTATCAGAGTACAGTAACAATCTTTCATGGACATTAGTTTAAACTCAAATATAAACAACGTATTATTCATGCGCTTGACTTCTAGGTTTGTATAATAAGTTGCTCAAGCAAGAGGCAACACTTTTAAACATAACATTTAGCCTAATTTTCTTGTTAGGCTATCACAAACATTTAAAATTAAAACTCACCACTGACAGAAACAGTAGACTCTCGTGCCTTTTGTATTTAAATCTTTATTACAAGCAATCCCAAGGGAACTTAGTTTTTCTGCCTCCATAAAAGTGCATGTAGGGAGCCTATTATGTTGCCTTAATTATCTAAAGGTGCTCTTTTTATTGTTTTAAAAAAAGATCTGGGCCAGAGTAATATTATTTATATACTATTATGATATTTATTAATGAGCTATTTTCAGTTTTCATTTTAAATATAGTTTAATCATTTTGTTAATCTTTTTTTTTTCCATATTTCTGTTCAGCTTAAATGTATTTTTATTTCAGTTCAGTTACAGTTTAGTTTCAGTAATTTTAGTGCCTCAAATGACTTTGTTGAAGCACTAAAATTATATTACTATTTTATTTCAGTTAGTTGCCACTTAGGCAACATTAAATTTTTTTTTTGGAACTTTTTGCTCTATTTCTAATTTGTTTTTATATGTTATGCTCCAATTTTTGCAGTGGACCTTTTTGAGATCCGAGAAGTACGACCGGGAAAAAACTCCAAAGACTTTGACCGATTCAAGGACAGCAAGGATAAAAATACAGACCCGAACTCGTGCTTTACTATATTCTATGGCTCTCAGTTTGTTCTCAACACTCTCAGTCTGGGGGGTATGTGTGTCTTTTTATGCATATTACATGTTCTAACTCTAATTTAATCACTTTCTTGTCATTCCCCCATATTCCCAAGTTGTAATATGCAATATGAACAATGTATAGAATAAACAATATATGTACATTTTTTAGCCACAGGTGGCATAACGTTCATTATGAGATATGAATGTATACAATGTGTGATGTGCTTGATAGATAATTATACTGTAGCATGTGACTACTGTAAGTATTACAATAGACTATTCAAGAAGGCATTTCCTCTCTTTCAGTATATCTTTTAGATTAATTTGATATGAAATGCATTTTGCAGCATTGTTTTTAGCAATGATAGCATTTGCTGTTCTACAGCTGATTCAGTGGAGGATGCAGAGAAATGGTTGACAGGACTGGAGTTACTCAGACAAGAAACACTGGTGGCTCACACACCAGAGATTGTAGAGAGGTACACACACACACACACACACACACACAGACACACACATAGATAGTGTACCTTTTGTCTCCATAAGCCGTAACATAAATCATTTGTTTATTTCATTCTCTGTTTTTCACTCTACTGTAGTTGGCTGAGGAAGCAGATGTACTCGGTTAATTCAACAAAGAAAAACAGGTTCTCTTCTTTCTCTTTCATCTTTTTCTCAACTAGTCTCACTTTTGTCTCTGTCTCAAATCCTTATTGCTCCTTTTTTTGTCTCTAACAGCATCACCATGAAAGAGCTCAAGTCTCTTTTGCCACAGATGAACTTTAAAGTACCATGTGGCCGTTTTTTGAAGGACAGAATTGGGGTATGAATGACACATTAAATACACATTATCTTGACGGAAACTTTATGGAACATTTCATCTCCTGATGTCTTGCCGATGATGATCTGTTTATCCATAAGTTGTACATTTTCTTGTTTTGAGACGTGTGCAGTTAATGGTTCTAATCGCTCTGAAAGTGTCAACTTTATCATTTAAGACAGTGGGAGCAAAGAAAGAAGTTCTGGATTTCGAGCAATTTCACAAATTCTACAATCATTTGATGTTTGAAAACCAAAAGATGGTAAGTGTACAGTTAAGTTGAATAGCTGAATAAAATGCACTTTATTTACACTGCCATTCAAAAGTTTGGGATCAGTAAGATTAAGATGTATAGAGTCTAGTAAAAAATAGTAATATTGTAAAATATTATTACAATTTAAAATAGCCGTTTCCATTTTAATGAAATTGAAATGAATAAAAGTCTTTACTTTTCTAGCATCTTCTATAATGTATGTTGTTTGTCATTTTGTTAGATTCTAGATGAGTTTAAAAAGGAGTCGTGCGCTTTCATCATGGGGTAAGAAACCGTCAAACATTATTTTGATCGAAGCAGTTCTTTAAATGTGTGTCATGAGGTCATGCTTATGTTCTCATTCTTACTGATTGTTTGGTATGTTCTTTTCTGCAGTATCGGCGATCAGCCTATTCAACTCTCAGATTTTCAAAGATTCCTTTTATTTCATCAAAAGGTATGACTTTCAGCTAATCCATTCATCTGATCATATACATATGTACTGTCTACACCAGTCAAATATATCTATTTCATTCAAATACTAACAATACCAAACAAACAAATACTGTGAATTTGTTTTATAGGAGACTTGGGCCAACAATGTGAATCAAGTCCGAGAGCTTATGACCATCTTCATCGATGACACCATGAGGATGACCAACGATCCAGCCTTTACCGTTGAAGAGGTACTGGTTATAGAGATCTGTTTACTGTATCTTTACTTTAGGTGATGTGTTTCTCGAGCTTTCTTTCTGTCTTTCTAGTTCCTCAGTTTTCTCTTCTCCAAAGAGAACTCGATTTGGGATGAGAAGTTCTCTGAGATTTGCCCTTTGGACATGAACAATCCTCTGTCCCACTACTGGATCAACTCTTCTCACAACACGTCAGTGCTTCAGTTCTTCATGCTCGTACACAAATGCAGCAGCTCCTCCTCTTCCATTATGAACTTCCTGTGCTACTTCATGTGTTTTGCTTTTTTTCACAGATATTTGACTGGAGATCAACTGCGCAGTGAGTCCTCAACGGAAGCTTATGTGCGCTGCCTGAGGCTGGGCTGCCGCTGTGTTGAGTGTCAGTGAACCACACCCTTTATAATATTTTTTTAATGCTCTTTTAAACTAATGCATGTTCTTTTCTACTTAATTTTATGCATTGATATTGCAGTGATAAAATTGTTCTGAGAGTCAGTTTGATGTACTTAAAGGGCTAGTTCACCCAAAATTAGGGTTTTACTCACCCCCGAGACACCCTAGGTGTATATGACTTTCTTCTTTCATACGAATCCAGTCAGAGTTATATTAAAAATGGTCTTTGATCTTTCAAGCTCTTCCATTGCTCTCAGCAGGTGTTACATTGGTTCAGTCCAAAGGAAGTTCAATTAAAAGCGCCTGTAGCCTGTAGCGAATTGATGTGTTTTTGTAAGAAAAATATCCATATTCTAAATTTAATAATCACTTTAATCAAGCTTGCACCAATAGTTGTACACAAAAGCAGTTCTGGGAGCATCACATATGAGGTCAGCGTTGCGTTTGTTTACAGGATCAAAGGAAGCAAAGTTTCCTTACTTAAGCAAAGGAAAACCAGTCTCCTTTTTGGTTATATCGAAATCCTCCGGCATTCTTCGTTACAAATCCTCATTTTGTACTTCTAATTCTTGACCATTGTTTTGTTTTGATCTCTCCACGGCATTTCTGCGTGTCACTTCTGAGTGGCGCATGCGCACAACTGACCTCATATGTAATTCCCCCGGAACTGCTTCATTTACAACGGTGAGTGCAAGCTAGATTCAAATGATTATTACGTTTTGAATATGTGAGACATGGATGGGCACTTTTAATTTAACTTCTAGATGTCTCGGGGGTGAGTAAAACGCAGACTAATTTTTATTTTTGGGTTTTAATGTTTCTTTTTTTCCAATGCAGTGGACTGCTGGAATGGTCCAGATGAACCTGTCATATACCATGGAAGGACCATGACCTCCAAGATAAAGTTTAAGGATGTGGTGAAGGCCATCAATGATCATGCTTTTGCAACGTCTGAGTTAGTCATCAACAACACACACATTCACACATTTATTTGTGAGGTTTTGTAAAACACACTAGTTCCCTCAGTTAGGCGAAAATAATTTTACAAAACCTTTCAAGAACATAGCAGGGTCATAATCCATCCCATATTAAAATAAAATCCATCCCATATTAAAAAAGCAGTTATATTTTGCATAAAAAAGAAAATTAAACCTATTTTTGGAACACACACCAAAAAAAAAAGTATGTGTATGGGTGATATTTGTTGTACTACCTTTAATTAATGGTAATTTAATTTTTTCAGATTCAATAAAGTAATCTAATGAGAATGCCATTGAGAAATCTCAAAAGTAAAACATATTATGATAATAAGAATTTTGGGTTAAAATGTGCTCATTTGTAATGAGAATACTGTCATAATGCATAACAAATCTAGATGCTCCTTTAATTAGCTTTCATTGGTTTAAGCAAAATTCCATGTATTTTAATGTTTTGATTTTGAGATCATATGTGACCTGTACGTGTTTATTTATTTATTTATTTATTCACTTTTCATATACTTTTTTCAAATTATAATTGCAAAAGTCATTTTTTTTAATAAAAATGAAATTGATGCATCTGGGTATGTGTAGTTTTTTTGAACTATGTTTATGAACACGTCACTGTTGGCAGGTATCCTGTGGTGCTGTCCATAGAAGAGCACTGTGACGTCAAGCAACAGAAAATGATGGCTCAGGTGTTTAAAGATGTTTTCCAAGACAAGCTCCTGACCGATCTGCTGGAACCAGAAGCAGAACAACTGCCGTCACCGACCCAACTTAAGGGCAAGATCATCATCAAGGTAGAAAAGCTTCACTGGAAAATCCTGCAGTGTCTTTGATTTTACAATGCAATCCAAAGCCATGCAATCTCGCTTTTTCATACAGCACAAGAAACTGAATATTGATGAGACCTTCAGTAAAAAGGACCTACGGAAAGGAGATAAGCAGGGAGAGCTCTTCATCTGGGATCCAATCGATGAGGTGCCAGAGTCCAGTGAACATTGTCACGGCTTGTGTGATTGTTTCATCTTATTCCAGTTTCCTTCCCTGATTATGACTGTAATTTCTTTGTGACTGTCTCCATGTTCAGAGATGGTACAAGCACTACTGTGTGATTGAGAATAAGACATTGTATTATGCTGAGGAGAATGAACTAGAGGAGGACGTTGGAAAGGTGAATCACTGAGACTCCATTATAGAATGAGACTCATGCCAAAAATTGAGGGTTTTAACTGTAATTCAAATGCATCACCTCTCCTCAGTCATCTCAGGGTGGTACAGAGCTTCATCAGTCAGAGCCCTGGTTTCACGGGCGGATGTCAGAGGGCAGACAGACAGCCGAGAGACTGCTGCAGGAATATTGTGCAGATTCGGGTGGAGTTGACGGGACATTTCTGGTGCGGGAGAGTGACACCTTTGTCAATGATTGCACCCTCTCATTCTGGTA
Organism: Carassius carassius; assembly: GCF_963082965.1. NCBI lineage: Eukaryota > Metazoa > Chordata > Actinopteri > Cypriniformes > Cyprinidae > Carassius > Carassius carassius. The sequence goes on along the minus strand of NC_081767.1, from coordinate 27,853,748 downwards.
ATGTAGTCCTGCTTTTATACTCTTCAGAGAGGGAGGATGCATGGTTTTCCTTTTCGTATTTTCTCTCTGTTTTATTTATTGTCTTTAATTTAGTATTTTCAAATGGAAGAAATAGGGGTCAGTCTTTCTATACAGTACATTGCCATGTCTTTTCAAACTGTATACATTTTATTATAATATATATAATATATATATATATATTAACTACTTTAGTTTGTGGCAAAAAGTTTTTTCTTAATGACACATTTTTCTTTACCACATGAGGATTTACATAATATTTGACGGGGAAAACAAAAGCAGAAACATGAATGTTTTAGCAATGGATTACTAAAAAAAAAAAGTCTGTCCTGTCTAATTAAAAATACAGAAATCAGTATGAGAGTATAAACATTTCAAAGATAAAAAAATGGATATGGATATGCAAATTGTAATACTGTAAGTCATATATTTCAGTAATTTCTACTCTGTTAATTTTATTTGAGGTTTTCCCTGTGGTTTTTTTCTTAATTTGTGTTAAGATATTATCACACAGGAAGTGACATAATATTGGGTGGGGAACACAACAATACAAACATCATTACTTATTAGCATTTAATTTGATTAATTCTTTTGTTATATATATAAAAAATTATAATAATATCAAGTATGATGATCATAATTTCAAAAATGGATAATTAAAATATCACAATTAACATCTTGTAAGTAAATAGAATTTAATTGAATTGAAATACTTAGATTTAAATAAGTTATGTTTTACTGTAGTTTTACTATATTGATTTTTCTACTTTAGTTTAAACAATTCCTGGTTGTATAAATTTTCTTTTTCTTTTTTTAAATAATGACATCAAGTTATTCTCAATTCCTCATTGACCAAAATGGCTAACCTCAGCTCTTTATGTCCATCCTTGACTTTGGTTTACTTTAAAGTCATGAATAATACGTTTACATGCCTGAGGTTGATTAACTTATATTTCTGAAAGAAATACCATTTCATAGAAATAATTTCATTACAATACATTTTTATAGGTTTTAGAGACTGCTTCCTAACAAGAATGATCCATATTATTAATGGTAATATATATATCCCACATGCACAGAAATTTAAATAAGTTCCCTGTGTGGTCATTACAGGCGCAGTGGACGAGTTCAACATTGTCGAATCCGTTCCTGCTTAGAAGGAGGCCACACTGTCTATTTCCTCACAGAAAACCTGCACTTCCCCAGTGTGTACGAGCTTATCCAGTATTACAGAGAAAACCCTTTACGCTGTCAGGATTTCAACCTGCGCCTCACTGATCTTGTGCCTCGACCAGACCAGCACCTGCTAAAAGGGTTAGTCAGTGCTTGCCACACAGTAACAAACTTGCTGCTTACCACATCCTGGCCAGCAGGGCTGTAGAAAACCACGTGGACAGCTTCTTTTAACGCTTACGAGCATCTGCATACAGCATAGACGTGAAACTGTGGTTTTCTTGTCTTTAGGTGGTTTTACAGTAACTTGAGTCGGGGTGAGGCGGAGGACTATCTCATGAGGATCCCTCGAGATGGAGCCTTCCTTATCAGACAGAGAGAAGATTCAGACTCTTGCGCCATCACCTTCAGGTGCCACTCATTATGCAGACAAGTCCGGAGGAGAAACAATTTTCACTCAGAAATTCCAACCCAAATCAAAAAGAAACATCAAGTATAACATTGAATTAAATGTGAAATGCTGAAGTAGAAATCTTGTTAAGCATACTCCAATCATCTTTGTTTTGTTTACAGTATCTTGTATTTACAGTGTAACTTGCTAAGATTGCTTTTTAAAATAATAACCTATGATAATAAACTCAAATGATTAAGTTCTCCATCACCATCATATTTTGAATCATGTGGTTTGTTGTGGAGAGATGTGCTAATTCTTCTTTAAGTTTTTAAACCTATGGTTTTCATCTGGTAGATGAAAAAAACAGATGATGATGTGTATCATGGGATGGTTACTAAATAATTTATTATTTGGGCAAAGAGAAAAAATAGTGTGTGTATTTTATGTGCTGAACCTCAAATGTGGAAGGTCACATTTCATATAAACATCAACATTTATGAAATTTATTTTAACAGATATAAGTTTAATTTATATCTATTTTGTCACTACATTGCACTGTCAATGATTTGTGTATTTAAGTTGGAAATGCAATGCATATATATATATATATATATATATGTGTGTTCCTGTAGCTCATTTGGTAGAGCACTGAGTCAAGGTTGGGGGTTCGATTCCCCAGGAACACATGATAGGTAAAAATTGATAGTCTGAATGCACTGTAAGTCGCTTTGGATAAAAGCATCTGCTAAATGCATAAATTTAATTTAATTTAATTTAATATATAAATATATAAATTATTTTCAAGAAAAAACCTTGCCTGAAGACCCACAGTGGCTTGTTGCTGGTGTTGTTTTTGTTAATGTAATAATGATTGTAATTCATGGAGTTTCTTTTTTTTTTTCTGGGTACTGAAACAGAGGTGAAGGGATGGTGAAGCACTGTCGAATACACAAAGAGGGATCTATGTACATTCTGGGCAACTCTAGTGAATTTGAGAGCCTGGTGGAATTGGTGGACTATTTCCGAAAGAAACCACTGTATCGAAAGACTAAATTGCGCTACCCGGTGACACCAGAACTGGTGGAACGCTTCAGTTCGGTAAGCAATAAAGCAACTTAAAAAAAACATCTATTTCAAGGCAGCACAGACAAGATAATTCTTTTCTAGAGTTCACTTAAAATATTGTCAACTGCAGCTGTACTGAACACTGTGCAATGATTGTACAAAAGTTTGTCTTTGTGTGCAGCATTTGTACACACTCTTCAAAGTGAACAAGGGCATGTGCTTCCTTTGCTAAGGCCACAGTTTGCATGTTACACTTGCATGCTTTCATCTCTAGTAGCTCTGTTGGTTTCTTCTCCTTTTTTTCAATCAAAGTTCAGGCCAAAGTTTCTGATTTAGCATATCTATAATATGCACTTAAGTGCCATTGTATGATTTAAATGTTTAGTAAGACATATAATACAGAAAAAGGCTTTTTATTTAGAATTTCTTTCTAAACACTTCCTGAGCCTATGCTAAAGTATTTTCGCCCTCTGTGGCTAGTATCCTCCCACCACAAAGCACATTTTTTAAGCAATTAAAAATAAGTACCTTTATTGCTTAATTGTTCGAACATGATGTCTGATTAATATATGTTTCCATTTTTTTATTTCATTTTACACCACTAATTTAGAAAAAGATGTATCTTGTGTGAACCATGAAATAAAAAAATACAATAGCTGTTTTCTAAATGTACAGATTGTGCTCATTTTAAGTGTAATGTGCAGGGAGACAAGTCTAAGAAATGCTTTATGTCATTTCAGATAACCATATCTGCTTCACTTTATGAATCTAAACAGTACGTGGAGGCCAATGAGATAGAGCCGTCTCTGGTAAGCACTTTGAAAGCAAACACCGCTCCTGCGAGTTAGCATGCGCTAGAGGTCATCTCGTGTGGGCTGGGGAGGAAGTGGTGGCGCTGGCTATCTCTTTCTCTCACGTAGGAAACTGATCGTCTCGAAAGAGGAAATGCAGCCTGGCTAAAAAAGCAACGTCATGTTTAGTGTGTATGCCATGTATGCTTCATGTTTCTAGCTCGAACGTAATTCACAAAAGAAAATTTATCTTTGTCTTCACACTCTTTAAACCGCCGCATGCTTGTGGGGGTTCCCTCAGTGCTGTTGCAGATTTGTTACAAGATTGAACTCATTTTGATGTGTTGCAGCCTCATAGCACAGTGAAGGCCATCTATGACTATAGGGCCATGCGGCCGGATGAGCTCTCCTTTTATAAGGGCACTTTGATCCATAATGTGACCAAGGATACAAATGGATGGTGAGATTCTTTGCAAATGTGTAGATAATAAGCAATAAATGCAAAAAAAAAAAAAAAAGCTGTGGCAGTGTCATGGTCAAAAAAAAAAAAATAATACTGAAAGATAAAGTTACCTCAATATTTACATAGCACTCCAAGGTACTATACTGATCTGGAGTTTGGGGTCAGTAAGGTACATTAATCTGATGAAAAATACAGTTAAAAAAATAGTAATGTTGTGGAAATACTGTTACAATTTAAAATAACTATGTCTTATTTTAATATATTTTAAATGTAATTTATTTCTGTTGGCTAAGCTGAATTTTCAGCATCATTACTCCAGTCTTCAGTGTCACATGATCTTTCAGAAATCATTCCGATGTGCTGATTTGCTGCTCAAGAAACATTTCTTATTATTATCGATGTTGAGAACAGTTGGACTGTATTTTTGTGGGAACTGTAATACATATTTTTCCCAAGTTACTTTGATGAATAAATATAGTTCAAAACACCAGCATTTTTGAAACCGTTGAAACCGAGATCTTACGTACACATTATAAATGTGTTACTTTTGATCAATTTAATGTGTCGTTGCTGAATAAAAGTACTAACCCAAAAATCTTACTGACCCTCAACTTTTGAATGGAAGTGAACTGCATCATTTTACCATGACTCATGTCCATAAAACATAAATCTGTGATGCACATATGCATTAACACGTGTTTGTCAGGAAAATATCTTACTGATGTCATATTACACTATCAGGTGTTTCTAAAACCACAGGCTGGTTTTAATTGCTTATATTTTGATATGCTTGATAAACCAACATGTACTGTAATTTCCCCATCAGGTGGAAAGGAGACTATGGTGGAAAACTGCAGCACTATTTCCCTTCAAATTATGTAGAAGTTGCTGATGCATCTGAGGCCAATTTCCAAGTAAATAACATAACAAATATGTATATTTGACTTCACAGATATGTCATTCAGTGCTAGTTAGTACCGTACTTATTTGCTTCAATACATAAAACATAAAACATAGATGACTAGATGTTCTCTTTCAGGGCGATGAGGAAAATCCATTAGGCAACTTATGTAAGGGAATAGTGGACATCTCGAAGTGTACTGTCGGTAAGATTATTTATCCTCTCAGTCATCTGAACTCCTGTACATTATGTTTTAATAATGGTATTTTGCACTCATTTCGCCGTTTCCAGTGCGTTCAGCCAAACACGGCAGGCCTGTGGTGGTGACGCTGCAGGATAAGGAGAATAGAGAGATGCCGTTTGATTTGGCCACTGAGACCACCGAGGAACTGTACGAGTGGTATCAGGTGGCCTGGGACATCACACAGAGAGAGGAAAACCGAGTGTTTAAGGTCTGTCTCACACACTTAGACTTTTGACTAAATAGGGCAAACTGGGGCTAGTTGTCACAACAGGGAAGTTCTCACAAGGTTTTGAGTCACTCGTCCTGTAAATATAGTTGAAGCCAGACTTCAGTGGGTGTTTAAAAGCTACAGTAGGTGTAGACCATCAACATTTTAAGTATACAATGAAGTATTTCAAGTATAATGTTGGGGTGGTGTTTATAAATGTTTGCAATATTGCAGATAAAAAAGCAAAAGGAGGTTGAGGAAAAAGAATTGGTGGCCAGCGAGATGTCTGAACTGGTTGTTTACTGCCAGCCTCTCAGCAAAGAAAAAGACCGCTTTGGTATGACTAATTAAATATGAATTTATACTACCATTCAAAAAAAGAAAGGGATACTTTTATTCACCAAGGATGCATTAAACTGATCAAAAGCAACAGAAAAGAGATTATTTTTTTATTTTTAAGAAATACTGATCTTGTGAACTTTCTTTTCAACAAAGAATCGTCAAAACACTATCACAGTTTGTTAAAAAATATTAAGCAGCACAACTGTTTTCAACATTGTTGAAAAACGATGTTGAGGAAGAAGTAATTTCTGCTGAATATTCAGCTTCGCGATCATAGGACTAAATTACATTTTTAAAATGATTTAAATATATTTAATAAACATTAAAAACAATTATTTTAAATTTTAATAATATTTCATAATTTTTTTTCTGTATTTTTGACCAAATATTTGCCTCCTTGGTGAGTATAAGAGACATATGTTAAAAACATTTAAAAAATCTAATGACATGCATAAAAGTAAACTGTCAGTTAACAATGTGATTGTCCTTCCCTATCAGATAATTATACCTACAAACAGGTTCGATCCTTCGTAGAAAATAAGATACCCTCCAGAAGCAAATCGACTCAATTTATGTTATATAACCGCAAGGCGCTGAGCCGCGTTTACCCTAAGGGCCAGCGAGTGGATTCCTCTAACTATGATCCCTATCCTCTGTGGATGTGCGGATGTCACATGGTGGCACTCAACTTCCAAACAACTGGTGAGTATGAAGTTGAACATCTCTGTAGTTCATGGAGAGAGCTGTTCATTAACATCCCCACTTATCTCAGTGGTGTTTGTTTAGCTAACTTATGACTGCACTGGAAGTATGGGAAGTACTGGTTGCTTATGGGTATAATAAACTACATCACACAAATCAGCCAACCTTTGACCCAAAGTATTAAACAAGGATGAGAGGAGATTTACTCAATGAAAGTTGATGTTTTATTGAAATACAAGTTAAATTTGTAATAATTATTTGAGGGGAAGATTATTAGAAATGTAAAATGAAAAAAAGACTAAAATGATTTCAAGACAAAAATGTTATAAAGGAAATAACATGGAGTCGAACTGAGTGTAAGGAAATATTACAGAGAAAAATGAGCAATAATTAAATAGCATAGCATTTATTCCATATGTCTGAAAACAGTTTTTGCGTTTCTCCTCAGATAAGTACATGCAGCTGAACAGCGCCCTCTTCAGTCTGAACGCAGGAACAGGATATGTGCTGCAACCTGAGCTGATGCGCAGTGATTCATATGACCCTTATCAGGAGAAGAGGAATATCAGATTTACTATCACCATTAGGGTAAAACATGAGCTTCATTCAAACAGAATAATGTTTATTTAGGTTGAGTTTGAGAGCTGAAAAATAACTTAATAAAAATTTTATTTGATAAAATAATGGAAAAGATTGATGATGTTTTTTTTAGGGCTGGTAATTTAACGCGTTAATTAAATTAATTAATTATTGAGGAAAACAATGCATTTGACGCACTTGCCCCGCCCCAGACCTATGTGGATCATCTGCCATTTCATATAGTCGATTGATGACTAATTTAAGGCAGGACGACAACTTACTGCGTGATGGAGCCTAGAAAATGTCTCTAAAATTCAAGATATGGGGCAAAAAGCCCATTTGAGATTTTGTCTCATATTTACATCACATAGTTAAGAAATATCACACGAGAAGTAGGCTAAGTGCAATATCACATGAGTACAAATGTTATACTCATGTTATACAACAGTTCATTAAGAACTCTCCGAGCAACCCACAGCGGCGTTTCATTTCTTAATCCACATTTTGAACGAATTTGGTGAACCATTTGGCGCGTTGAACCATTGGTATGCGTTGGATTTGAAGTGGCGTTGTACAGACCGATCGGTGTATGACATTAAAGTACCGCGAGAGCGATTCAAAAGCACAAGGAGTCCTCTGCTCTCTAAAGCTCTTGCGGTTCTTTGATGTCACGCACCGATCGGTCTGATGATGATGATCCGCTTCAAGTCAAACAAGCCTAATGATTCAATGAACCATTCATAAAGAACCATTTACTTCACTCCTGAATGAATCAGCCATTTGAACGAATCGAATGAATAAATGACTCGATGACTTAATCATTAAGACATTTAGCACCACCTACTGGCAGTTTTAGTTATTATTTAGAGTATCATTTTATTAAAGAAATAATTTCATATTTTCATAGTAATAATAATAAGTTATAGTTATAGTTCACCCATCCAAAAATGGTCCAAAAGAGTAGGCTATATGTAATACATTTTATCAAACAAAATATTTCTTGCTGAACCTATTTTTTTTTTACTTGAAATGTTCTTTTGGGAGTAATTTCTACAAATTTGATGTGCGATTAATTCGATTAATTAATTACCACATAATGTAATTAATAAGATTACAAATTTTAAGCACTTACCAGTCCTAGTTTTTTTCTGAAACTCAGGTGATAGGAGCACGACATCTTCCCAAACCAGGACGAAGCATTGCCAGTCCCTTCGTGGAGATCGAACTGTGTGGCCAAACAGAGGACAACAAATTCAAAACTATCGTTTGCCGTAAGACGCAGTATTATTTTAGCGTAACAGATAATATTACAGATTTTAGTAACATTTTATTTATTTTTATGTTTTAAGTTTTAAGTTTTACAAGTTTGTGTGTATGTGTGTGTGATTTTAGTTGTAGTTAACTAAAATAATCCTGGTTACAAGTGGGGAAAGTAGGACATTTCAGACATTAAAACCTTATTTAAAATGATTTGGATTATTTAATTAGAAATTATTCACATAAACAGAAAAATATATATAAACACACACAAACACATATATACTGTATAAATATATCGTTTTTAAGAGTTTTCATATTTTGTTTTTAAATACTTATTCATATATATTATCAAATTCCAATAATAAGTCATTTAACATTTTACAAAATTATTATTATATTTATTATAAACATTATTATATTTTTATTATTATCTTAGGCTTCTTAAAAACAGGGAAGTCACTGAAGTATGTTCTGTAGAGATTTAATAAGTAAATAAATAAATGTGTCCTCAGATGATAATGGACTGAACCCTATATGGCTCGTGCCGAACGGTCAGCCTTCGGAGGCATGTACTTTCAGCGTGTATGAACCAGACCTCACCTTCCTGCGCTTTGTGGTCTTTGAGGAGGACATGTTCTCTGATCCCAACTTCCTGGCCCAGGCTACGTTCCCTGTGAGAGGTGTTCGCTCAGGTAAGTCTATCAGCTTCATTCAATTATTGTTTTAGGAAACATTGTGCGAACGAAAGCAGATTGAAGTACAAATACTGAGTTACTGCTTTCACAGGGTACAGATCAGTCCCTTTAAAGAATGGCTTTAGTGAAAACCTGGAGCTGGCGTCTCTACTGGTGCATGTTGATATACAGCAGGTGGAGGTAAGAATTTTTGTTGATGATGTAATACTTTATTTTAAGAAAACTATATCTCATTTTGTTGTATTGAGAATATGATGTTAGTGTAATGGAAATCCCCTGTGATATCTGACTTGTTTTTTTTTCAGAAAGCGGAGGAGGAACTTTACTCCTCCTCGAAACAGTTGCAAAAGAAGCAGGCGGAGTTAAGCAACGATTTCTGTCTCTACGACTCTCACCCCAACCTGCAGCGCAAAAAATAAACAGGAAATAAACAGCAAAAACATCAACGACAGCAAAATCTACTCAGGAGGAAAACTAGCAAGTCTACTTCCCTTCCGGTCTGGTTCTAATGCTCTTATGGGTCTCTTACTCTCGATTCTGCTGCTCTGTTACTAACAGGCCCCAAAGACAGGAAGTTGCAGCCATCTCTTGTGGTCACACAGGAATAAATCGCAGAGAGAGTTTGAGCAATACTTGCGGGTGAATTCTCTGTGGAAGGTGTAGCTACAGTCCAGAAGTTGTAACATTCTTTAAACTGAGGGGCATGAAAGCTGCATGAAAGTTTTTTTTTTTTTTACTGTGAAACTGTTCATCTGCTGTCTTCATCTGATTGTAACATTTCATTTGCAGCTGTATTAAACTTTTCCTTATTGTCTTAAAAACTCAAATAGCAAACGAGACATGTTATTTATTTGGTTTCTTTCTTGTTTTTAATATGCATAGGAAGTTTTATCAGGTTTGTTTGGATATGTAAGCGATAATGCACAGTCTGACTTGGTTTTTGGGTTTAATGGCCATCTGTTTGTATATTATCTTGAATATTACACCGCTACTTACCAAATAAATAAATATGTGGACACGAAATGTTGAATGATGTTTTTACACTTCTATTTGTATATTTTCCTAAAGTTTTCAGTAAGAAAACTAACTGTATAATACACAATTTTAGCCTATTAACAAGACAAACACTGCAATATCATTATAATAATAATAATAATAAAAATGTCATTTCATCTCATTCTTACTACCACTTTCCCATAAACAACGCCAGTATAGGAATCAGTAAATATCTAGAATCAGTGGTTCCATATATAAAATAGAATAAAAACAGGCAGTTAAGGTGCACAGAGTTGCAAAGATGTAAGAAGCCTGTCTGACCTTGTTGATTTTAACAATCATGCTGTTGTCTGCGACTTCAGACTGGGACTTTCAAAACGAAGTGCTTGGCTTATATCTTACTTCAGCTCTTGTGATGACATTTCAAAATCTCTCATGTAAGCATTTGGTTCTGCAACTGGGCAAACTGACCAAGACTCACATTAAGCAATCTCAGACAGCTTTCTACAGTCTCCACTGGTTTTTGATAGTCTGGCCACTGGCCAGATCCCACTACTGAAGTGAAGCTTCTGTCTCCCATTGAACCTGAACATTACAGTATGGAAAACAGTGATTGTCTATAGAGGATGAGGGGTTTAATGTAACATAAAAGAGGAGCTTTAACAAGATTTATCAGCAAATATCTGGAACAAATATCAAAAACCCTTGGTGATAAAGTTATGGTTACGAAACCCACTACAGTTGCCAAACTATGGAAGAGAGCAGAAAAAGAGTGGATCAAGATCAAACCAGCGCAGTCTAAAAACCAGTGTCCTGCAGCTGCAGATGTGCTGAAGTCATTCAAAGCAAGGCCCTTTACACTTCGTACTAATTTCTCACAGCTGTAACCCTGCACATTTTTTTGTTGTAATATTTTGTGCAACAGTGGTTACTGTTCTCTTATTTTGATCCCTGTGTTTTACACAAAATAATTTTTTTTGTTGATATGCCTTGGTTATTTTGTAAAACATGTTAGTATAGTCTTATACCTTTTGAACAATAAAGATTAACAATATTTCAGAAAAAAACAAGTATTTATAGATTGTTCTCTAATTTTAATCTCCACTTTTCTCCACGTTCATTAAAATTATATAGACATATTTTGGGGAAACCAAAACACACACACACACACACACACACACACAAAATACAAATAATAGTATCATAATGAAACACTATATACATATAGTACATATTATTTGTGATTTTTAAAAAATGTTTTTTAGGACACTAACAAGGAAGATAATTAGGGTTTATAAGTTGTACCCTAAAATATCATGTTTTATCTTCTATCTGGTGCAGTGAAAATATTTTGTTTTTCAATATGGTGATTTCAAAAGCTATAACCAAAAAACCTAGAAAGCATATTTTGTGCCAACTGTTAATTTCAGGAAATTACACATCAGACATATCTCTCACCCGATCTTTCTCTTTCCAGTAAAATCCACTTCTTTTCACAAATTCTTTATATTTTTCTCCACCCCCTTGTTTTAAATGCAAAATATCTGTGCCACTGTTTGTCTTATGAACTGTTCAATTTGAGATCATTTTTATAGATAGAATTTGGAAGTTAGATCTAGGTTTAGAGGCTTTTGGAATTTCAGGTACAGGTATTTACTGTATCAATTCACATATAACTTTCATGAAGATGATTTGGGAAGATGATTTTATGTCCACTCTTGTCTTCTGGAAATGCTTGCTTTTCATCATAGGAAATAAGAAAGCTGATTATGCCACAGGATGTGAGGTTTCTCAAGACTGGTTTTGATAATAACCAACAGACGCCATTTCTCAGTTTGCTTTGAGCACCGAATCAGGAAGGTAAGTACTTCTTAATATACATGTTTTAACTTTTAACAGTTGTTGTTTTGATAAACATAAAAGTGTGAAGCAATCTGATGCAAGAATGCTCTGCCTCGTGTGTCAGATGCAGTGATGGTTGGCGGCAGTGAGTGGCATGAGCTGATAGAGGATGAGAGGAGACGGGTTACGGAGCATCTACAGATAGGGACTGAAATGATGGTGTATCAGCAGAGGGCTGAAAGACTCACTGTCCAGGTCATTATGGAGAGCATGCAGGTGGCCTTGATACGCTCTGACGACAAGATAGTCAGAGTGTGTAAGTTGCTTCCTTGAAAGTAGACTTGAATCAAGTAAATTAATGCTTTTTAAAATAGCAGTTATATTATTTTACACTAATATCTAAGAAAGTGGTCCTACTTTTGCACTAATTCGGGCCTTCATTTTCAGAAGATTTGCTTAGGCAAGCACTGGTATTTATGCAAAAAATACTGATGATATACAGGAGTTGATCAATTCTGTATAGAAAATCTGTGTTTATTTATTTGCAGTGGACATTTTTGAGTTCAAGGAGGTTCGCCAGTGGGAGACATTTAAAGATTTCCAGAGATTTAATGAGAGCAGCAATAGGGGCAGCAAATTTAGACGAATTTTTGGCCAATCTGAAAAAGAGCTCCAGCAGGACAGCAAAACCTGTTTCACCATCTTCTATGGATCTGAGTTTATTTTAAAATCGCTAAGTCTAAAAGGTATGTAACAAGTTCCTCACACATTTTAAGTTCACAATCAGGCAACAAGATGCTTATTTAGCAGCATTTACAACTGTTATAGCTAGCATTCAAAGGTTTGGGGTTTGTAAGATTCTTTATTTACAGGTGCATTTCAATAAATTAGATTGTTGTGGAAAAGTTCATTAATTTCATTAATTCAACTCAAATTGTGAAACTTGTGTATTAAATAAATTCAATGCACACAGACTGAAGCAGTTTAAGTATTTGGTTCTTTTCATTGTGATGATTTTGGCTCACATTTAACAAAAATCTCAACAAATTAGAATACTTCATAAGTCCAATAAAAAACATTTTTCGTGAATTGTAGGCCTTCTGGAAAGTATATTCATTTACTGTACATGTACTCAATACTTGGTAGGGGCTGCTTTTTCTTTAATTACTGCCTCAATTCAGCGTGGCATGGAGGTGATCAGTTTGTGGCACTGTTGAGGTGGTATGGAAGCCCAGGTTTCTTTGACAGTACCCTTCAGCTCATCTGCATTGTTTGGTCTCTTGTTTCTCATTTTCTTCTTGACAATACCCCATAGATTCTTTATGGTCTGGTGAGTTTGCTGGCCAGTCAAGCACACCAACACCATGGTCATTTAACCAACTTTTAGTGCTTTAGGCAGTGTGGGCAGGTGCCAAATCCTGCTGGAAAATGAAATCAGCATCTTCAGAAAGCCGGTCAGCAGAAGAAACCATGAAGTGCTCCAAAACTTCTTGGTAAACGGGTTCAGTGACTTTGTTTTTTAAAAAAAAAAACACAATGGACCAACACCAGCAGATGACATTGAACCCAAAATCATCACAGACTGTGGAAACGTAACACTGGACTTCAAGCAACTTGGGCTCTGAGCTTTTCCACCCTTCCTCCAGACTCTAGGACTTTGGTTTCCAAATTAAATACAAAACTTGCTCTCATCTGAAAAGAGGACTTTGGACCACTGGGCAACAGTCCAGTTCTTCTTCTCCTTAGCACAGGTAAGACGCCTTTGACATTGTCTGTGGTTCAGGAGTGGCTTAACAAGAGGAATACGACAACTGTAGCCAAATTCCTTGAACGTCTGTGTGAGGTGGCTCTTGATACCTTGACAGCAGCTTCAATCCATTCCTTGTGAAGTTCACTCAAATTCTTGAATCAATTTTGCTTGACAATCCTCATAAGGCTGCGGTTCTCTCAGTTGGTTGTGCATCTTTTTCTTCCACACTTTTTCCTTCCATTCAACTTTCTGTTAACATGCTTGGATACAGCACTCTGTGAACAGCCAGCTTCTTTGGCAATGAATGTTTGTGGCTTGCCCTCCTTGTGAAGAGTGTCAATAATTGTCTTCTGGACAACTGTCAGATCAGCAGTCTTCCCCATGATTGTGTAGCCTTTTCCACGACATTCTAAATTATTAAGATACACCTGAATTTATTTCAAAATAAATTTGTCAGGATGCATTATGGGATGGGATGGGATGCAAGGATGCATTAAATTGATCTAAAGTAACAATAAATAGATTTATGAAGTTACAAAAGATTTCTATTCCAAATAAACGTTGTTCTATTGAACTTTATATTTATTAAATAATCCTTAAAAAATGATTTTCACAAAACTATTAAGCAGCACAACCGTTTTCAGCATTAATAATGAATAAGAAACCTTTCTTAAACACCAAATCAGCATATTAGAATGATTTCTGAAGGATCATGTCTCACTGAAGCCTGGAGCAATGACTGCTGAAAATTCAGCTTTCCATCACAGGAACAAATTACATTTTAAAATAGAAACAGCTATTTAAATTGAAATAATATTTCAGAAAATTAATGTGTTTAGTGTTTTTGATCAAAAAAATTGCAGCCTTGGTGAGCATTAGAGACCTCTTTAAAAAAAAACATTCAAAAATCTTGAAGCCCAAACTTTTGAGCCATAATAACAGTGCTGTCAAATCTAGTTTGTGCTAGTTTATGCTAGTTAGTATTACAACATATGCATATTTTCCACCAGCAAAACTTAACTAATTAAGCTGGTCTTTTTGGTTGACCAAAGAAGCCTTTCTGGTTAAGCTATAGCTATAAAGGGACAGCAGAACAGTATCATCACCAACATCTAAAATATAACGTATTCTGGCAAACAGCTATGCTAGCAATAGTACACTTACCAGAATGGTCCCAATGGAGCACCCTGAGGTTTCAAGTCTCAGTTTGGTGGACAATAATGACCATCTCACCACTTCATTTTGTCAATCTGTGCTTATTCTGTAAAAGCCTTTGCTGTTCTACAGCTGATTTAGTGGAGGATGCAGAGAAATGGCTGACAGGACTGGAGTTACTCAGACAAAAAACACTGACGACTCAGACACCAGAGATTATAGAGAGGTACATAAACACACACACACACACAGACACACACACACACACACACACACACACACACACACAGATAGTGTACTTTGTGTATCCATAAACCATAATACAATTCAACAAATATTTCATTCTCTGTTTTTCCCTCTACTGTAGTTGGCTGAGGAAGCAGATGTACTCGGTTGATCAGTCAAAGAAAAACAGGTTCTCCTTTTTCTCTTTGACCTTTTTTTCAACCAGTCTCACTTTTGCTTCTGTCTCAACCTCGTTATTGTTTCTCTCTCAGCATCACCCTGAAAGAGCTCAAGTCTCTTTTGCCACAGATGAACTTCACTGTACCAGGTGGACGTTTTCTGGAGGACAGATTTGTGGTATAAATAATAGTGAAACTGAATTCTCCATTTACATTTATGCATTTACAGATGCTTTTATCTGAAGCGAGTTGGGATTAGGATTTTACACTTTCTAATATTTAAGTTATAACACATTTAACACAAGTGTATGTCCAGGAGGTGGAAGCAAAAGATTATTCCCTGGATATTCAGCAGTTTCACAAATTCTACAATTTTTTAATATTTGAAAACCAGAAGATGGTGAGTGTACAGTTTTTTTTTTTTTTTTTTTTAGTGTTTCATTGTATTTCATTGTTATTTGAGTATCAGTTCCATTATTTATTAATGTTATTTGTAGTATTGAATGGAACATTTACATATTTACAATTTATAAATAAAAATATTTACAATTATTCATTAATTTCTTTTTATTATTTGTTATTAGTTGCTAGAAGAGTTTGAAAAAGGGCCTCCAGCCTTCATAAGGTAAAACAAATAAAAATTAAAGGAGCCATATCATGAGAATTTTATTTGATTAAAAAAATATATATATGTGTAATATGAAAACTTTATTTGTTTTTATATGTATTTCTCTGCAGTAATACTGATAGTCCTGAATGTTCTGTAGTTCTCCTCGATGATTTCCAAAACTTTCTTTTATATCGACAGAAGGTAAGACCAATGTATTGTTTTATCTTATCTTTTCTCCATCTAGCCTACTGTTTTTAATGCATTCGAATGAAGAATCTTATGCTCACCAAAGCAAATAATATTCTGAAACATTATTGTAATTTAAAATGGCTGTTTTCTATTTTTATATATGTTCAAATGTAATTTATTCCTTTTATGGCAAAGCAGCCATTATTCCATTATTTGCTACTCAAGAAACATTTCTTTTTGACTACGAATGTTGAAAAGAAATATTAAATTTGAAAATGAACTGTATATTTGTTTTCTGACCGTAGGAGGCCTGGGCGAAAGATTTGAGTCAGGTTCAGGAGTTGATGACCATTTTCATCGAAGACACCATGAGGAAGACCAGCGATCCAATGCTTACTATTGGAGAGGTACAAATTACAGAGATCTGTTTAGTTTGGCATCAACGCGTGAAATAAATCTATAAAGCTGAAAATCAGAACAAAATGTTTCTGTCTTTCTAGTTCCTCAGTTTTCTCTTCTCCAAAGAGAACTCGATTTGGGATGAGAAGTTCTCTGAGATTTGCCCTTTGGACATGAACAATCCTCTGTCCCACTACTGGATCAACTCTTCTCACAACACGTCAGTGCTTCAGTTCTTCATGCTCGAACACAAATGCAGCAGCTCCTCCTCTTCCATTATGAACTTCCTGTGCTACTTCATGTGTTTTGCTTTTTTTCACAGATATTTGACTGGAGATCAACTGCGCAGTGAGTCTTCAACGGAAGCTTATGTGCGCTGCCTGAGGCTGGGCTGCCGCTGTGTTGAGTGTCAGTGAACAACGTACCAGTTTTGCTTGGAATGGATATAATTCATATTATTTGATATTGGCCCTATGTTATTATGTATTCTGTTTTGTGTAATTCAGTGGACTGCTGGAATGGTCCAGATGAACCTGTCATATACCATGGAAGGACCATGACCTCCAAGATCAAGTTCAAGGATGTGGTGAAGGCCATCAATGATCATGCTTTTGCAACGTCTGAGTTAGTCATCAACAACACACACACACATTCAGTTATCATTATGCAAGGTAAATGCAACATTCAACAATCTTATTTTCATCTCTGTTGGCAGGTATCCTGTGGTGCTGTCCATAGAAGAACACTGTGACATCAAGCAGCAGAAAATGATGGCTCAGATGTTACGAGATGTTTTCCAAGACAAGCTCCTGACCGAGCCGCTGGAACCAGAAGCAGACGATCTGCCCTCACCAAACCAGCTGAAAGGCAAGATCATCATCAAGGTGGGGAAAAAAAGTCCAATTTGTCAGCTCACGTGGTTGAACTAAATTTAGCAGGAAAAATTGCAGAGATCCTTAAGTTGCTTGAGTCTCTAATGTAACATGACTTATGAAGATTTCAGTGTAATTGTGTAGCAGACTAGGAATATACATTTTGTAGTATCATCGTTAAAGTGCATGATTCCCTGTTTATTCTCTTCAACAGCACCAGAAAATAAAAGAGAGTAATGACACCAATAAGGTATCCACACACCAGAGAAACGTCTTATCTCACTCACATAACAAACAAACTCTGTTTATGTCTAATATGGAAAATTAATTATTTAGGCTTTGTTTAGACTACATGCAATTCAGATTTTTTTTTTATCCGATATACATGATCATGGTGACAACACAGTATTTTTGTGCTAACACTGAAGCACATTGCATTTGTATGTGAGTGTGAACATCAAATGACGGATCTCTTCAAATTGACTGAAAATGTACTCACTCTCAGGCCATCAAAGATGTAGATGATTTTTTTCCTCATCAGAACAGATTTGTAGAAATTAACGTTACATCACTTGCTCACCAATGGATCCTCTGCAGTGAATGGGTGCCGTCAGAATGAGAGTTCAAACAGCTGAAAAAAAAAACAATAATCCACAAGTAATTTACTCCAGTCCATCAATTAACTTATTGTTAAGCAAAAAGCTGTGTGTTTGTATGAAACAAGCATTTTAACTTTAAACCATTGCATCTGGCCAAAAGTCCAAAACCCACCAGAAAACGCTTATTCCAGTGAAAAATTCCATGACCTCTTGTCATCCATATAAATCATATGGATTCATTGTGGATTATTGTGATGTTTTTTATCAGTTGTTTGGAATCTGAAGGCACCCATTCACTACAGAGGATCAATCAATAAGCTAAAGTTCTCCAAATCTATTGCAACATCTTGGCAGGTCTGAGGATGAGTATATTTTCAGTAAATTTTTGAGTGACTGATTCTTTAAACATCTGACATCATTCAAACGTCTAACAGAATAAATGCACATGTGAGTTTGTTTGCATTCGTTTTTTTATGTATCATATGCCAGTTTTCTATTTGCTATTAACAGCTGGAGGAAGAAAAAGGAAACACAACTGTGAAAATAAAATTAGACAGCTTCAAGAAAATTGGAAACACTTACAGGGAGAAGGTGCAATTTTTACACGTTTTTCTGTGATATATTTGTATTCTCCATAAAACAAATTTTCTTCATTAGGGAATTTAAATCTGTTTGCCAACGGTGTCAGGATCTGATTGAAGTTTTAGGAGGCAGCTTTAGGTTATTTCATAATTTCTCATATTTCAAAGCAGATAAGAAAAGCTAAAGAAAACCGTGTAGTGGAGAAGGAAGGAGAGCTTTGCATCTGGGATCCAATAGATAAGGTGCTTTAAATTCATTTAAAAGTGATCTCCTTTTTGCTGTTACATATTCATAGTCATAATAATAACTTCTTCATAGATGAAAATGTATTATAATATATTTATTTTCAATCTAGAGGTTTTACAGGCATGATTGTGTGATCTCAGATAATAAGCTATACTATTCTGAAGAGAAGTTGGAAGAAGACAGTCCTGAGGTAAGTGACTCATTGTCTTCATTAAAAAGTCAGTTCAGGTCATGGGAAGACAAACCACTTTCAGAAGTTTTTTATGCACTTTCACATTTGCTTGTTTCTTTCTGAAACGTTCAGGACGGCTCACAGCTGCACCTGTCAGAGCCCTGGTTTCATGGACAGTTGGCCGAAGGCAGAATAGCCGCTGAAAAACTCTTGTGTGATTTCTGCAAAGGGAGGGATGGAAAAGATGGAACCTTCCTGGTGCGAGAGAGTGAGAGGTTCATCAGAAACTACAATATCTCCCTCTGGTACTTAATCTGCCCAGCCTTTCACTATTCTCTTTTTTTTCAAATTCTTTCACAAAAAAGGTTTGAAGCTTGTGCCTAAATTAATTTTCATTAATTACATTGCATTGGACCAATGTTTAGCACCAGGCTTATATTCACAAAGACAAATATTGTAAAAAAAAAAAAAAAAAAAAATGGTTGATATAATAATATGTGCTCTCTGTAGGACGAGCGGGAGAATTCAGCACTACAGAATTTTCTGTTCCTCAGAAAATGGTCATTGGTTCTACTACTTGACAATCAAGCAACGTTTTCCTAGTATGTGTGCCTTGATCAAGTATTACACACAAAATCCGATCAAGTATGATCAATTAAATCTGCACCTCAACGGTTTTCTGCCTCGGCTCAATTTTGTGCCTTACCACCAAATGGGGTAAGATATAGCACTTTTTTAAACAGTTACTCATATACATACACATTCCAATGCCGGATCATTTTTCTGTCACTGAAACTAGAAATATCTGGACACAAACTTGTGTTGTCTATTTAGGTGGTTTTACAGTAACCTGAGTCAAGCCGAAGCAGAAGACTATCTTCTGAGGATCCCTCGAGATGGAGCCTTCCTCATCAGACAAAGAGAAGAGCCTTACAGCTTTACCCTTTCCATCAGGTTCCTCAATATTTTCCTTTTCACTTCTTTACTGTATTCCTCGAAGACACGTACTTTCCTCTCAGTACGTATTTTTATTTGTTTATGTGTTACTCAGAGTTGAAGGGGATGTCGAACATTATCTGATTTACCAACACAACAGCAAGTATGTGTTGGCAGATGCCTATGAGTTCGGTAGCCTTGAGGACCTGGTTAGCTGTTTTCGTGACAAGCTTTTCTACGGCAAGACAAAACTACGCTACCCTGTAACACCACAGTTAGTGGAGCGCTTCTGTATGGTGAGAGAAGAGAGAATAGATAAGAGAAGCAAATTAGCCACAGAAACTAAAAGAGATACAAAAATTGTGACCATCTGCAAACTGTAGTTTTGTATCATATTATGTTTTTGCAGGTGGATATATCCACATGTGAGAGCGAACAGTACAGTGAGGTAAGTATGATGGGGCAAATATTTGTTTTACACCAACAATGACCCTAAAAGTATTGGGAATGTAAGTTTATAATATTCTACTATAATGTTCTACAAAAACACTTAAAATATATGAGTTTCATTGTATTAGATTACAAAATATCACACCAAGTGGCATCATTTCTCAGCCATTTTTTTTTATTTGTAAAAAATAAATAATTTTAATAGATGCATGGTCTATATCTAATATTAAAAATATTAAATGTTAATATTAATATAAAACTAATATGAAAAATTAAATTAATTTGAAATTAAAATAATTGTGTTTACTGTATATATATATATATATATATATATATTCACACATACAATCATACAGTAAAATCAATTATATTTTTTTTAATTATATATTAAGGACTTCTGACTTCATGCATGAACTAATTCATACAAATTGTATTAATTTACTAATAATTCATTTAAATAATTGATTTAAAGTCATTGCATATATTTAATAAAAACCATTATGTACTGAATATGAATTATTGTAATTTATATTAAATATATACTTATATATACAACAAAAAAGTAGATATGTATATGTATAAACTGATTTGAGCTCAGGGTTTCTTTCAGGTTGCTAAAGACAATCCTTTAGGCGACCAGTGTAAAGGTGTGGTGGACATCTCAAAGTGTACTGTTGGTAAGATTGTTTTTCCGCTTGTGTGAATATGTTTTTACACTAAGCTAAGCTGTGAGATGCATATAAAATCTCACCAATTATCAGCAGCAACTGCAAGAAAGATTGTTCTCATTATTTTCAATGATCAATTATTTACAAATGATAAAACTTTAATACTCTTTTCCTTGTTGATCTGAATGGGTTCTCCTCAGCATGCAAAGCCAAGCATGCCAGGCCCCTTGTGGTGACCCTTTTGAATAGGGAGAATTTGAAGCTAATTGAGTTCACGTGTCAGATCGTGGAGCAGGTGGACGAATGGTACCAAGTGCTTCTGAGCATCATCCAAAACGAGCAGAGTTTGGGGAAAGCGGTTTGTTTCTGCTTGTCTTTCTTGCCTCACTAACTCACATTCAATATCTGTTATTGTGCTTGATTATCAATAGTGTATCTTTCTCTCTATTTATATTTCTCAATGTTTGATAACCAATAGTTCCTGTGAATATCTATGCACTGACAATCTCCCTTACTTCTCGAAATAGAGAAGAGCAGAAATGGAGTCAAAAACCAAAATAGCTGTTGAGATGTCAGACATGGTGGTATACTGCCAGTCTATCAAGAAAAAAACTTTTGGTACGTAATTTACCAAAAATTACACAAATTAAACAAAAAAGTGTGGAACTAACTAAAATGAAAAGCAGCTGTACTTTATCATACACATCAGCATTAAGCAAAACTAATTCAAGGCCACGTTCAAAACATTCCAGAAATGTTTTGAGGTGAGCGAACCAGACATTTCATTTCATTTATTATTCCATTCTGCACTTTTATGACCACTCAGAAAATTACAACTACAAAGAGGTGCGTTCCGTTCAGGATAACATGGTTCCAAAAGAGGAGAATGAAAACGCTGTGGAGAAGTCGGACAGCATTCTGGAGTACAACCGCAAAGCGCTGACCCGTGTGTATCCCTGCAGTGCGCGAGTTGATTCCTCTAACTTTGACCCTTGTCCTTCATGGAAACTAGGCTGCCAAATGGTAGCTCTCAACTTCCAAACTCCTGGTAAGCGAGAGAGATTTATTTGAAATAGAAATAATTTGTAACATTATGAATGTTTTTAATGTCACTTTTGGTGAATATGTGTATTTGCTGAATAATTGTATAATGAATAATAATTACATAATAAAATAAAAAATCTAACCGAGCCTTGTTGTGGTAGTAAAACCTCAGTACTCAAGGGGATGATAGAAGGCTATTTTAAAATGTTCTGTTTGGAAGGAATTTAGTTTCCATATCAGGCCTGAATAACCAAATGCATCATTTACTCGTTTCAAGGAATAGTTCACCCAAAAATAAAAATTAGTAAAAAATTTCATCCAAGATCAAGAAGAGATTGAGACTGATTTTTTTTCTCAATAGCCTGAAAGTGAGCACATTTAATTTTTTTGGTGAACTATTCCTTTAATGACCAGATACTGTAGCTATCCAATCAGAAAAAAAGCGTTATCTTCAAATCCTTGTGCCATTAACCCACATCTGCTATTTTTGTTCATTATTTACATAAGTTAGCTATAAACATCTCAACATTGACTAACTTTCTCAGCAAGCCTCTCTTAAAACTATTGCTTCACCATGATTGTACTTGATCTTAGAAGAAGAGTTTACTCTAATGTCTGCAGTAGCGTCCCAGAACTGCTCTCCAATAAACGTGTCTAATAAATCTTAACCTCAATGTCATCTCTCTTCAGATAAATTCATGCAGCTAAACAGTGCTCTCTTCAGTCTGAATGGAGGCACGGGTTACGTGCTTAAACCAGAGTGGATGCGAGATCCAACCAAGAAGAAGCCTGCTAAAAAAAACATCAGAATCAGAGTAAATAACTCTTTTTGCTTGAAACTGCAGTTCTAGAAGTTCTTGAGTTCTAGAATATCAAAGTAATAGGAATGCAATGTAAATTAAAGTAAAAAGTAATTATTTGCTCACCTTGATGTTAATCCAAACCTATATGACTTGAATTTTTAGACTAAAATATTATAAGTTGTCATTTTGGTGCTTGACAGTCTCCGGTTATTTTTATTTTGTGAAAAAGATTTCCTTATGTGTTCCATGGAAGACAGATATTTAATTTTCTTTAGGGTTTTACATGTTTTGAATGACATGGCAAATGATCATTTTTGGGAGAACTACCCACATTTGTGTGGTGCCGTTTTGTCAAAACTGTTAGTAATTTTCTCTGGTTTCCTCCAGGTTATGGCAGCCAGGCATCTGCCCAGTCCAGACCACATCGTCAGTCCTTTTGTGCAAGTTGAGCTGTGGCCGTACACAGGAGGTCAAGCAGACGACTACAGTTTCAAGACGACTCTTTTCAGTAAGGATACGGGAAGAGAGATAGGGAGAGAGGAATTAAAATTTAGATTACAGTAGTGATGTTGGTTTCTTTGCAGAGGACAACGGACTGAATCCAGTGTGGCTGGGCCAAATGAATCCAACCAGATACTTTAAAGTAGATGAGCCAGATCTGGCCTTCCTTCGCTTTGTGGTTTTTGAGGAGGACACATTCTCTGACGCTAAGTTTCTTGCACAGGCCACTTTTCCTGTTAGAGGTATTCGTCAAGGTAAATCCATCCAACAGATCTGAGCCCCAAAATATATATTACGCCTTTTAAATGTTTAATTCTTATTTTAGTGAACTTTCTTCACTTAAATAAGGGGGGGGGGGGCTATCTTAGGCTACATATACACGACAATGATGTAGTCAAAAACAGAAATTTTTTTCCCTTGAGTTTTTTTTTAAAGTTTCACATGTACACGACAATATTTTCAAAACGATTCGCGTCTATGGTTTTTATACAAATCAGTGAAAAACGGCCAAAAATGCTGTATTACGTATGCCAGGCCAGTAGTTGGAGCGGTCACCTTGTTAATAAAGAGTACCTGTAGGGAAGTGACGATTATATGTTGTATATGATGCAAATCCACACTTTACTGAAGAATCGAACACTTGAGCGGCAACAACAGTTTTCTACAAAGTCCCTCCTTCCAACAAGCGCAGACTGCTCTGATTGGCCAACTGACTCAGTGCATTGTGATTGGCCAAACACCGCAAGCACTCATTGGAAATGTAACGCACCTTTCCATAATCGCGACTCGCAAGCTTCATCTTTCAAAATAAATGTGCTTTCGCCTAGATACACACAGCATCTCCCTGACATGACTGCTTCAACACTAACTGTGGTTACTGAAACCTTGCTTGAACATTTGGGCGGCATTACGCAAATATTTCCACATAGTGACGTAGACATGTGGGGGCATGTTTGAATGAGCCGTTTTAAGGGGGCGTGGCAGAGTCTTAACTTTTATAAAGAATATCTCTTTGGATTTGAGACTTTAGTCTTTGCAACTTTACAGATCTTCTTGATGCACTAAGAGCTTGTAACACTCCAAAAAAGAAAGGGAAAATTTTGATCGCATCATATGACCCCTTAAGTTTTTAATTGCTTTCATAATATTGTTTCAAAGAAAAACGGTTCCTCTGTATTAAAATTTAAAGGGCCTCTGAGCTGTTGCATTTCTCTTCTGGTCATTTATTAGGGTATCGGTCTGTCCCGCTGAAGAACGGGTTTGGTGAAAACCTGGAGCTTTCATCTCTTCTGGTGCATGTACATCAGGGGGAGGTGAGGAAGGTGAGGTTTTTTTTTTGGATTAATATAAATTAACCTTGAGACTGTTGATATGAAAGCAAGATTTCCTCATTCCAGTCACTAATAGTAATGAAAAAAAAAATCTTTGTTTACAGGTGTAAAGTAGACCGCCATAACCACAAGGAACTAGCAGACGTTTCAATGTGAATATGGTGAAAAGCATGTGGTTTGGTCTTGTTGTTTGGAAGATAAATTCCAGATTCTGGTTCAATGTTGAAAAGAAATTGTAAGGACTGCAGGGCAGTTGCTGAAAGACTGAAAGAGATCTAAACAAAGTGTGTATATTTGTATTACATATAAATGTGTATATTTGTTCACATGCTCATGTTTTGTTTGTTCCTGTAGCTCAATAGGTAGAGCACTGGTTGGGGGTTCGAATCCCCGGGAACACATGATAGGTAAAAATTGATAGCCTGAATGCACTGTAAGTCGCTTTGGATAAAAGCGTCTGCTAAATGCATAAATTTTATTTAAATTTATAAGAGAATTTCCTTTTCTCTCTACTGTATCATTGTTATCAAAATAATATAAACAGTGTAAATACAAATATGAAAAACCATTTTTTGAAGCAAATGACTAAACTGTGGAATGCACAGGTAAAACACGCCAATAAAAAAAGCTTTGAAAGCTTTCTATTTGAAACATATTCACAGACAGTTTATTCTGATTGAAACTGGTTCACATATTAGGCTTGTTTTCCTGTTCTCATTACAACAGCCACAGAGAAGCAGCAGCAACCCAGCTGTAGATAGAAGCAGAAAAACAGAAGAAATAATGGCAGCAGTTGTATCTGCAAAAAACTCCAGGAGTCATGGGAAACGTAGTTCATTCTATATGTACACGACTGTGACCCCACCCACATCATATTAAGACTCAGTCTCAATACATCATTGAAAAAAAGCACTTTTCAACAAAAATAAAAAAAGCTGAAATAAATGAGACATAATATGATAAGGAGACATTGGAAACTCAAATAGCACAGTGAGCTCCACAGGATGTTACAAGTTGATCAGGAAACAGTTAACTTAAGTATAAACTGGATTTCAACTTCAACAAATTAGCCATAGTTTCTAAGAGATGGCTTTTTTTTATCATTTCTGAACAAAATGAAGGCTAAGGGAAACCCAGCCCCCTCATATCCTTCCTGCCACAGAGAAAAATTGTCTGCTTTTAGGACTGAAGACCATTACAATGTATCAGTCACCTTACCATGGCTTGAGTTTCACCAGTGTGTACAGAATGGCACAGTTTCTAGTCCACTCATGAATGCACCTTCAGAACACACTCCCAATATATTCCATCCGTTCACATCGGACACGCACACTAACTCTGTCCATCTTTCACTTTTAAAAAACACGTACTGATCCACACGGTAAGTGGTTGAAGGGGGCTAGTGATTTTACCCTTTATTTTGAATCTATATGAAATTGCAAACATGCAAAAACAAAACAGGCAACAAAAATGGATTAAACTTATCATACAGTCAAAAAAACAATGACAGTGCACTTGGTCTGGAGGCAGGAAAGGGAACAAAAATAGGTGACCGTATGCACACATCTAAAAAAAAAAAAATAAAGGCAACAAAGAGTCTCCCAAAAACTTGAGAGAAAGAGAAATGGGAAATTATATACACTCATATGTACATTATACAGTATGTAACTATGCAAGATGGCAGAACTCGAGTTGGTGCCATTATGGCACCTAGTTCTGAACGCCCCCCCTCCCCCTCCCCCCTCTGGACGGCATCTATATCGGTGTGAAATCAAACACACACACAAAATCTGGAACTACTGAAAACTGCTACTTTCAAGACCAGCCACATGGACGGGGCAGCAACTCTGTCTGGATTTAGTTCAAAGTGGGAGTAGAGGCAGACACGCTTTGTAAACAAAGAAAACTCAATTTAAGTTAAGACGGCAAATTGATCGTTTTATTTTAGACCGCCCCCCCCCCCCCCCCCAACAAGATCTGTCTTGTTGCCCTACTGGTCAAGATATTTGATGTAACTAATTACAGTGGTCATGATCTATATGTCTGGAGAGACGCTGATCACAAAAGCGAGAAAAAATGAAATATAAAAAAAGTTAAACTGAATAAAAAGCCTTAATAAACACAGCACAAATCTTGGCTGGATTTGATATAAATATGTGGAACATTGTCAAACGTTGTGGCAGGAAAATCATGGTGGACTCCTATTGACCACTAGAGGCAAAGTTTACAGAGAATAATAAAGCCTATTATTCGGTTTAAAAGTTCAAAATGTATCTACGTACAACTTAGCTGATGTTGCTAGGTGATGCAATCTTTACAGAAAAAGTCTTAGGCACCATCTTGGTTCAGTATGCTTGACAAAAGTACTTAAGACCAGAAAGGGGGGCTCATAAATACACAGTAGTCCCAGACTACATTCTGGACAATGTTCTCTTAAATACGGGTGTGAAATTAAAATGATACTGTACAATGTGGCTAAAAAAAGAAGAGAGAAGAGGAAGGGAAAGAAAATGAAAAACATTTTTTGTTTGTTTTTTTGAGCAAAGCCCCTGAAAAGTCCGCATTAAAAAGGGAGATATGTTGATTTTCTTTACAAACACACACTTATATGAAATCAGTGTATGGAAAAATATGCTTATTCAAGTTGATAAAAAAAAAGATTTTCAGAGCGATAGAGATGAACGTGAACATTGTTAACAGACACATTTTACACCAGAAATCCCTGTTAGGGTGCAAAATTGATGGACTCTGAACCGAGAGGACCAAGCACACATGTAACAAAACGAAAATGAAAAAAATAACGATGTGGAAATTGGCTTTCCACACAGGAAGTGATATCAAAACTGTACTGGAATGTGGCTCTGAATATTCAGGCCTTGAGCAGACGCTGGTACCACAGGGGAAAAGTATCCAGGTGGTCTGATGTCTTCAGGGGGACAAAAAGGGACGCCAGTTATGGATTAAGACGAGGGACACGGTTCCTCTGGGGGGTCTGAGATAAAGGTCGGAACGAGACAGAGGAAAAAGTCCCCTGGTGATGTCTTTAGAAAGGTTCCTGTGTTGTTTGATGATGTCACGGGACATATTCTTGCATTTTGATGCCGCTGCGAAGAGCATCCTCGGATGAGACACTAGATGATTCTTGAGTGTTTATGATATTGTCAGAAGGTCCTTGTCATTTGAATGATGTTCCTATAAACATAGTCCTTGCTTCTTGATTATGTTGTGTTCGGATGATGTGTCATCGTGTTCACCATGCCTCCGTGTAGCGAACGTCCACCTCCTTTAGATTGGGTAGTTTGGCCTGTGGACAGGACCAGAGACGGAGACATTTTTAAATTTTTGAACAAATTCTTTGAATGCCCCACTGAATAGCAGTATTTACATTTATGAAACAACAATGTTGTGAAATACTAATACAATTTTAAAATTGTTTTCTATTTTCATATATTTTAGAATGTAATTTAATCCTGCAATGCAAAGCTGAATTTTATTTTATTTTATTTTTTTATATCTCAGTACTCATTTATTTGTATTGTAAATGTTTAAAACAGCCATGCTGGTTAATATTGTTGTGGAAGCTGTAATAATTTTTTTCAGGATTCTTTGATTAATAGAAAGTTAAAAAGAACAGCATTAAATTAATTAGATTTTTTGGTACCAATTTTAAAATTAAATAAAGGAATCTTACTGACCCCTAACTTGAGAAATAGTGTACATTTAGTAGTTTTTGTATATTAAACTGAGATATGAGATATAACCCTTTTTTTCTTTATTTATTTTTTAATGAGGGTCTCCTCTTACCTTCAGGTCTTCATATGTGTCCGCCGTGAGTTTAGTACTGTTCATATTCAGGCTGCACAGGCTTTTCATTGCTGCAAGGTAAAATTGCAATATTAATTACAATTATCCTACATGTTATTTAAAAAAAACCATAAATGTGTCGGGACAAACACTGGAAATAAACCACTTTTTTGTTAAATGGAAAGTTAAAACACTTAACTTTTAAAATGAAAAATTGTGCCATAATTTTATAGCCAAACAACGAGTAGATGGTTGTTTATATGGCTAATATCCAAAAAGAGCACCATTACATAGGAGTTGTGAGCAGGTCTGACAACACTAATGGCAAAAAAACACTAGTTCTTGCATGCTGTGACCGATTGTGATGTGGTAAATTTAAAAACACGTTCACAAATGACATTTGAGATCTAGAGTGGAGAGAAAGATTATTTCTGCACAATGTCTATGGCTTCAAAAGACTTGGACTATAGTGCATGAGTCATATTTTATGATTCTTTAAAGCATGACAGTATAAATCACCATCCACTTTTTTCACGGTATATGAAAAACAGAAGCTCTGACATTGTCTTCTCCATTTGTGCTCCACAGAAGAAAAAAAGTCAGTCATACTGGTCTGGAATGGCATGACAGATTTTTCACTTTTGGATCAACTATCCTTTTATGAAACCTCAAGCTTCACAAATGAATTATTACTAGCTACGTTATAGGCTAGAAAACAAATCGAATCATGTTAAATTCAGAAACAGATTTTTTTTATTTATAAGTTCAGAATGAATGCAGCTGGATATACGATTTATGTAAATGTGTTCTTACAGCTGAGGGAGAGCAGGCCAGCATCAGTGACTGGAGTCTCACACAAGTTCAAAACCTGCAGACAGGCCAGATGCTCCGATAGCAAACGGAGCCCAACATCTCCAAACTAAAACACAGCGAAAACATAAATCAAGTCAATAAAACAGGTTTTTATTAAAGAAATGAATACTTCTATTCAGCAAGGATGCATTCAGTTGGTCAAAAGTAACATTAAAGAGATTTATAATATTACAGAAAAAAAAATTGTGTGTACCAAATCAGCATATAGCATATGTATATCGGCACATAGTGGAGATTCTCTGTGACTATGGGACTAAGAATAAGTTGAGCAAAAGAAAATAGACCTGGGTGGACCACAGGTTGAGCTGTTTGAGGGATGGCAGCTTGATGAGCTGTTCAGCACAGGCACTGGTGACGTTGGTGAATGCCAAGCTGAGGTTCTCCAGATTGCCGAAGGAACCAGAGCTCAGCAGACGAGCCAAGTCGGCATCCTAGAGTAAAAGAAATGTGAGGAAAAAGCCTTGAGGAAGGATTTTTGGTATCGTTTTACTAGAAAAACAACAGCATTGATGCAGGCAAATAGATTGTAATTTATGCAAACACACTCACCGTCGATTTAGATGGCAGAGTGAGTCGAGTAGGGCCTCCTTTTCTTTGCTAAACAGAGAGAAAGGATATTACTAGTTCTGCAGTTATTAGTTTAAACAACAGGGGGCGCTTGAGAGTCAGCACCGTATACGTAGGAAGCCTGTTAATGGGTCACTTCTGTCTTTTTGTGTTAATGGGAGCACTGCGTTAAACTAAAAGTCCGAGCTCGGCCTGTGACGGTATGCAGCGATGACTGCATAATGACCGTATTTTCAAAGCCTGCGCGTGGCAGTGAAAACGCCTCGGTGTTGATTTGTGAAATTGGTTTGTGCACTCACCAGTTCTTTAAGCTCTCTCTGTCTGTCGCACAGCTGCTCGTACATGCGCAGGCCGACCTGGGTGCTCTCCAGGGTGGAGATGATCTGTAGCTGAGTGTCCTTGTTCTCTATGATGTTGTACTCCAGCATCAAACACAGGATCTGCACGGCAGACACACAGGGATCACTGCTTTAATACAACATACTGGTTTCTTGAACTCTCCACAGATAATGTAGTGAACTGCCTTGCTGTCTATTAAAGCAGCATCCATTCAGACATGAAAAGTGAATTGAAATTGCCCAAAACAATTTGGCAAAAGAAATTAAAAAGCTATATGCAAACATACTTATAGTTGATTTCAATAGAATTTGATATTAGCATGTTGCTAAGCTAACAAGTGGATACTATAAAGAACACAAAACACAATGCATACGAATATCAGATTAAATAAAATCCTAAATTTAAATACACAAAGGATACATGCATACATTGTAGTCTAGAACTGTCAACTTAGATTTGAAAATCAACTTAAAGTGATCAAGCTTTTATTTTGTTTTTTACTTGACAATTAGAGGCGAGTTTAACTGAAAATGATTATAATCACCTTGATTAACTTCAAATTCAAGGACCTTTCAAGTACTTTCCATGTCCATGGACTTAAAGGAGCTATGTGGAGGTTTTTTTACTACATGTATGAGCCTCTATCAGCCTGTAGGCTCAATTGTGTGGGGGGGAGTCGGGCCCGAATTGGCACGAAAATTCACAAAATGTGACGTCATGCGCGTTCTCGTCTACTTGGGCTTACAACCGTATGGCACGCCAACCATTATAGTAAGCAGCGGTAATAGTGTTTTCAAATGGACTCTGCGGATGGAAAGAAGCGACCAGCCTCCAGCACAATTCAGACACCCACGGACACCCCTCGTAAGTAAAAAAAAAAAAAAAAAAACACACAAAAAGAGCGTGCGCACTGAGAACGAGCATGAGACTGGCTGCAGTTCCTCTAACGGCCACCGGTGTCAGTAACGGTTAGACATTTCAGAACCTATGCAATGCTCCTTTAATGTGGGGACACATTTCAAGTGAGAGTGAGGTTACATTGTGTTATCTTTTAAGATACATTGTTACGGTTTTCATGTGTTTTTTGCATAGATTTTTGGCCATATTACAGAGATCTGATATTCTATTTGTTGTATTTCTGTTTCGCATAAACCTGAAGAATATTCGATACATCCTACACTGTCTTCTAAAATGATCTGATATTAACTTTTGCATGGATTTTATTGAAAAGAGCCTAGACTCATGTAACCGGAAGTTTTAAGATATTTGAATATGCTTTTAAGTTTTTCTTGCCTCATGGGTTTATATTATCTTAACAAGCAAAGCAACTCACCATTAATTTCCAGGTGTGTCTGTGAAACACAGAGGTACCATCCTAGTATTTTTGTGCACGCATGTAGGGTGACCCTATTTTATTTTTTCAAAAAGAGGACAGTGGGAGTGGGCAGGGGTCTGGGGTGTGATTGGTTGGTTGGTGGTTAAAGTAGTGCAATGGCCATATCCCAAATATCACAACTGAGAATGTGTCATTTCCATACCTAAAATACATATTTTACAGTCACTGTTATGTATATTGATTATAAACACAGCTAAAAAGCTTCCTACCAGTGGCCCTCCTTCACAAAACTTAACAACTATCAAAGTTTTATCATAGGCAGAATGCAAAATGTTTCAATACAAGCATTTTAGTCAAATGTTATTAAGCAATATTTCAAACCTTTAACCCACGGGGAAAATCAACCCATTAACAGTTTAAAAGTAGCCATAAAAAAATAAAAAATAAAAAACAACAAACAAAAAATATGCGGACCAATACAAAAACACACTGGCGACTGTAGAAAACAAAAGCCGATTTCCAACATTTTGGGCGATTCTGAAATCTCGGCCAGACGCATTTTTTTTTAGGTCCAAAAAGAGGACATGTCCAGGAAAAATAGGAAATATGGTCACTCTAATGTCATGGCAACGTACAACACCAAGTACCTCATGCGAGAAACTAATGAAAAATGAAGAAATCTTCTATGCATAGGCCACGAATTGTTGGCGAAATAACACATAAGCGGACTAGAGTTAATATGGAATTTTTTCTCCAGAAGACTTCCTGCACAAAATAAATTCAAGCACTTCAATTTTTTTTCAGATTCACAAACTTTCAAGGATTTCAAGGACCCGTGTGAACCCCTTATAATACAACAATAGATAGCTGTGGAAAAAACAAAACAATTTAACAATTTCTGCAGATGATTTTAAAGAAAACAGAAGAAATTTGCGCAAATTCACCAAACATTAAATATGACCACAGCATAATACCTAATAGGCTGATTTCAAAATATAGGATGACATTTTAATTAAATTGTAATAATTACATTACATTCTAGGGTTGCCAGATCCACAAAGAATACAGGCAGTCAGTCTATTGGTCTATCCACTTTGCAGTTTATTCTAGTCTAGAACTGCCAACTCAGACTTACTCATTGAAAGTGATCACCCACCAGTTTTTCGGTTTTGTGTGTCATTTAGGGGCAATTTTAATTCAAAATGTTTCATGCTACAACAATAATTGACTAAGGAAAAAAGCAACAGTTTCTGTGGATGGTTTTAGAGAAAATGGATAGAAATTGGCAGAAAATGTGCTTAGAATTTTTGTCTGTACAAAAATAGATGATTTAAAACAGAATATGCAATTATTCTTGTGGATATTTCAGTTTTCTTAGTCTAGTCGTTAGATTTTCCTCAAAAGCATTCATTAGTACCTTGTAAACACAACTTGGTTTCACAGGAAGTTGCATAATGCTTGCCAATCAGATAAAAACTTCAGATAAAAAAATTTCAGTCTGCTCTTAGCATTATGTATGCATTATTCATCATACGGTCAGTGAACAGACTATGGGCGTTCTGTAGACATGCCCTCAAAGGCTGAGACTAGCAAAACTAAGACTTTTGGAAAAGGTTGAACCATCCATGATGGCTAAAAATGTTACAAAAATGCTCAGTACATTTCAGCTCAAAGCAACAGTCAGTCATATGTACCTCCACCATGGTCTGGTTCCCCCGCAGGGCCAAGAGCATGCAGGGTCCCAGTTTATTTTCAGCCAGCGACAGGAGAAATTTCTTCGTCTTGTAGCAGGAGCCCATGAGGATGTGGACCTATGAGAACAAACACCATCAGACCATAAAAGTAGATATTGTAGCAGGACAAAAGACTAAACTAAATGAGACTTCGAAATCTCATATTTCATACAAACACTTTCATACCATGCTAGCAAACAGCTCTCCGTCATCGTCGCAAGCTACGCCTCCTGGACTGTAGAGCTGGAACCACCCGTCTTTTCCAGAGCGCACGCTGAGCAAACAGGAGTGGACCTGTGAGACACACACACATGCACATACATTTACAAAGGCTGAAGCTCAATAAAGCACTGTTTACTAAGTCTACAGTGGCAATATTAAGCAAGCACTCGATTGATACTGTAAGCCAAACAACACCCTTTCTGCACACTTCCCTGTCTCACCTCTTGTCTGGGATCTTCAGCAAACCTCTGAATTACATACTTCAGCTCTCTGTTAGAAAAATGAATCAACAGTGGCCTGTTAGATAACATGAAATGTAAAAATTCACCACCCCATTTGGTCATCATTTACTCTCTTTCATGTTGTTCCAACTACAGTATAATAAAAATGGGTTAAAATGACGCATTTATTTCTTAAGTTATATGATAGCATTCTGTGATACCATTGGCTGAAATTTAATTCACTATTCCCTGGTTATCTTAACAGAGACGGTATCGATTTCATTTGTGAATGAATAATTCAGACCATTTTTATGCACTGGATGAACCAATTCACTAAAAAGATTCATTTTATGCAGAAGATACATATTTCATGAAGCTGATCAAACTGTTCTACTTAATGCCAAGGAGAGCTAGTGTGAATGTCAAAATTTTCAGTGAATAATCACAAAGTTTGTTCTTCAAAAGCTATAGTATGTCTTCAAAACACTTCTGCAAAACATGTCTGTAAAAACCTAAGCACCCTCAAGTTATTTCATACAAGTTTGAAAAAAACATAAGGGTGAGAAAATGATGACCGAATTTGAATTTTGTACGAACTATCACCTCAGAGTTTCACAATGACTCACAACACTTTCAAAATTTGACAACAACTCTTCATTCTGTCATCATTTATTCACCCTTATGTCGTTCCAAACCTGGAAGACTTACTTTCTTTTGTGGAACAATAATAGAAGATATTCTGATATTTTTCTGTACAATGGATGTAAATGAGCTCCTGTGTTTGGTTTTTCAAAATATTGTATGTTCCACAAAAGAAAGTCAGTCATACAGATTTGGAATGATATGTAGGTCATGAATTTTTTTTATCTTGTTTAACTATACCTTTAACCTTCAACACCAGCAAATTAAATTGTTAGTAACTGATTTAAAAAAAGTTTATTTAAAATGTCTCCCTAAATGGTTCAGTATACATTAGGGGCAAAACCGAAGTCACTTACTTTGTGAATTTGGCATGTGCAAGGGCCCTAGAGAGGAGAAAGCAAACAGAGAAAAACACCGACTTGACTCAGGCATGCAAAAAAAGACAGTGTTGTCATTCCACATAATTACACAAGTTGCTTTCTCTCTATGTAGGCGTGCTTGCCTTGACACGCATGATGATACAATTTCAAGTCATCTAAAGTCTGGGAGGACTTCATCAAATGTTTTGCATGTGTGTCATGAGTGCTCTGGGACGCGCCTGGCTGTTGTTAATTTTTTTCTAATGAAGATTGGAAGCTTGGCGTAGCGAACAAAGGCAGGTGAGCCCTCCACCTGTGGCAACCGCAGGGCTATGCAGAAGGCCTGTAATGATGTGCTCTGTCCTGAAGGGACAATTAAAGGAGCCACAGAGAACCCTAGATGCCTCACTCAATACCCACAATCCCGCTGCAGAGCCCTGCTGGGGCTTGCCCACGTCAGTTTTCTACCCTGTACGCCGTCCCTCGAGACCAGCCCACCACACATACTCGGAGGGCCCCTGGTATCGTTATATAGGCTGCACATCCAAAACATAAATTCATATTTCACATACCCTACCACTCAAAAGTTTAGGATAGGTGTGATTTTTTTTTTTAATTAAAAGTCTCTTATGCTTACCAAGGACACATTTAATTTGATAAGAAAAACTGTAAAAACTACAATATTTAAAATATAACTACACTTTAAAATAACTAATAATAATAATTTTCTATATTTTAAAATGTAATTTATTCCTGTAACTTCAAAGCTGTATTTTTAGCAGCCATTACTCCAGTCTTCATTGTCACATGATACACAAAACAAAAAATTCGTTCTAATATGCTGATCTGGTGCTCAAGAGGCATTTCTTTTTATTATCAATGTTGAAAACAGTTGTCCTGCTTAATATTTTTTGGAAATCGGGATACTTTTTCCTGACTATTTAATGAACAGGAAGTTTAAAATATCAGCGTTTATATTGAGTATAGATAACAAAACTGTGTCATCAGAACCAGCTGACTAATTTAAATCACATGTGCAACTGCAATTAACGCGCTGTAGATAGAGAACTTAACACACAATGGTAGATTAACTGATTGCTGTATCTGACACTTCACAATGAGTTAATTGCAGCAACAGAAATCATACTATTACTAATCATAATGGATTCCATAGTTGAAACAGGTGGCAAGTACATTTTTAGAAAGAAAGTAACTGAGGAGGATGAGAGGGTAGTAAATGCCCTTACTCTTTCGGGAAGGGGATTGGTTGAAGCAGGCTGGCCAGTGCTGGTCTCCAGTCATCGTAGTCTGATCTGTGGAAGGAAAAGGCCAGAGGAGAAATTAGAGATTCAGAGGCAGGGAGAGCGAGAACTGGAGAAAATAAGAACCTTATGTAAGATTGGCCAGTGAAAGCTGAAACCTCAGAAACTCTGCAACCGGATGTTCACAATAGGATCAGGTGAAGGTGGTAAAGCCTAAAAACAGATTCGGTTCAATGAATCTGTTATAAATATGCAGACTAGTTTAAGGTCACTTCTCTGTGCGATTATGGCTGAATAGCCCCCCCCCCCCCCAAACATATAGTTTTACACAATGTGGGAGAATTAGTGTTGGGGAACAACTATAATAAATTTTTCAGCAGCTCGAATAAGCATTTTTCGTAAGCTAATTATTCCAAAAATGCAACAAAATGCTGTATTGCACAGCCTTACAAGGTACAAACAAACTCACCCTCCTACAACCCACTTTCATTCTCAAAGAGCACTGGATTGTTTAGTCTATTTAACGAAACAGGAGGTTCTGATCAGTTTTTCTGAATCAGTTTGTACATGTTACTCATCACTTAATAGGGATGTAACGATTCACTCAACTCACAATTCACAAATTTTTTTTTTTTTACAAAATGAAATTTAAGACAAAATAAAAATTAAACGTGTCATTTTATTTTTGTTTCACAAAATTGTGCACATTTTATTTGTGAAACTGAAATATAACACTATAATAATATAACACTTGCATATTGCACAAGCCTCTGCTAAATGAAAACTTTGTAATATAATGTTAATAACAAAACTAAATAGAAATTTTAAAACAAGCCCTAAATCAAATAAACAACACTAATAAAATAAATCTCTTCATATAAACAAAATAAGGCTTTGTTCTGTGCTTTTTCCATTTAAAATCAGAGGCAACCAATGCATTTTAATCATGATCCAAACAAAGATGTTGCATACATGCAACATGGGCAGCTTTTAATTTAAATTACACTGTATAATTTTGAAATCTGAAGCAAAAACAGAATGGTTTGACTCCAATTTTGTAAAACTATACATAAAAATATCTGCATTAAACAACAGATGAGCTGAATGAAACGCAGATTCACTCTCTGCCAGCAGGTGGCGCTTAAAGTGTTTCCTTGGTTTCCACTGTAAACAAAGCAGCGAACTTTAATATGCATTATACAGAGGCAAGATGAAAAGAAAAAATACCATGTAAACTGATAATAACAAAGACTGACGTGATGGAGCCATATTTATCTCCTTAACTGAGAGAAATACTTTTTTTTTTTTGGAAACATGTATGTGTGTGTATAATTAATATACATAAACACACACATACATGTATCTGAAAAAAAAAAAAGTATTTCTCTCAGTTAATTTTTTTTTCTTTTTAATATGATTTAATTGAATTATCTAAAAGTGAAGCTTCGCATAGCTACTTGTTTACTTGTTGGTAACTTGTAGTGTAGCTAAATACTTTTTTTAAATGTACTTTGGCAAGCTAAACAATTAAAATAAAATTAATTTAGCATTATTTATTTAAGGTCCTGTGATGCCAGCATTTACCTCTATCTACCATGTGGGCAGGTCTGGCAGCCATTACCGCCAAAGGAACTTCTTAAAAAGGGACAGAGGTGTATTTTGTGTGGAAAAATAATAGAAAGATCCAGTGGTGCAATACTCACAGCATTTTAAGGATGAGGGCGAAACATCCCAGCACTCTGTCAGCGTGAGCAGGCAGCTGAATGGACAGGGCATTGAGCGCGGGGCTGACTAGTAGACAGTCGATCAGGTTGGGCTCGCTGTCGCCTTCTGGGGGGGCCTTGTGCAGTGTGTTAGTGGTGTTGTTGTTGCGCTCCAGCTCTACCAGGATCTCGCTGGAATTGATGATGGAAGGTGGTGGTGAGAGGGGCAGGGCCGGGGGTGGGGACAGGGTGGTAGTCGGGGGTGGCGTGGGCGGCTCGGGCCGCAGCAGGCGCAAAGGCATGGGCGGCTTCCTCTCACTTTGCTGCTGACAACCGTTTCGGATTTCCTTGAGACTGGGAGAGTTGTCCCGACTAAAAGATAAAAGAATGAGATAAGACATATGCCACTTTTCACAAAATTCAAATTGTCCTTTTATGGTGTGTTAATTTTTTAAGGATAAAAGATTAAAGAATATTTTTAGTTGGGGGAACTATTAGATATATACACCATTCAAATTTTTTATTTGGTTGGTAAGATTTTTTTTAGCTTGTTTGTTTTTTAAAGTGGTCTCTTACACTTGCCAAGGCAGTATGTATTCGATTGAAAATACAGTAAAAGCTGTAAAATTGTGAGATTTGGATAATGCGTCTGCTAAATGCATTCACTGTCAATTTGTCGAGAAAGAAAAAATACACTAATATTGCATTCGGAGAGTTTCAGAAACATTCCATGGAAATTTTCATATTTGCATGCAGTCATATACAAAACACCAGCTGTTTAATTTGCTACATGGCCACAGTATTTGAAAGATCTTATTTGACTAACAAGTAACTATAGGACATCTGATCTGGTAGGATGACAAATGGAACATGGGATGAAAATATGTAAATGTGCACCTTTAAAATATCCAACTGTAGTTACGGAAATTTGTCAAAAGGCCATTGGAGAGTGAATGAGAGAACAGATAGGAAAAAAACAGAGAGGGAGCAGTGCAAGGAAGCCTAGGGAGTAAGCTTTGACACTTCTCGCTCTCTTGAGGCTTTGCGAATCATGCAAACTTTTTAAAACGGTTCCTTATTCCTCTCAGGTCAGGTGAGGACAGGTGAGACTAAAAACGTCACTACAGCCAAGTCACTGTTATTTGTCACAAAAAATACTGACCGATTAAAGCAGGTGGCAGAGAAAGCATGCATATTTAAAGACTATTTTGATAAAAAAGGACATGGAGTAATGAAGTCGGCAAAAATGATTCAGAGAAATGTTTTGAACTCCGGTCTCAAGGGTAAATCGCATCTCATGGGTTGGAAAACCAGTGAATTGGACGCACCTGTTGATGAATTCTTCGTAGCAAGAGTATATGGCAGCTAGGCACACCGCCACGAGATTGGGGAGAACCCGAGGATGAGGGCACTGTCCGGTGGGACCATGCATGCTGAAATCATAATGTGAAAAAAGGTCAGGTTAGTATAGCTCCTGCGTCCAAACGCAGTGACAGCAAAAAGAAAAGAAAGCTGTAACAGGAAGTAAGCGCAGGGCTTGGTCTTAAACGGACTATTAAAATGACCCGGTCTGATAGATAAAAGGATGTTACAGTTTGTGTATATATGAAGGCCAGGTTTGTACAGAAACTGCAAAATGAAATTCCTAGACTTTCAAGGACTTTTCAAGCACTACTTCTTTGGTAACATTGTGTCCTAACCAGGTGTGATGCAATGAGATTCCAAGCTTTTATCGCTTGCCACATTGTGAGGACAGTGTCACTCACCTGTGAATGAACTTCTTGACCACTTCCATGCCAGCGTTAAGCTCATTCAGAGCCAAAATATACTCTTGAGTAAAGAGACGGAGTCTGGGGCACTTCCCAAAGTCCTGGAATGAGAAGAAAAGACAAGAGAGTCATAAGAGGTTGTAGCGATGTGTGAATTCAAGAGCACGTCTTGTGTAGTGCGCAGACCCACCATGTTGTGTTTGAGGATTCTCTGAACCACAGGAGTGAACACTTCAATCACCACCATCGACCGAGGACGCTCCCTACAGTGCTGTGTAGAGGAACACAAAAACAGATACTGATTAATACATATATTAATCATCAAAAACATTATAGCTCACAAAAACATTATATTACAAAAGCCCTCTTTAAAAAGTACTTGGTAAAGTTATGATATCAGACATAAATAATGCACAATTACACAATACTCTACCATTCAAAAGTTTTTATTTTATTTTTATGTCTTCTCTTAAGCTCACCAAGGCTGCATTTAGCCAATTAAATATACAGGAAAAACAGTAATGTTGTGAAATATTATTATAACTTAAATAACTGTTTTCTGTTTTAATGTTTTAAAAATGTAATATTTTCTTTTGATGGCAAAACTGAATTTTATATGTCTTCAGCGTCACACGATCCTTCATTCTCATATGCTGATTCAGTGCTCAAGAAATATATATATCTTATAATCAATGTTGAAAACCGTTGTGCTGATTATTTTTTTGAGGAAACTGTGATAGCTTTTTCATAATTCTCAGATGAATACAAAGTTTAAAAGAATGGCATTTATTTAAAATAGAAATCTTTTGTAATATTATAAATGTATTTACTGTCACTTCTGATCATTTTAACGTGTAATTTCTTAAAAAAAAAAAAAGTCCACTCAAATTTTGAACATTAGTCTAGCTGTTTTTGTAGAAACTGTAAAATTGGTTTATATATTAAATAACCATGTGATGATGCATATCTTTTA
The DNA here is from genome assembly GCF_963082965.1 of Carassius carassius. NCBI lineage: Eukaryota > Metazoa > Chordata > Actinopteri > Cypriniformes > Cyprinidae > Carassius > Carassius carassius. Next base: position 27,813,561 of record NC_081767.1, on the reverse strand, counting down.
AATCCTAGTGAATTAATACCATATTTGACCTTTTTTTCCTTTTAGAAGTTATTTCAGAAACACAAGCCAAAAGATTTTAAACAATCGAAATATTAAAGATTAAAATAAAATGCTGAATAAAATAAAATAGGGTTTACGATACTGAACTCAATTGTTCCCCTGAAGAATAGCCAGAATTGTCACATTTACCTTGCAGAAGAACTCACACAAGTCAGGGGGAGGGTGGTTATTCTCCAGCAAGGGTGCGATGGCCTACAGACAGATTCAAACCATTAGTCACTTCCCCACAGACATGTAGAGACTTGTTGCTTTTCATCCACATTTTTCTAGAAGTGCACATCCTTCAAAGAGCACATCTGTGTGTGCATTTCCTGTTTCTATGGCAGACCACTACATTTTCAAGTCAGTTTTCTTCTAGAGTGTGTTTCACTGAGCCTTAAGACACATTATGTAACTGCCTTTATTACACGGCTCTGTGGAATACTTGATTCTGATTGGTCAGTCACGACATTCTGAGGTACGTTATCCCTCGATAACAACCAGTAAAAGCTAGTAACACAGGCTCATCCGGGTAACAGCAGTTGGCGCTGTACTCTTGTTTGAACTATTTTTTCTTGGTGGAAGCTTTGCGTTTTATTTAGCTAATAAAATATTAAAACTCAATTCAAAATGGTGTACAATTATTTAATTATGTCATCCTGATATCTGCTTCGCATCGGGGTCCTGATCACCCAGTCGGGGAGAGAACAACCGGCTGGATGTACATTATCCCTTACTTGTTAGCAATAGAGTTTAAAGTGAAGGCAATATTATATATTTTTTGTATATATATATATATATATATATATATAAAAAAAAGCAGCCCCACTTACCACAATTATGTTCTCGTGATCCTGAGCGCTGAGGTTAGTGTTCTAGGAAGGAAATGACACAAAAGCATTATTTGCCAGTGGTGCCACGGCTAAGTGACTAAACAACCAGCAAGCCCTACTTTTAAAATGTTAATGGCCTTCTTGGGAAAGCTTGTGTACAGATAACAGCCTTTTGACCAAAGGCCAGTGAGAGGTCTGTTTTTAGACATTTTAAAACCCTCTTTGAATTCAAATGCTTGCTGTATGTGGTATTCAAAGACACAATCTACATTTGCAAATCAAAGTATGGCAGCAACCAATCTTTTCCTATGTGCAAACAAGGAGATCTTCGTTGTGTATTGATGCCATGTAAAAAAAAAGTCTCACTAAACCACAGTTACACAGGCAACCAAAGGTAACTCTTAACCTGAACGCAGACTCGAAATGAGACATAACACACACCTCAATTTACAAAAGACACTCATAACCAGAAATCAAAGCAGAATGCTGCTTAAGTTCTAACATAAAAGATGCCAGCTATACTTCAAGGAGAAACTGGCTGAAAAAATAATACATCGGATCAATTTGACATGATTAATGCACAAAATAAAAATACATTTCTTTTAGGGTTTTAGGTTCTAAATTAAGAGCAAAGTTTATATGATATTCTATTCCCTACATGATGTTAGAAGAACTGTCAAAACAAATCCTTTTTTTCTTGTCTATCAGGGAAGATTTTTTAAGAAATCTTTTATAACTTTAGAAATGTCTTTACGGTCACTTTTGATTAATAATTGCAGTCTCACTGAACCAAATTCATAAATAAACCTTTGGAAGGGTAGTGTAACTGATCTGTAAGAGAATTGAGTCAAATTGTTTATATATTAAATAACCACATGACAACATCTACTTTTTGAAAATCCTAATAAATTAAATTCTGTAAAAATGCAATGTATTCTTATTTGATCTTTTTTGTAATCATAACTTCATGAATAAAAAAAACTAAAATCAGAAGATTAAAAACAGCAATAAAATAAAGTAAAAATCTTATATTCTACTTTAGGAAAAACAAGTGTACATTTGACATATCTGATGTCCTCAATGAAAAAAGTACTCTTAAATTCAAAAACAATAAATAAATGCAGATTGTCCTAAAGTAAGAGCCCACTCCACTGTCAATATAAATGTTTTGTTGACTGTTTATTTTATTTTTTTATTTTTTTTAAGTACAATCACTCAGAAATGTAACAGCTCACTTATCCTCAATGTGCTGCATGATTTGAAGTTATCATTGCACGTGCTACACGCTAGAGTTTTGGGTATGAGCAATAATAAAAGCGATGCATGCCTTAGCAAACGCTATTAAAGAGCTTAACACTCTTGTCAAATTAAATAATTAATAAGTAGTCTTCTCATCAATTAGATGATGTGACGTACCTCAGCAAGCAGGGTGGAGATGATGTGCAGCGGGGCCTGATGGATGGATTCATCCTGCAGGGGTGAGATGAGGGCCGTATCCACCAGGGCCCTGATCTCCTTCAGAACCACGTCCCAGCGGCTCGGGTTATTCAGAACCTTGCGGTACTTGTAGATCTTTTTCTGCAGAGGAGTCAGAAAACCCAGAATGCACACACCTTTTACCAATGCAACCAGCAGTTATGAAACCGGCACATATTTTATAACCATAATGCAGCAGTGGTCATATCTGATAACAGCTTTTGAACTACATTACGGTGTGAGTTACCTCACCGAACTTACCCAGAGAAGAGCAGTGGTGACAAGGCTTGGTGATTTAGGTTTAAAGTTCTTTTTTTGTTCCATTTTATTGCACTCATGCATGGGTATTTTTTCAACCACAGGCACTTTTCTTAAATCAAAAAACCCTTTTCATGCTCTCACTAGTTAAATCTGTCTACTACCAGTTGATATATAATTTATTTTTTTTTTTTTTAAACGTCAAAAACATTTCCACTGCATCTCAAAATACGGAAACTTACTGACTGGAACCTTGATGCACAAAAACTGATGCTCAGAAATGATATTTACCATTTCCTCTATACACACACACATGACGCTCTTCACTGACACAGCTGTGTCTTTGGTAGCCAAGTATTCACTTTTTAGAAATATCCACTGGTTTATAATGGAAATAATGTCACATGTGAAGTTACAAATTGTGTAAAAAAATGATTAGAGTAATAATTCCTCACAATAATACTCAAATGGTTTATAACTTTTCCATTCTTTTTTTCAAAATTGTTTCAATGTGGAAATAACGACGGTGGCTTCTTTGTCTTGCTTAGGCCAATTTGACAATTTTATAACTTGACTGGATATGACGCACAATCAAAAACTCTACTTGCAAGTGTTATTTATTGTTTCCTCCACACATAACGACTCATATTTCAAAGCAAGCATGATCCTCAGGGACATTGCTCTCTCTTTGGCAACTAAGAATTAACTTTATATATAACTTTGCTGATTCAAAATGAATTCAAGTAATGATGCCACAACTGAGGTAGTGTAGAAAATGGCATAAAACATTTCACACAATAACAATTAAGTGATTTAAGACTGTTTGAATTTTCCATCCTAGAAAGTTTCAATATGATTGTCACATACATTTTAGTATTAATAGAAATCAACTCTTGGAATATCAAAATGCCTGTAGTTGAAGAACCAGCCACATACGTACACTTATAAAATGATACTCTCACTAAAACCATGCAAAATGTCATTGCACCGATGCTTTTTGCAAGTCTAGCCTTCCTAAATGTGTGACCTTACCTTCCACTGCATAGAGTGAAACCACTGGTCCCGCAGATAGCTGTTAGCAGCCTGCGAGTGCACACAAACATTTGCAAAATGAGTCAAAGTGTTTTCTCAACATGAGTGTTGTGAAACCGTGAGGGGGCTGGAGGTACCTGCAGGAGGACTGTCCCTCCAGGGATGCTTAGCTGGACACAGTATTTGGGGGCGTTGTCCCAGGACAGCAACTGTAGGTCCTCGATAGTGCTGTAAGACAGAGGGGCCTCCATGTATCCTGTAGGCTACAGAGACAATAAGAAACACGTTCATATTTGCAAAAAACAGTATGGGCATTCACACCTGTCAGGATGAGCGTCACATAATGCACTGACCACCTTAACAAAAGCTCTGCAGCATCATGGAAGGTAGGGCTGCACGATATTGGGAAAAAATGACATTGCGATATTTTATTTTTCTGCGATATATATTGCGATATGAAATCTAATCTAATTTTTTCTTACAAACAAAAATGGGGTGAGCACACTTTCTCATTTTAAATGATTTAAACATCAAAGTATTATTTAAATTAGAGTAAATTATTTGTTTGTAACTTCAGGATATGTTTTGAATTGTTAACATATTAACTAACATGAACTTACCACGAGCAATACTTTTGTTACTATATTTATTCATCTTTTTTTATCTTAGTTTATAAAAACACAGCTGTTCATTGTTTGGTAATGTTACTTCACAGTGCATTAACTATGTTAACAAATACTGTACAACTTTTGATTTCAACAATGAAGGCTATAGCCTAAATGTTGAAATTAACAATGTTGTAGAAGTGCAGTTTATTAATTGTAAATGTTAAATATGTAGTTAAATAGTTGAATAAATAGAATATTATTGTAAAGTGTTACAGATTTTTTTATACACCAATTCAGACGTCTCGTGAGTTCAGTGTTGGACAGGTCAGTTGTTTAAACCATTCATTAAATTGAATCGGTTCAAAGAAATCATTAGTTCGCGAATTGTGTAATTATCTCTGCAGTTTAGGATATCGCACAAGATTTGACATCACAGAAAACATTTCATCACTGAATAGGTTTTTTTTTGTTGTTGTTCGACACCATTGTGTCAGTTGATTTTGATTAATATGCGCGAGGGAGAGAGAGCAAGACAGCGCTCGTGTTGTTTGAAGACGGTGAAGGTGAGCGTGCGGCTCTCTCTCTCTCTCGCTCGCTCTCAGTAGCAAACAAGGTTGAAGTTGCAATGGTTGCTGGACACAACATACAGCCTACATTATGGATTTAAGCATGACAGGACCAGAACTATCCAATTTCTATTATACTTTATTTATTTTTATTATAATTGATGATAAAAAAATAGATTTTACACTTATTTTACACAAAACACACTTGTTGAAAAAAAAAAATGCTCCACACACACTCTCCAAAGATGATTTTTACATCCCGCATACCATAGCGGTCACTATCGGACTTGCGGACGCGGAAAGTATAACACAGGAGAGTATATATATAGTTAGCATGATACTATAAATAAATTTCATATGATGTGGCATCATCTTTCATAAGGTGACGTCAGTGGTCAAAGATTGTGGAAAATGGTTTATGAATAAAGAATTTGAAGTCCGGAGGATCATAGTTCTGAAAGTGATTCAGTGTCGTTATCGTAGTTGTAATTAAGGGTGTTTTCAAGCTTGTTTCCCCCCTTGGTGCGGATCTTTTGAGCAGGTGTGAATACAGCAATCACACTCGGATGCGACCCAGCTGTTGAGGTGGTCTCAGACTGGTTTAAATGAACTCTGGTACACTTGATAATTTCTGTCCAATGAACGGATGGCCTTAGCAAACGTGTGGTTTTGTTTATAATTTCTGGTTCACTTGCAAAAAGGTCAGTGTGAAAGTGAACCACACCACACAAAAAAATCAACATTGAATTTCATCCGGACCAAAGCAAGTGAACTAGCAGTTCCACTCTTGACTGAAGTGCTGGTGGTCACATGACCTCAAATGTCAACAGGCTGTTCCCTGATCTTCTTCCCTCTACATTAGCACACTGTGGCTGTTCCTTTATTAGCTGCCCTCCCTCCTCTGCAGCCCGGCATCAGGCTCTTCCTTTATTAGCTCCGCCCTCCCTCTACTTCTTTGCACAAACAGGCTATTGCTTTATTTGCGCTGCTCTCCTTCTAGACTCAAACCAAACCACAGTTCCTGTATTTGTGTCAGCCACCCAGTTCAGCAGAGCAAACAAGCTGTTCCTTGCTTTGACTCATTCTCTTTGCGTCTCTCACGGACAAACTCAAACAAACACTCAGCTCGTCCCCGTATAACGGAATAAAACAGGCCTGTATTTTATTTACATCCCCCATTCTTAGGTGATAGACCAACTGGCTGTTCTGCAACAGAGGTCCTGCCCCCACTGTTGCAGATTCGAGACGGCTGATTTGTCTTTCTTTTAAAGAGTCCGTGTGATAAGTATCTTTCAAATCAAGTCTCATTTCAAGTTATCAATCACGAGTCTGCTATTAGGCTTGTGTACTTTGAGACACGTGCTGCATGTGGAGCAAAACAAGGGGCCTGATGTGTCAGAAACCCAGATAAACAGCTGAAGTCTACTTGTCTCTCATAAACTCAGGGTAAATGTGTCACCACTGGGGTTTATACATCTACAGCATGGTAAAAACCTCATAGCTACAGTATTCTGTATGATGATGTGACATGTGAAGCTTGCACATCCAGCTTGATGTTCCATCTGCTTATCTTTGTGTCACTTGCTGTCCTTTCGTCTATGTCTCTCACTATATGTCCTCCTTTCCACTTCTCTCTTCCAAGAAGTCCTCCGGTTCTTTCTTCCTTCATCTCATTCAGCCTCTTTTTCATGGTGCAATTCTTCCTTAAGGAGGAGTTGAATAGCTCTCCTCTCACCATTGCTATGTTGCCATGGAAACAAAGAGATGAAATAGAGACATATGTGTTTTTTTTTGTTACCAGGGAGATCCAGATGGAAACCGATCAGAGAAAAACATCAGTGTGTTCAGGTGGCATCTCTAGAACTGACAAAGTGATCACAGAGAGCTACCTGCTAAACTGTTAGGAATCACAGTAAAAGCACAGATTTCTTAGCTTCTCATAGCAACGTATAAAGAGTGGCAAATATAAGACATATATGAATACTAGGGACAGACAGCTAAATCAATATTGGGCCATGTGAGATGCTCGTATCAGCCAATAGCTGTTCCTAATGGGCGATTAAAAATGCTGTAGTAAATTCTCCCTTTTAACACATGGTCAACACTTTACCAAAACTGTTGTCAATGTATAATGTAAAATTTCTGTTTTCAACAATTACTGAATATAAATGAAGCATTTATGAAGTCAATATTTAATATAATTTTATAACATTTCATATCTACGTCTTCAATTAAACTTCATTAGCCTATAATTGCATATATTTTGGACATAAGTCCATTCTCTCTCTAGTTACGGAGATCAATTTCAGACAGTTAAAAACCTAAGGGTTGACCACTAATGTATATTCAAGCAACACATGAGATGCCATGCTTTGTTATGACTACAATTGCTGCAAAATGTGTCTGCATTATGGATTTCAGCATGCTGGACCAGAACTGTTTGTTTTACATTATTATTTTTTAAATTTTTATTAATAAATGTATATTATTTTAATCCTAGCAAATGAGAAATTCGGCAGAAATTAACATTTTTATACTTTTTATATTTTGTAAAAACACACAACCATTTGAAGATTTGAGGTCAGGAAGATTTTGTAATGTTTTTGAAAGAAGTCTTTTATTCTTACCAAGGTTGCATTTATATGAGCAAAAACAGAAACTGTAATCCTGTAAAATATTATTACAATTTAAAATAACTCTTTTCCTTTATAATATATTTTTTAAATGTAATTTATTTCTATGTTGCCAAAGCTGAATTTTCAGCAGCCATTACTTCAGTGTCGCATGAGCCTTCAAGAAATTTGCTAATTTGATGCTCAATAACCATTTCTTATTATCATCATCAATGTTGAAAACATTTATGCAGCATATTTTTTTTTCAGGATTCTTTGATGAGCAATGTTTATTTAAATAAGAAATCTTTTGTATCAAAGTCTTTTGTGACACTTTCTATCAGTTTGACCATCCTTGCCGAATAAAGGTGTTTTTTTTCTTTTCTTACTCATCCCAAACTTCTTAAAAGTAATGATATGATCACCATTAATGGGAGAAATCATAACCTAATTGATATATCATTCTGTTACTAAATTAACTGCAATCCTGGAAATGGGGAGAGATAAAAATTTTATAATAATAATAATAACAAATAATAAACATGGATGGGCAATGTCCAAGTCATAAATTCTTGACATTTCACATGCTTTTGCGTAACTGTTCAAGCCCATGCAAATTGTGTGTAAATGGAGCAAGAATTTACTGCATGGGCACGTAAAAACTGTAACAATGTGCTCTCTCCCAAAGTAAATATGGCTTCTTCCAGTTAAACTCCTCACCCATGATATATTAACAGCAATCCATGGCAGGCCAGGAGGAGGAAGCCAATGCAAAAAAAAAAAAGTCTCCAACCAATAGAGCCAAATGTAAACTAGAGTTTTTGCCTACTTGATGATCTAGTTTCTGTGCATTCACACCAAAGACGATAAAAACGCCAAAAGCAATAGAGAAACTCAGTTACTGTACAGACAGGTATGACTGCATGCCTATGGGCCCTATACAACACTAAATTTCCAAAGACAGCTGGCTTTGGAAATTTGGAAATTCCCAATATGATGCAAATGACTATTGCATGCAAAGTTTAACAAAGGCAAAATAAATCTTAAGTTTAATATCAGTTCTACAACTGTTTAAGTATACTGACAGTGGAACTAGCAACCTTCAGATGATGTGGCTATTCGTCATATGCTTGTAATTCAGCCATATGACTATCTAGGGACAGACCTAGTTTTTCGCTTAGAGGGCTGAATAAGCTGAATTTCAAGCTACTGTCATCCATTCATGCGTCAGCCTAACCACAAATTTGATGATCTAAGATGGCTTATGTGACAAAAGGAAATTTGTCGGCGAATGTGTTCATTACGGATGTGGCAACGTCAGTTCCGTTTCAAAACCTCAACAGCCAGCAGCCGAGCAGATTAAAAAAGCTCACACATAATCGAAGCAACTGATATCATATGGTACAGCTGTCATTTTAATTACATGCAACATGAGTTATGGATATGCACCTATATAGGCAATGGTGTCAGAATGAAATCTCCATTTTAAAACATGTTTTCAAATGCAGTAAAAAAAAAAAAAAAAAAAGTAAAAAGTATTTTCCAAAAATTATTTTATACCCTAGGATTTATTTATACATATACAAACACACACATATACATATACATATACATATACATATACACATATATATACATATACATATAATATACATATACATATAAAAAAAAAAAAAATACACATGTATATATATATATATATATATGTATATATATATGTATATATATATATATATGTATATATATATATGTATATGTATATATGTATATGTATATGTATATGTATATATATATATATATATATGTATATATATATATATATATATATATATACACATATACATATATATATATATATATACACATGTGTATTTTTTTTATTTTTTTTTTATATGTATATGTATATGTATATTATATGTATATGTATATATATGTGTATATGTATATGTATATGTGTGTGCTGGATGCACTTGGTCGAAGCTGAAACCAAAAAAGCTTTTTAATAACTATTTATTACTAATGCATATTTTGGCTGCTCAATTATCAGCCAAAAATTGCATTTTTGGTTTTTGGCCTAAAAAAAAACAGCCAAAAATATGAGCTGAAAATATTCAAAACTTACAAACCCCAAACTTATTAATGATATTGCAGATGAAGCAAACTTTATCAAAGTTGTTCATCAAGTATTCACTATTAGCTAAAAAAACAAGAGTCAAAAATTCTGGAAACCTCATTCCAAAGCTGATCATGTGGACGCAGTGCTATACATTACATCTGGCCCTCTCAAATAAAAATCCGTGAAATATTGAATCAATATGGCTGCACTGTGTTCCACTTGAATATGCATTCCTAACATTTTACTAAGTCATCTTTAAGAAATGTCAACCAGTTCCATCAATTCAGTCATCCTTACAGCACCAATAATGAAAAATTGCTTCAATATCAAGACACAAACAACCCAGTACATGCAAAACAATTAATCTGAAACCTTGCCAGTGTTTGAAAATGTCCTCCTAATGGCTTTTCTGTGCAACAAAAACAAAGCCAGCTCTTACATCTCAATTACAGAGCTTATTTGGATGGTAGCCGAGGGGATCTCAAGGAGCCAAAATAGTTTATGTGCCTAGTCATGACTGTAGCACTGTTTGTTTACAGCAGAAAGCCCTTCAGTACTGTTAAAATGGTTTGTTCCTGTTTTTTTTGCCGCTGACATGGTCACATTTAGCTGAACACGTCACAACCAGACATGTTCAGCTCTAGTCATCAGCATTGCTCAAAATGCGATGACTCTTCAGATGTGAAGAGTACTGTACAGAGTTGCGTTTGTTAACATGTCCTCAAGCTCACAACCGGAATATCATTTCATTTGTACCCAGGTGTTCAGCACCTAACCCAATCACAAAATAGCAAAACACACCACCTAAAAACAGTCGTGCAGCTCTCACCTTTCTTTGCAGTGTTTATACACAGGACATGTTATGATCTATATGGGCTGTTGTCTCATCTGGTACTTCATCTAATTACCAGGACCTGATGTGAAAAGAAACTATAGTCTGCATCACAAACAAAATGGTGCGCTTGAGGGCATCGGCATAAATGTGCCTTTAGAGGCAGGGCTTCTGATGTCTTTCTAACGAAAGAGTGACAGGAAGCATTTATAATGGCTTGCTGTTATGCAAATATGATTTAGACTCTGAGAGCTTAGAGACGAGGGTGAGTCACATCTTTCATATCTTCTAGTGAGATCATTTTCCAGAGAGCTGACTACGCTTATCGAAAATACGCTATCAAAATGCCAAATGTTTTTGTCTTTACTCAGAACTTAAGTTCTTGAGAAAATTGTGGGTGAAAAAAGCTGGAATCTTCAGGAAAAAGAAGGCATTTATCATCAGACATGCGTCATGAGCTACATCCACAAAGCAAACGAGGTCAAATATTTTAAGAACATGTGAGCGAGATAATGTCATTTCAACCCAAATGACAACCTAGCAGGGTTTGTGCTGGGAAAAACACCAGGTGAGGAAACCAAAGCATCCAAATCGAACTATTTATATGCTTAAAATCAACAATAAGGCCTTTCTGTTGATATACTGACCCCTTTCTGAAGCACAATGGTTCGATGCACAGTAGAATCACAAACAGGCCAAAAGAGACCATTAGCCACAGACAACTACCTCCATTAGCTATGGTCAACTGAGCATGGGTCACTAGCTAAACATCTATTAGAGACCTTGCTAACTGTAGAAGAAAACCAATAGGGAATGAGAGGACTGTCAAAGTACTAAAACTATCCGACCCTTTTTTATTTATTTTAATTTGTAAACACTTTTGAACGACATAAACCTCTGCAAAATGACTGCATATAGCTACACACATAAACATACGCTCTGTGTTTGGCTTGGGTTAATCTCAGCTAGCCTCCGAAATCCCGAGGGCCTCTCAGTGTCAGCGGCTGAGCTTCATCCGACAAGCAGACCGTTGTTAAACAAGCAATCTAATTCATTCTGAAGCATTCATTTGAGGAAGAAGTCAACGGCTAATTCGATCATATCAGAATGATGAAATATTGCTGTAAAATTTAAACCTTTAATTTAATCATCCATTTGATGATGGCATCCTGTGAGGATGTCCTGAACGAAGACACTCTACAAGACTCCATTGGCACATCAGAGATGGGATTTACTCAGCCGAAACAGGCAGAGGGTAAAATATGACTGTCCTCTTCACATGCACACCAAACGTCGATGAATAACTGGTCGCTTCCTGTGCAGTTTCATGTTTTTGCTTTTTAAAAATAACCGCCATTGAGTGGATTCCAAGAACTCTCCCAGGTGGGTGACTCCACTGTGACAGTGACCATACTTTCCATAGATAAGCCTCTTGAGCAGCAATTAAGATGTATGCACAAGTGATGTTTTTGAATATCTGAGCATCAGACGAGGCTTAAAACCTACAGGGATGTGAATAAACATCAGCAAAGAAAATGATTTAAACTGACAATAATTCAATTCTGATACTGTATCTAGGTATCAGCATTTTGAAGGGTGTGGGTCCCTGGATTTTTACTGGTTGTTACCCCCTGTGAACATTTAAATGACTTATTTATGATTCATTCTCCAATACACTGGACTCTGATCAAGGTATTTGGAAATGAAAACTCAATTTAATGATGCATTATTAAAACGATATAGATGTTTGCAACAGGGTGATTCCATAGTAGAGTGCTTTTTTTGTACCTCGGGAACATATGTTAACAGTGGCTTTAAAAAAAGAATAGCTGACACCAGCTTTCCCTGTTTGTTTTTATAGCCAACACCTTCTCCTTGACATTAGCAAACACGCACATTTAGATCGAAATGGAAATAAATGAGAGAATTTTGTATGTAGTCTCTTTAAATATTTTTAGATTTTGGTTGACATTACTTCATTTAAATCATTTTAAGAGTCAGCAAGTTATGCTTCGACCATGTTATGAACTCCCTTACATTTAAAATAATGTGAAATTCAAAAACAAATATAATCATCTTTCCATTGCGTCAACTCTCTAAGGTCATCTCTCATTTCTTTATATGATTTTGTACAGTAAACAACAGATTATTAAAAACTTGATATCTATATAGATAAAAATATAAATATTAAATTATTTCTAAAACACACAAAAGGTGACCTTATGTGGTTAAGTTAACTGTTAATTCTTATATGTATGTATATATGTATGTATATATATATATATATATATATATATATATATATATTTATATATGCACAAATATATGTATATGTGTATGTATGCACGTATTACATTTTGAGATTAAGCTTGAGGTGGTGCAATGCAGATTCTTAAACCATAAAGACTTTTTTTTTTTTTTAAATAGACATTTCTTAGAATGACCCCATCAAATGGCAAATCAAAAGACATAAACCCGGAAAACGGGAAATAATGAAGAGGAAGCTGTTAAGTTATTATTATGACGTCACAGTGTGTTTTCAGACCTGTTTCGAAATACATCCGCTCAATATGATGCATTTCTTTCTACGATGTGTTTCATTTTCTCGAGTCAGATGTTCCCTAAATGATTTACATTTCAGAAACCAAGTTGTTTTGAGGATGCTGGTGGACAGTAAGCCAGAATTATTTGTAAATGTAATATTGGTTCCGGATAAATGTCATTCTTAAATAAAAATGTAAGAAAAATAGAACGTATTTCTCTTTTTAAAAGAGTTCTTCCATTCCTAAATCTAGGAACGGCAAACAATCCATCAAACCGATTAGAATTAATCAAGATTTTAATGACCGTACTTGTTTAATCGATGTTTTGTGTTGTTGCAGGATACTGAAGCGTACTAAAACTCTGTATTTAACTAAATTGCCACTGAAATTTTTGTTGCGTTCCTTACTTTAACTATATACAAACTGAATACATACTGAATACTGAGCACAATATGACACGGTTTTAAATATGGCCATTCAACAGCCACACGTCAAAGCGACCCCTGCAGAGCGGATCTTACCGTGGCAGACACCAGGCTGCTGTCCGTCAAGGTGAGGTGGTGGGGCTCCCACCTCCGTAAATATTTGGAGGTGAAAATCTTACTAAGGAAGGTCCGTGGGTGTTTGACCACGCACACCTGGATGTCCCCCTCCTGGAGCAGTTTGTATCTCATGCCACTGCTGCTGTGTAGAAGGCTCCTCTTGCTGCAGGGCCCCGCTTTGTGATTATTATTCCCCTCCGGCGGCGGCTGCTGCGTGGATATTTCCCCCAGCAGAGGCTTACTCTCTTCGGACGGATAAAACTGATTGTTGTGCAGCTCATTTCCACCGCCGCTCCCGTTAAAATCCATGATTCCCCTCAGCGAAAATCGACGGCGTTGAATCAGATCAGGTGGCTGTCTTTTGATTTCGAGGCCGAATAATGGTCGTTCCGGTGTTTGGCATATAGAGGCTCACGCGATCCACCGCGATTCGACCTCAACGGTGCTACGCAAAAGACAAGGGTCGGTGACTGCGAGGATTGAAGCCATTAAATAACCCCGTCGAGATGAGGAAGGTTCGATGAAGTATAATGTCTTTCCTTTGAGCGTCGCGAGCTATTCAATATGTTCGAGCCATTGCCGTCTCCGTTCCGCCTCTCTCCACTGCATATTATTCCAGTCTTCCCGCTCCAAATACAAAACAATAACAAGGTACAATATCCACACTGTGTTCAGTTTTATTTGTTCTTCAGATGCTCGGAATCATGGTTCCCTTTTCTGTCTTTTTTCCTCCCTATCTCGGTGGAGGAACCGAGAGCTTCGAGAGGGCTGCGTGTGGATTGGTCCTGACTCGTTCATGTGATACCGGAGTGACGTCAATGGGGAGGCGAACGGATGCGCGTCTCTGTTTGATAGGGAGCGCGCACTTCCCTTCTCTCGAGCAAAATGGTGAAAAGAAAGAAGGCATATGGCAAACCGTTTTAACATTTATTGATAATTTACATTGCAAATATTTTTTTTGTCCAATTGGTATACCTTTTAAATTTCAGACTAGCAACTATATAGCCTACTAAATAGAGGTTAAAATCTATTCAGTTAACTTAATTTATGTTAGTTCTTATTCCTTTGTTACTACTGACTATACCTGTAGTGTCAATTTTTGAAGTCAGTTTTCAGTACAGAAGACAAAAATGTAATTACATATGTAATAAGTAATTTCAACATTTATCTCACAATTCAGAGTTTACATCTTGTAATTTGTCGTTAGATTTTTCTTTTTTTTCTCATAATTGTGAGTTTATATCAGAATGAATGAATGAGCTTTATTGCCAGGTATGCTTACACATACAAGGAATTTGTTTTGATGACAGAAGCTCCGCAGTGCAACAGAATGATGGCGACAGAACAAAAAACACATATTAAAAGAATAAAAAATACAAATAAGTAGTTAAGGAATGACAATACAAATTGACAATTATATGTGCAGGTAAAAAATGGGGCGGCAGTGGCTCAGTGGTTCATGTAGGTTGTCTACAAACCGGAAGATTGGTGGTTCAATCCCTGGTTCCACCTGACCAAGTGTTGAGGTGTCCTTGAGCAAGACACCTAACCCCAGCTGCTCCCGACGAGCTGGATGGCGCCTTGAATGGCTGACACCACAAGCAAGCAAGCAAATTTTTATTTATATAGCACTTTTCTAAACAAGTTAATGCAATTCAAAGTGCTTGACAAGGAAACAATAGTAACAGCAATTAATAAAATTAAAAGAACAAAAAAAAAATAAAATAAATAAATAAATAAATAAAATAAACCCATTAAGATACATGATAAAAATTGAATTTATAAAAATCAAAGTATGAGTAAAAATAAATAAAAATACATCATTACAACAAAGCAAAGCACAATATAAAAAGGTTTCATAAGATTTTATAGGAAGGCCTGACTAAAAAAATATGTTTTTAATTTACATTTAAAGCTATTAATGTTTTCAGCACATCTTATGTTCTCTGGAAGGTTGTTCCAGAGGTGAGGAGCACAATGGCTAAAAGCAGCATTACCAAATTTTTTTGTTCTACTATAAGGTACATTTAAAAGAAAAGAATCTGAAGATCTCAGAGTCCTTCTCGGTTCATATACTATAATCATATTTGAAAGATAGTCAGGAGCAAGTCCGTGCAATGCCTTATAAACTAATAAAAGATTTTTAAAATCAATTCGAAATCTAATAGGTAACCAGTGTAATGACTTTAATACTGGTGTAATATGATCTCTTTTTTTGACTTTTGTCAATATGCGAGCAGCGGTATTTTGGATTAATTGTAATTGGTTAATTGTATTCTTTGGTAGACCTGTAAGAAGGGCATTACAATAGTCAAGTCTGCTAGTAATAAATGCATGCATTAATTTTTCTGTATTGCTCAGAGAGAGAAATGATCTTACTTTAGCAATGTTCTTGAGATGATAAAATGCTGTTTTAGTAATATTGCGTACATGTGCTTTAAAATTAAAATCAGAATCAAAGACAACTCCTAAGTTTTTTGCCGCTTGGCTTGGGTTTAATCCGAGTACATTTAATTTAGGGATCACTTTTTCTCTCTGCATTTTTGATCTAATAAGCAAAACTTCTGTTTTATCTTGGTTGAGTTGTAAGAAGTTTTGTGACATCCAATCATTTATGTCTTTAATGCAATTTACTAGGGAATCAATTTGTACAGGGTTGTCTGGAGACACAGCTACATACAGCTGTGTGTCATCTGCATAACTATGAAAAGAGATACCATGCCTCCTGATGAGTTGACCAAGAGGTAACATATATTATTTAAAAAGTAGTGGTCCTAAAACTGATCCCTGAGGAACCCCACATGGTACTTTATAATATTCAGACAAGGTATTATTAATGGATACTACAAATGTTCTTTCACTAAGATATGATATAAACCAATTTAAAACTGTTCCAGATAGACCAACAAAGTCACTTAATCTATTTAAAAGAATCTGGTGATCTATTGTATCAAATGCTGCACTCAAGTCAAGAAGCACCAGAACTGAAGGCCAATTTCTGTCAAGGTTTATGTTTATATCATTTACTACTTTAATAAGAGCGGTCTCTGTACTATGATATTTTCTGAAAACCCAGACTGAAACATCTCTAGTTTCGAATTATCATTTAAGAATGTACTCAACTGATTAAAAACGATTTTCTCTAGTATTTTACTTAAAAATGTAAGATTTGAAATGGGTCTATAACTACTAGGAGTTAAAATATCTAAACTCCCTTTTTTGTACACAGGTTTTACTAGGGAAGATTTAAGGTCAAAAGGGAAAATGCCAAGCTGCAGGGAGTGATTAACTATCTCAAGGATATCAATAGATATAGAATCAAATATACTTTTAAAAAGAAAGGTAGGAATAGGATCAAAGGAGCAAGTAGATGGTCTCAAGTCTGTTACAACATTTCTTAGTGTCTCAACATCAACCAAAGTAAAACTTTCCATTTTGATAATATTCTCTACACTTAATAATGAAGGGAACATAATTGATTTATTATTATGTATTGAACAGATTCCTGATCTAATATTTATAATTTTATCTCTGAAGTAGCCAGCGAACTGTTCACATTTCCCGTTTAGTAACTCAGAGCTATCAATTTTATGATTTATTAGTGAGTCTATTGTGTTAAATAATAATCGGGGGTTATTAATGTTTGCATTTATAAGGTTTGCAAAATAAGCTTGGCGTGTTATACGAATTTCTTTATTATAAGTGTTAAGATTTTCAATGAATTTATTTAAGTGAACTTCTAATTTAGTTATACGCCATCTTCGTTCAGCACTTCTACAGTCTCTTTTAAGTTTCATAGTCTGATTTGTCTTCCAAGGAATTTTCTTTTTTGTAGTTAACTTTTTAGTTTTAAGTGGAGCAACAGTATCAAGGGCTGATCTCATTCTATTATTAAACTCATTTACTAAATCATCATAGGATGATGGTAAAATGTTCCTTTCATAACTATTATAATGCATTGTGAGATTTTCAGCCGTTTCAGAAGTAATATAATGTTTTTTAACAATGCGTTCAGTTGCATTTAGTGCAAGATGATCAATACTCTTAAAAAAGACACAAAAGTGATCAGATAATGCAAGATCAATGACAGATGTTATATTGATATCTAATCCGTATGTTACAACTAAATCTAAAGTGTGTCCACATTTATGGGTGGGTACATTTACATGCTGTTTAAAAGACATGCACTCCAATAGTTCCAAAAATTCTTTAGCTCTAATGTCTGATGAATTGTCAACATGTATGTTAAAATCCCCAATTAAAACACAGTTGTCATAATTCATATGAATGACAGACAGCATATCAGAGAAATCCTTTATGAAGGCGGAGATGGGTAATTCTGGTGATCTATATATTGTCACTGCAAGTAGACAAGGTTGAAAGTTTAGAAAAATAGCATTATATTCAAAGGTATTAAATGTACCAAGGTCAATGTCCCTTCCCTTGAGGGTTTCTCTGTAAATAGCTGCTGTCCCTCCACCCTTTTTTCCTTTTCTAGTTGAAAATGTATAGGTATAGTTAGGTGGACATGTCTCAATCAGTGTGGCAGGTGCATCTGTGCCGAGCCAGGTCTCAGTAAGAAAAACACAGTCCAAATTATAATCACTAATAAGATCATTGATACAAAATGATTTGTTTGTTAATGCTCTTACATTAAAGAGAGCCATGTTAATTTCTGTTGATTTAATTACCATGTGTGTTGATGGAATAGACGTGCGAATTTTCAATAAATTATGCATATTTGTTCCCACTGTGTTTTTCTTAGCAGTGTAGTGACGAACTGAAATAATAGGTTTTATGAATTCAACAGTAGTACATTGGGTAGGTAGTCATGATAAAATATGTTGTTCAATATGACGTGCAAGCATCTGGGCGCCCCTGTGATTTGGGTGCAGGCCATCTCTCTTAAAGAACGCAGGACGGCCCCAAAACAGATCAAAATTATCTATAAAAATGACCTTGAATTTATCACATGTAGATTTTAACCAAGTGTTTAGGGAAAACAGACGACTGAATTTTTCAATTCCCTTGTTGTAAGTAGGCAGTGGACCTGAGATAGCAATATTTTTCCCTGTGTTAGTGAGAGAAGTGAGCATAGATGTAAAATGTTCCTTTAAAGTTTCAGATTCACGGCATGAGGTATCGTTGCTACCGACATGTACTATAACAGTGTTTGCAGTTACGTGTTTCCCAAGCACATCAGAAAGTTTTGCGTTTATGTCCAGTACCTTAGCTCCGGGAAAACAATGAACTGCTCCTTTAGCTCCGTGAGAAGGGAGTGAAAGACCTTGGACGTTGGAATCACCGATTACCACGGTGGAGGCAGGCATTGTTGTTGAAGATGAAAAAGATGTAGAAGGTAGAGCGATGGGAGTTTGATCAGGAGGTGAGTCCTGACCCAGCACGCCAAAACGATTTGCCAACTTCAGTTCCTGAGGTGGCCGAGTTTCACGCGTTCCTCGCTTTCCTGCATCAGTCACCCGTTTCCACTGATATTCCCTTGGGCATGGTGTTGAGCAAGAATCCCTTGAGCATCTCATAGTCGGAGCTGCAGCGTCTGAAATCAATGGTGGTGAAAGTTCCTCGGTCAGCGTGTCCATACACGGTTCTTGTACCGGGAGGGTTGTTGCAAGAAGTGCCGAGTTTTGTATGCCCATGCCGGCGGATCCAATCAGTACAGTAGAATTAAAAGTATCTTGAATTTTTAACGTCTCGTTTAAAACGCCGTTTAGTTCATTCATTCGCTGCAGCTTCGCGTGCATTTCAATAAGTTTTTCTTGCAATTCTTTGATTTTGTCACATTTTGAGCAAATGAAGTTTTCCACAAAATCCTCTGCTCTAATGATTAAAAACATCTCACAGAGTTCACATTTTTGAGCCCTCTTGTCCTCACTGGGTACTTCCAATTCATTGGCGTCAACAAGTTGCGTTTCTTTCTCCACTGTGGTTTCTGCCATCTTGGTAGTCACAATACAGTCGGTGTATGAATGAGTGAGTGAATGGGTGAATGTGAGGCAACTTGTAAAGCGCTTTGGATGGCCATGTGGTCTGTTGAAAGCGCTATATAAATATATGCAGTCCAAAAAATGCACAATGATATAAAAATATCTCACAATTTGGATTTTTCTTCTTAGAATTGAAAGTACTTTATATATCTCACAATTTTTTAAATCATAATTGCAAGTAAAGTCTTAATTGTAAGATTTGACAAATTGAAATAACCCTATATTATTATTATTATTTTTTTTATATTTATTTTTAGTTTTTAGCTTCCATAGACAATAAACTTTACTATTGTTGCTGGCAAGCAAATTGGAAATTATTTAAACTTTAATTTTATGGGGATTTTCAGATATAAATAATATAAATATTAAACATACTAATATTAAAATATACAATTCACTATTGGATGCTTACTAGTCATTTTTAAAATACTTGTTTAATATTAAAATCGCTTGCCATAGTGGATACAGAGTTGTCATACTGGCATTTTCTGTAAACATTCATTTTAAGGCTTGTTTGTTGCTAAAGATGAGCCATCTGTCCTGTGGTTTACAAGCTTTCATAATATATAACCATGTCACCTAAAAGTATTATAAATAGTATTATAAAAAGTATATTTTTTGTATTATAAATAGGCCTGCATACATTTTTCAGAGTGTGAATATTATTCAAAATCGCTTTCTACAAAAGAGCTATTGAACATTTCCACCAATACTGCAAAGAAAAATAAATACTGCTTACTAGATGCAAATTGGCCTTTTGTGACTAATTGCTTCTATAGTGGGGCAAGTTGTCACAATGGGAACCAGCTGTTTGTTGACCCTGATTCATGATTTTTATTTGCTTTGACTGGAAAATGAAATACTAAGGTAAAAAAAGCCATGTTTAACAACAGCTTAGTATTTAATATGTTACTAGTTTTTTTAATGGCTTTTCAGCAGTCTTGTTTAATATGAAATAAAACAGCATAAATAGAAAAGGAAACAAAAAGTTCAAAGCATTGTTGTATATACGTATAAACTGTATACATACAAAACGTGTGACAACTGGCCTTGACCTGTCTAAAAACACGTTCAGAACTTTTTCTTTTTGTACTAAACAGATACTACATAACTATAATTAACTGAGTTTGACTCCAACATACAAGCATTTATATGTTCATGAATGTATGCAAAATTAAGTTTGAAGCTCTCCTCATGTTGCAGTTCACAGCACTCCATCCGACTTTTGTTTGGTTTAAACAGCAAAGTCTGAAAATAAATAGGCCCACATTTGGTCATTTGAGTTAGATATTTATTCAACTGGGATGCGTCTTCTGACCGCTTGCTCTCATTCCGCATGAAGTGCACAAGATTTCTTAGGAGGCCGATGCAAGCAGGGCCACCCACACTCTAAACAAAGCCTCAGTCACAAAAATGAACACTATCCCGCCTCTGACAACAATGTTATTGTGCTTGTAATCTTTCCTAATGCATTACTGACAACATATTTGATCAGAATGAGCCATGGTGGTGCAGAGCAGATGACCAAAACCAACAGAGATAATGTTTGTTCATACACTTCCAGATTTCCAAGTGATAAAATCCTTCACTGAAATTCACCAGTGCTCAGATGCTAAATGACTTATGAAACGTTCTTTGTATCAGCAAGTTAAAAGGAAGTGAGATTCTTATGTGCTCTTTCGTTCTATGATTGACTATAATGCACCAGTGGAACTCATTTGTTTTACTTGAAGAAATATATTGCAAAATGAACAATATGTCATCATTCACCGGCATGTCAATCCAAATCTGTATGACTTTCTGTTTTAAGAATATCCTAGTCCCTCTTTTCCAAATATTTAATTTCAAACTTTTTTATTTTCAATAATATAATCAGTCCAAACCTGTATGACTTTCTTTTTTAAAACAGACTCTTTTCCATATAATAAAATGCCAAATAAGAAAATGTATAATATTCAGTAATAATTCTTCAGAATATCCTACTAATCTTTTCCATATAGGAAAATATCACACTTTCATTATATTTGAAATTAAGTGGGCTGAACAGTCTTTTTTAAAAAGAAGTTTTTTTCTTAAGGATATGATAATTACATATTTCCATATAATTTAATTTTACACTTATTATTTATTATATTCAATATTATAATTTCTCCAAGTCTGTTTGACCTTCTTTCTTATAAATATCCTAGTCACTCTTTTCCATATTTTTTAAGTCAGTCATTTACATAATACAATTTCATAATTCCTCTATATTCTATAATATTATTGACCTGTATGACTTTCTTTCAAAAGAGTCCATATGGTAGTTCTTTTCCATATGGTAAAATTTCACACTTTTATTATTTTCGATAATATAATCTGTATGACTTTATTTCTGAAGAATATCCTAGTCATTCTTTTCCACAAAATATCACACTTGAATTTTTTTCGAAAATAAGCGACCTGAACATTCTTCAGAAATACATTTTTCACAGAAAACAGTCAAGTGGGTTTGTTTTGGCATGAAGGTGAATAATTAATGGTAACTTTCATATTTAGATGATCGGTTTGTACCACAAAGTTATCTGATGTGTTTAGTTTCCTTGCCGCATGCAGTGTCTCAAGGACTGATACCAGTCTGATTAATCTCAGAGGAAAGATCTAAACATTCACACACTCTTCTGCCTTTTTGCTGACGGCTTGTTCCATGCATTGGTTGCTGGGATGAAAGCATCACATCCCTGCTGGGAATACTGTGGTAATGTTGTGCTGTGTATGCAACCAAAATGGTGAGTAAGAAAAGCAAACTACATCACTTGACTTCCCCAATCGAATGATCTGCATGCCTCCTGACCAGTCCCTTGACTAGGAAGTGAATCAGGCTGTACAAAGTCATTCACAAATCAAATCAAATGGAAAGTCTTTTGTTTATGGTGTGAGTGAACATGGTGGGTTGAAATAACTTAAAGTGCATTCAAATGAGGTTTGCATGCACTCCAACTGGGAAAAAGTATTTTCTTGCTCTGGTCTTTTCCCATCATACTTGCATTACTCAGTCTGACCAACGGATTATAAACAGTCTATTGTTTGGACCATATATGCTACAATTTATCACAAACTGCAAATAGAGTCACATGCTGTAAACTTATTACTTCATGAAAGTGAAACAGCTGTCTGTGGTTGCTTGGTTCTTTGATGATAGGGCCTTTACAGGAAACCCTCTTGTAAGCAAGTAACTTAACTCAAAGATGCATAGTGGGTTCATTTAAAAAGTGTCATTTTTTCTTTATGTGGAGTCTATTTTAGGACCATTAATACTTTTGAATTATGACATTATTTTCATGAAAATGAAGCACATTTTTCCCAAGTTATGTCTGCTGTTTTATGTTTTCCATCATCAAAGTTCTCAATTATATATATATATATATATATATATATATATGTGTGTGTGTGTGTGTGTGTATATTTGTATTACAGTATTTATAGTACATAAAGAATTGGGGGAGATTTAATTGTCATGAGAATACTGTCATAATGCAGAAAATATGAGCCAGAATAAGCTTTGTTTTCATTTAAATGAAATAATACAACAATAATAATAATATTAATAATAATTGTTTAGTAAAGTTTTTGAGCATGCACTTTGTCAATAGCTGTAGCTCAAAATAATTATTAAAATTAAAACTATTACAATCTTTTTTATTCATTTAAATCAAATAAAATGAAAATTTTAATAAAAAAAAAAATTATTTATTTCAAATATAAAGATGTAAGTACTTCATTATATATATTATATATATATATTTGCTGAACAGCACTAGCTAGCCATCACTGTCTCAAGTCACAAGATCTCCGGTTAAATGTAAGTCCTGTCATGTGAGCAGCACAGTTTACCCCATCCTTCAGTAATCCTGATAATCCCATGCCTGTCCTGCACTGTTTAATCATACACACAAACACGAGACCCAACATATTCATAGACACAACTTTTGATGAGGCACCCATAGTGGCAACAGAAAACCCAAACTTTGTTAACATTCCAGAGTTATGCAACAATCAAGACTTGCTTACGAGAGACTAAATTCCCCGGCATATTTCAGTTTTACAAGATGTTACTATGACTTGTGTACTGAGTGAACAGATGGGGTATTCACTAGAATACTCACTGTGTCACCTTCCTGATGGAATGCCTCTCACTAATTATTAATCTCTATTAACTGAGAGGAATCAATACTGGTGTGAAAATACTGCATTGCATTTAAACCATAAAGAATACTTTCACAGAAACATTTAAACTCAAAATCAAGAGAGAGAGAGAGAGAGAGAGAGGGGGAAACTATAATTAATTTTTCTTATTTTTCATTTTAACTCAAAATCAATGAAAAAAAATAATTTGTCTATTATCAAATTATTGATAAAAATTTATTCTTTATGCTTAATTTTACAATGCAATATATATATATATATATATATATATATATATATATATATATACAAACACTGCTGTAATATTTCATTTTAGATTTGTAAATTCAAATAACTGAAATCCTAAATAATTGATTATACATGTATAATCAAAATATATTTATATATATATATGTAAATAATATAACAATGCATATGATGAGATTTTATTTCATTAACTGACGTGACGGTATACTCATGATAATTAAAACACTGAATCAAAAAAAATATTAATGGTCATAAAATTTCGTTTTGAATGAAACCATTTTTAATTTTCCTTTCGTTTTATGCACATTTTAAAAACCACATAAAAGACACACAACCAACTTCGGCATGAGATTTTATTACAAGGCAGATTTCAACATTACCTCAGAGGCAAATCTAAGCCTGACTTGCACTCCAAAATAACACAAACAAGGAATGAGAATTCCACAGTGAAAATGGGCCTTTAGTACCAGAACACCACTTTGCATAATATAAACATTTTTTAAATCACAAAATTCTGGCAGACACCAAGCGTTTTAGTGTTGTGCACAAATGGAGTCATGACAATGTTTATAGTAAAAGAATGTGTTGATCATTTTCATGTGCATGTATGAAATCTCGGCGAGGAATACACATTACATTCATGCATAGTTGATATACTCCATGTTCTGATAGTACTTCTACGTCAATAAAAACAGCAAATTTTGTTGTGATATAGAAATGACAACTTCCACAAACATTGGTAAGTGCACATCTTTAATTTAGTGACCAGTGCATTGTTGCAAACCATGTTGGTACAAACACCACAAATGGGTCCTGTCATTTTTTTGGTTGCATTCTCATACCTCGAGATCCATTTTTTGACAAAATGTTAGTGTGTGAAAGTGTGGCATTTATACCTGCTATTGGTCTGCATTTCAATAGTGGTGAATATGAAATGTCCATCCCTTCAGTTAGAACAGACAGCAGCAGCTGAATCATGCACGGAACAAATGGGGTCACCAGATGCCAAAACTGTCCACACTGAAAGGAAAGCCAGTTCAGAGGTCATTCACAAAATATATCTCGCCACATAAGGGTGAGACCAGCAACTTGCATCTATTTCTGACATGCTGTGGTGTTTTGAGTCCCTGGATACGAGACCAACAGTAATATGTGATCGGTTAACATGAAAGACATGATAGATGAACATGATAGACACATGAAATATGCAAGTATCTACCATTTTCAGTTTCAACTTTGACAATACAATGCATATGGATTAGTTAAAAGTCGTGTTATTCTTGCTAATGTACTTCTGATCAGAAAACATAAGGCTACTAAGGTTAACTGCTGAGACTAATTAAATGTTTAATGGCATTTGTTAAACAAATTTAATATTAAAATGCTTAATTCCATAAGGTTCATTTTCAAAACAAGAGGACAGGTATCTAAATTCAATACAAACAATCCCACAGCTGGGCTTTTAATAGCATTTTTTTCCCTACATAAATGAAACACAGATGGGACTTAACAAAAGTAATAATATCTAAATATGGTAAGGCAGAATGTACTTATTGGCAAAGTTCAACAAGGCTGAAATTTCCCCCAGGCATGTTAATAAGGCCTAAAGAGGATGCTGCACACTGGTGGTGGTTGAGGAGAGCCCCCTCATATGATTGTAAAGCAATTTGGGTGTACAACAATACACAATAAAGCACTATATAAATGCATCATTCATTCATTTAAAAAAAAAAAAAAGGCATCCAGTCAATTTATGCACTTAAAGTAATTATATATATATATATATATATATATATATATATATATATATATATATACACATATACACACACAAATATTTTTATTGTGTGTGTATATTATATACACTTATTATTTTATTAAAACGATAAATATATACATATATAACAACAAACTTTAAACTTAAGATTAATTATCAGCAAAAGTGCAATGAGATTTTGAATCATTTCAATAAGCTGTCATTTCAACTTTGACTGTACAGTAGCTAGACAGACACTTGCATAAGCAACAGAACTGTGCTTGATATGAACATACTACTAAATCATAGTTCTTGATTTGTTCCCTTACTTACTGAACCCACATTTAAAACTTAACTACAGTATAAATAAGCAATTTTGACTTCCTTCACCAATGTTCAAAAGTGTTAGCATTAAATAAGCTGCAACAACAGCTACTCTAGGTACATTCTATTGTAAACTATTCATATAAAGCATGAAAACAGTCAGCAGGTCGCATCTAATGTAACAGCATTTCCTGTGACTGGGAATCATGTAAAAAGGAACCAAAGATTATGTAAAATTCATCCTCTAAGAAAAGACAACATTAAAAAACAGAACAATTCATTCAAGCTTTCCCACATTATAACCAAACTCTGCTGTTGCCAGTGTGATCTCACAATGCTCTGGATCCTTCTCCAAACCAGCAGATGACGGAGGAGTGACATAAAGCCAGAGGTGAGGATGTGAGTTGTTTATGTGGATTGAACCCGGATCCGGAACTGTCCCTGATGGAGCTGCAGGCGGAACAGCTTACAGTTAGCGATGCGTAGGGTGGCACATCTCGTCCTGCTCAGATCAGAGGCCATGAGGGGTCTGGTGGGGTGCCAGGTACCCGTGCTTCTGCGGAACTCCCGCACATAGTCAAAACTGGTGCCTGCAGACGAAACATAAAGAAATATATATCTCGCAGTGAGTATTTTATGCTCTGCTCTATACAAACAGCCTTTTTGTCATGTTGTATTATGTGTACATTATTACAAAATGGCCATGTGGCTCATTTTAGCAAATATGTTCAATTTAAACCACTTGTATCAATAAACAGGTCACAAAAAACTCATCATTCAGTAGTATTTCCAGAAACCTTTTTAGTGGCATTTTTGTAGTGGATTTCTTAAATACTTCTGTTAATAACTGTTTTTGATTCATTAATGGTTTATGTAAGAGCCATTTTGGTCTTATGTACAGTTATGTCCAGTAGGTGTCACTCTTTCTTGATTGTTCACAATATATAGGTAGGAACCTTCCTTCAGGGAACAGGTGTTGCTGGAGGGAAGGTGTACACAGTTTTTGACCGCTACGCTACGCTACGCTAGATTGTTTGTCATGCTAGGCAAGTCATTGTAAAGGTGCAGGATTGGTGGATTGACTGACTGTTCATTGGATTCTTGCCTATATGGAAATGAAGACCAGTAACGGTAAAATAAATCAACAACAATGAGCAATTTTAACATCTTGTGTGGACATTCCAGTTAATAGTAACCCAAGCGTGCGCGTCCATTACAAACACCATCCAGCATCCCTCAGCAGCTTAAAGTATTAGACTTGGCCGCTTACATTTAGTCAAAAACTGTATATCGACATAAAAGGAACTGTGTTTAGCCTATACGTGACTTTGGGGCTTCATAATTGGCCGAAGGGAATAAAGTATTATTGGAAGAGCTTCGCATCGACTTTACCAACGACCAAGGTCAGCTGCAATCGTTTAAAGAGGACATCGCAGCGTTCGCAACTGTTGATTACACACGCACGTCTCTCCTACTGGGTTACGGACATTCATCAGCGCAACGAAAGACATCCGAGCTGTTCTATAAACGTCAGCAGAGGAGCTGTGTTTAAACAATGGCGCCCAACGTGAACAGGTATGTTTAGTAGCGCTACTTAATGTTGAATGGCCCTTTAACTTTGTGTGCACACATCATGGGACATAAATCCAATGCATTGGTCGTCAAAGAAAATAACTAACTTTGCGAACTAGTTTCAATAGTTTCGATCGTGTTTTTTGACTCTCTGTGTATTATGGAGACATCTGAAAGTTAGCACAGGTCTATGGAAACGCCACAGTTGAGTGCTTTAAATGACTTTGATGTTCAAACGGACAAAGAAAAACGTGTTGTGAAATTAACTCCTAAAGCATTTGCTGCAAAGGTTGAAAAATTACAGAGTGATAGAAAATCTGTGTTAAAGCTACCAATTTAAGAAAAAATATGCAAGGTCTGATGCAACAAACAAATGTAAAAGATGTACAAAGTGCTTTTGATGATCTTTTAAATTTGTGTGATGAAGCAAAAGGTATTCATGATTCTTTGATGGGTATGTTACCTGAAAGTGAGAAGGAAAAACATGACATATGGTTTAAAGAAAAAATGATTGTGAATAATGATTTTATTGCTGAAGTCAAAATGTGGGTATCATGTGCTGAGAATGAAGTTAGGCCTACTTTAAATGAGGTCATGCATGCCAAGGTTGATGATGTTGATCCACATGATAGTATTTCAAATGTTGGTAGTAAACGTTCAAGTAAAGCAAGTACATGCAGTAGTGTTTCTTCTGCAAGAGTTATAGCGGAGGCAAATAAGGCTGCACTGTTCGCTCGTATGGCAACGTTAAAGGAAAAACACACTTTGGAGGAGCAGGAGCAGAAGATAAAGAGGAAAAAGGAGCAACTGGAGTTGAAGGCAATGCTAGCTTGCTAAACTTGCAGTTTTACAGGCCTCTGAATGTCACAGTGTTTCTAAAGCCTCTTATAATATGCATCCTCAATTGGAAAAGGAAGGGGAGAAAGCTACCTCAATTATATTGAATCCAATGGCAGAGGAGTTTGAATCTGCTGTAAGTAGTAAAATGGAAAACCAAGTATCAGTAGTGGATCCTCCTTTGGCATCTTCTGTGTCGTATCAGGACATTTGTCAGCAGACATGGCAGGAATGTACGGACTTAGAAAGACAGAGTTCCCAGTATATACTACGAAAAACATCAGTTCAGTCTCATGGACCTCTTGCATCTGATAGGACTTCTCAGCATCTGTCAGTTCAACCTCATGGACCTCTTGCATCTGATAGGACTTCTCAGCATCTGTCAGTTCAACCTCATAGACCTGTTGGATCTGATAGGACTTCTCAGCATCAGTCAGTTCAGTCTCATGGACCTCAAGGATCTGATAGGACTTCTCAGCATCAGTCAGTTCAGTCTCATGGACACAAGGATCTGATAGGACTTCTCAGCATCATTCAGTTCAACCTCATGGACCTCTTGGATCTGATAGGGTTTTCCAGTATGCATCAGTGCAACCTCATGGATGTCTTGCACCCGATAGGATTTCTCAACAGACATCAGTTCAGTCTCATGGACATCTTGCATCTCATGTGATTTCTCAGCCACAAATTGAGAGTCAGGGTGGTGACATTGTCACCATAATGCAAAGACAAAATGAAATAACAGCAGCTCTTGTCCAACACCAACGCTGCACATCTTTACCAGTAAGAGACATTCCCTTGTTTGATGGAGATCCTCTTCATTATGTTTCATTTATAAGAGCATTTGAAAAGGGAGTGGAGGAGAAGGCAAGTCATAGTGATTCCTCGTATTATCTGGAACAGTTTACTAGGGGGCAGCCTAGGGAGCTGGTCTGCAGTTGTCTTCACATGACCCCGAACTCTGGCTATGCTAAGGCAAAACAGTTATTGGAGGAACATTTTGGCAATAAGTATAAGATCGCCACTGCTTATTTAGAAAGAGCGTTGTCTTGGCCCTCAATAAAGGGGGAGGATGTTAATGCTTTGCAGTCTTATGCTCTCTTTCTGCGTGGTTGTTGCAATGTCACTGAGGAGCTGCAGTACCTTCAGGAGTTAAATATGCCAAGCAATATGAGAGTCATTATATCTATATTGCCTTTCAAGCTCAGAGAACGGTGGAGAGTTGTTGCACATAACATTCTGGAAACTACTGAATGCAGAGCTTTGTTCAAAGATCTTGTTCAATTTGTTGAAAGACAGGTTAGTATCCTAATGGATCCTTTGTTTGGTGATATTAGAGACTTGCCAATTAGCATGAGGCCTGTTAATCGGTCAAAGCTACGTTCAGAAGGCAGAAGGAGTTAAAGGAAACATATTTGCCACTACCGTTGCACCTGTGGAATCTGGGGAAACTACTAAGAATGTGAGAAGGGAATTGCCATTATGTTTGTGTTGTGCTAAGCATCATTTGTTGGAGTACTGTCCACAATTTAAAGGGAGGAAGCATAGGGAAAAGATGGAATTTCTAAAGGAGTAAGAGCTTTGCTTTGGTTGCTTAAGTGCTGGGCACATGAGTCGTAGCTGTGGCAAGCGGTTGACTTGTAGGATATGTAGTCAGCACCATCCCACTGTGCTTCATATAGACAGAAATACAGCCAACTACAACAAAGCTTCCAAGGAGTCAGAGGCACACAAGTTCTTGGGATCTACTGAAACATGTGGTCATACAGGGGCCGGAAAGGATCGCTGTCTTCTTTTTATCTTACCAGTTCAAGTCAAGGCCAGTAAGGGAGATCATACAATCCAGACGTATGCATTCCTGGATCCTGGCAGTTCTGTGACCTTTTGTACAGAAAGCCTTATGCAGCGGCTCAATCTTTCTGGTAGGAAAACTCAGTTTCTGTTACAAACTATGGGACAGGAAAGAGTTGTACCTGCATACATACTTTCAGGTTTGGAAGTATCCGCTATTGATGATAGCATCTTCTATCAGCTTCCACAAACACTCACACAGAAACAAATGCCTGTAAGTTCTGATAACATGGTATCTAAAGGAGATTTGTCCAAGTGGCCTTACTTGGCAAAGGTTAAAGTTTCCCGTATAATGGCTAACGTTGAGTTGTTGATTGGAAACAATGCTCCCAAGATGATGGAGCCTTGGGAAGTCATAAATAGCCATGGTGATGGCCCTTATGCTATAAGAACAGCATTAGGTTGGGTTATCAATGGTCCTTTGAATGCAGGCAGCCTTGAGGAGGAAGACCGTTCTGCAGTTGTTAACAGGATTTCTGTGTGTAGACTGGAGGAGATGTTGCTTAAACAATTCAACCATGACTTCAATGAGCGAGGTGTAGAAGAGCAAGGATTGTCAAGAGAGGATATTAGATTCTTGGAGATTGCTGAGAGTTCTGTCAAGCTTGAGGACAATCATTATACCTTGAAATTGCCATTTAAAAGGGAAAATGTGTATCTTCCTAACAACTTCTCTTTGGCAAAACAGCGGATACTTGGATTGAAGAGAAGATTTCAGAGAGACGAGGTGTTTTATGAGGAGTATGTAGCATTTGTCAGAGAAATGATTTACAAAGGATATGCAGAGCAATTGCCCACTCAGCAGCTGAAAGGAGACAGCGGCAAGGTGTGGTATATTCCTCACCATGGTGTACGTCATCCCAGGAAGAGGAACCTATGGGTGGTTTTTGATTGTGGTGCGGCATTCAAAGGAACATCATTAAATCAAGTCCTTCTGCAAGGTCCCAATTTTACAAGTACATTGCTTGGTGTTCTCCTAAGGTTTAGGCAGGAGTCGGTAGCTGTGATGGGAGACATACAGGCAATGTTTCATCAGGTTAGGGTGGCAGAAGAGGACAGGGATTTCCTCCGTTTCTTGTGGTGGCAGAACGGAGATTTTACAAAAGAAGTGTCAGTGTTTCGCATGACTGTCCATCTTTTTGGGGCTGTCTCCTCTCCAAGTTGCGCTGCCTTTGCGTTGCGAAAAACAGCAGATGATCATCAATGTGAATTCCATGGGGAGGTTGTTCAAACTCTCAAAGAGAATTTTTATGTAGATGATTGCCTTAAGAGTGTGGCATCTGAAGAGGAAGCAGTTTCTTTAGTTCAAGATCTTTCCAATCTCTGTCAGCAAGGAGGTTTTATTCTGACAAAATGGATAAGCAACAAGCGCACTGTCCTGCAAACCTTCCCTGAGGAGTGTCGAGCCAAGGAGTGGAAAGAGCTGGATCTGGACAAGGACAGCTTGCCTGTTGGGAGAGCTCTTGGTTTGTTGTGGTGTGCGGAAACTGACTCATTTAAGTTCAAACTGGAGATTCAGGAGAAGTCTTGCACAATATGTGGAATGTTGTCAGTGTCCAGTTCAGTATACGATCCACTTGTTGGCACCAGTAGTGTTACCTGCTAAGATCATGCTACAGGAGCTATGCCGGAGGAACTTTGGATGGGATGAGACTATGCCCTATGACATATTGCGTGGTTGGACACGGTGGTTGAAGAAACTTAATGCACTCTCTGAATTCAAGGTTGAGAGATGCGTTAAGCCCATGAGTTGGGGTTCCTACATACATGCACAGCTTCATCATTTTTCAGATGCAAGCGAACAGGGATATGGCACAGTCACTTACCTTAGAATCCAGAATAGCGACAGTAACATTCATGTGTCCTTCCTCATGGGCAAGGCCCGAGTAACACCTTTAAAGGCTATCACTGTTCCCCGCTTGGAGCTAACTGCAGCTGTTCTTGCTGTCCGTGTTGATCTGATGCTAAAGAAAGAGCTGAGGCTTCAGTTGAAAGAATCAGTCTTCTGGACAGACAGCACATCTGTACTCAAGTATGTCATGAATGAGGACAAGCGGTTTCATACTTTTGTTGCCAACAGAGTCTCCATCATCAGGGAAGCCACAGAGACATCACAGTGGCGATATGTTGGCACAAAGGAAAATCCAGCTGGATCCCATTATGGTGGGGTTTGGGAGCGGATCATCCGCATGTTGAGGAAGATCCTCACTGCAGTATTCCAACAGCAGACACTTGATGATGACAGTTTCCATACAGTCTTGTGTGAAGCGGAGGCAATCTTGAACGATAGACCAATTACCAAATTGTCTGACGATCCAATGGATCTTGAAGCTCTCACTCCCAATCATATTCTGTTGTTAAAGGGAAAACCATCCTTATCTCCTGGATTGTTTGATGTTCATGACTTATACATAAAAAGAAGGTGGAAACAGGTTCAGTACATTTCAGACCTTTTTTGGAAGAGATGGGTGAGGGAATACCTACCATTGCTGCAGGAGAGGCAGAAATGGAACAAGATTAAAAATAGCCTTAAATCTGGAGACATAGTGGCCATTATGGATCCAACGGCACCTTGAGGATCCTGGCCACTTGGAAGAGTTTTGGAAACATTCCTTGACAAGAAGGGGCTGGTGCGCTCTGTTCGTTTACAAACTAAGTCAAGTGTTATTGACAGGCCTGTAGCAAAACTTTGCTTTTTAAATGAGTCTATTGGTTAAGGGGTTTGTTACAAGCATCGTGTGTATGTTTGTTTATGGCTCTATGTTATGTGTTGGGAATTGGTATATTGATTCATCCCAATTAGGGGCCTGTATGTAAGAGCCATTTTGGTCTTATGTACAGTTATGTCCAGTAGGTGTCACTCTTTCTTGATTGTTCACAATATATAGGTAGGAACCTTCCTTCAGGGAACAGGTGTTGCTGGAGGGAAGGTGTACACAGTTTTTGACCGCTACGCTACGCTAGGTTGTTTGTCATGCTAGGCAAGTCATTGTAAAGGTGAAGGATTGGTGGATTTACTGACTGTTCATTGGATTCTTGCCTATATAGAAATGAAGACCAGTAACGGTAAAATAAATCAACAACAATGAGCAATTTTAACATGTTGTGTGGACATTCCAGTTAATAGTAACCCAAGCGTGCGCGTCCATTGCAAACACCATCCAGCATCCCTCAGCAGCTTAAAGTATTAGACTTGGCCGCTTACAGTTTACATTTCACTTTAACTGTCACCCCGTCCCGTATACGGGACGCCTACATTTACTTCACTATATTACAATGAAATCTAATCTAATCTTGACAAACTATATATCGTTAGAAAGGTCTAAGACTCCCAAATATATATTTTACCAATGTTTTTTGTTTAAAATTATGTAGGAAAAGTAATAGATTAATTTATGAAAAGAGTGCACCCTCAAAAATCTACATTATAACAGGAGTTCTGACCTTTGTTAAAAAAAGACTTCTTCGTTGCATTTTTCTCTATCACATTTTAGAAATCATCAGAACACTGTTACACTGTCAGACATGCAAAAGAAATCTAATGTATCTCTTGCTCTGGCTACTGTGTATAGACCACCAGGGCCGTATACAGAATTCCTAAAAGAATTTGCAGATTTCCTCTCAGACATTCTAGTTACAGTTGATAAGGCGCTAATCATGGGAGATTTTAATATTCACGTTGATAATGCAAATGATACATTAGGACTTGCGTTTACTGACCTAATAAACTCCTTTGGAGTCAAGCAAAATGTCACCGGGCCCACTCATCGTTTTAATCATACACTAGATCTAATTATATCGCATGGAATCGATCTTACTGCTATAGATATTGTACCCCAATGTGATGATATTACAGACCATTTCCTTGTATCGTGCATGCTGCGTATAACTGATATTAACTATATGTCTCAGCGTTACCGTCTGGGCAGAACTATTGTTCCAGCCACCAAAGACAGATTCGCAAATAACCTGCCTGATCTATCTCAACTGCTATTTGTACCCAAAAATACACATGAATTAGACGAAATTACTGACAACATGGGCACTATTTTCTCTAATACATTAGAAGCTGTTGCCCCCATCAAATTGAAAAAGGTTAGAGAAAAACGTACTGTGCCATGGTATAACAGTAATACTTACTCTCTCAAGAAAGTAACTCGTAGTCTTGAACGCAAATGGAGAAAAACTAACTTGGAAGTTTTTAAAATTGCATGGAAAAACAGTATGTCCAGCTATAGACAGGCTCTAAAAACTGCTAGGGCAGAGCATATCCACAAACTCATTGAAAATAACCAAAACAATCCAAGGTTTTTATTTAGCACAGTGGCTAAATTAACAAATTACCAGACGCCACCTGATTCAAATATTCCACCAACGTTAAATAGTAATGACTTTATGAATTTCTTCACTGATAAAATAGATAACATTAGAAATACAATAGCGAATGTAGATTCTACAGCGTCTAACACTTCAGTTTCATCCATCGCACCCAAAGATAAACTGCAGTGCTTTACAAATATAGGACAGGAAGAGCTAAATAAACTTATCACTGTATCTAAACCAACAACATGTTTATTAGATCCTGTACCCACTAAATTACTAAAAGAGCTGTTACCTGTAGCCGAAGAACCGCTTCTCAATATCATTAACTCGTCGTTATCTTTAGGTCACGTCCCAAAACCATTCAAGCTGGCGGTTATCAAGCCTCTTATTAAGAAACCAAAACTAGATCCTAGTGTACTGGCAAATTATAGGCCTATTTCAAATCTTCCATTTATGTCTAAAATTTTAGAAAAAGTTGTGTCTGCTCAATTGAGCACCTTCCTGCATAAAAATGATCTGTA
Source organism: Carassius carassius (assembly GCF_963082965.1). NCBI lineage: Eukaryota > Metazoa > Chordata > Actinopteri > Cypriniformes > Cyprinidae > Carassius > Carassius carassius. Next base: position 27,778,484 of record NC_081767.1, on the reverse strand, counting down.
TGAAGAATTTCAGTCAGGTTTTAGGCCCCACCATAGCACAGAAACTGCACTTGTTAAAATTACAAATGACCTGCTTCTTGCGTCAGATCAAGGCTGCATCTCATTTCTAGTCTTACTTGATCTTAGTGCTGCGTTCGACACCATAGATCATGACATACTCATAGATCGATTACAAAACTATACAGGTATTCAAGGGCAGGCTCTAAGATGGTTTAGATCCTACCTGTCCGATCGCTACCATTTTGTTTACTTAAATGGAGAGTCATCTCATTTATCATCAGTAAAATATGGAGTGCCACAAGGATCCGTCCTAGGTCCCCTTCTATTTTCAATATACATGTTGCCCCTTGGTAATATTATTAGAAAATACGGAATAAGCTTCCACTGTTATGCTGATGATACTCAGCTATATATTTCAACGAGACCAGATGAAACTTCCCAATTATCTAAGCTAACAGAGTGTGTTAAAAATGTAAAAGATTGGATGACAAATAATTTTCTCCAATTAAATTCGGATAAGACAGAGATATTAATTATTGGACCAAAAAACAGTACACAGAATCTTGTAGATTACAATCTGCAACTAGACGGATGTACTGTTACTTCCTCTACAGTCAGAAATCTGGGTGTTATATTAGACAGCAATTTGTCTTTTGAAAATCATATTTCCAATGTTACAAAAACTGCATTCTTCCATCTTAGAAACATTGCCAAGCTACGAAACATGTTATCTGTTTCTGATGCAGAAAAGCTAGTTCATGCATTCATGACCTCTAGACTGGACTATTGTAATGCACTTCTAGGTGGTTGTCCTGCTTCGTCAATAAACAAGCTACAGGTAGTCCAAAATGCAGCAGCTAGAGTCCTTACCAGGTCAAGAAAATATGATCATATTACCCCAATTTTACAGTCTCTGCACTGGCTACCTATTAAGTTCCGTATCTGTTACAAATTATCATTACTTACCTATAAGGCTCTAAATGGTTTAGCTCCTGCGTACCTAACTAGCCTTCTACCACGCTACAACCCATCACGCACCCTAAGGTCACAAAACGCTGGACTTTTGGTAGTTCCTAGGATAGCAAAGTCCACTAAAGGAGGTAGAGCTTTTTCACATTTGGCTCCCAAACTCTGGAATAGCCTTCCTGATAATGTTCGGGGTTCAGACACACTCTCTCTGTTTAAATCTAGATTAAAAACGCATCTCTTTCGCCAAGCATTTGAATAATGTATCTCTTAAATTGTGAGTGTAGTTGCATCTGCATTTTTATTCTTTAGCTTGGGTTAAACTAATTTTACTTTGTTGGATCAGCAGCTATGCTAATGATGTCTCTATCTTGTTTCTATGTTTTGCCACGGGATTTACATCCCGTGGTAACTAGGATTTACACAAGCTCCAGTCTGGATCCAGAACACCTGAGAAGAGATGATGCTGACCCTCAGAGGACCCCAGATGATCCTAACCTTGAATCAACAAACAGAACTAACAATTATTGCTACATGTGTGACTGCATCATATAATTACTATTAATTAATAATATTGATAGTTCATCATCTAGCTGACTACGTCTTGTATTATTATTATTATTTTTATTTTTCTAAAATCCTGTCAAACGTGCACAAACTACTAGCTACTACTAAATATTGTAGAAACATAATTTTCTGTAAAGTTGCTTTGTAACGATTTGTATTGTAAAAAGCGCTATACAAATAAACTTGAATTGAATTGAATTGAATCAGAAATCATTTATCAACTGAAAACTTACAATTTCAAAATTCATCCTTTAAAACCCATTTTAAAATCAGACATTGCATTACCATGTAAATGGTACATCAATATCATGTTACAAAATGTTTTCATTCATGAATTATACAAATTTAAGTTTGAAATGTGCACTATAAAGTCTATGTTCAAAAACGTGAGTGACAGTTAAGGAGTTAAAAGTGTATCATATGCAGTAATTAGTTGTATACTCGTAAAAGTGCTGTATTTAAACTAATTGAGATTATCATCGATTTTGATGAAGATAAATACTGGCCCGATTGTACTGATACATAATTAAAAAGTAGTGCTATTTTAATATTGTATTAATTGAGCTTTTATTACTATTTTGAACTAGATTTTCCTTTTTCCATTTAATTTAAGATAGTTTTAGTAATTTTGTTGTGCATTCTTTTAATTCATAAAACATGTCTATAAAGTTTAATTTATGTTTGTTTTAGTACATGAGGTTTCCTTAGAATCTATCTGAAATAAAATATTTGTCTTAATATTTTACTTAAAAAAAAAAAATGCTAACTGAAAAAATTAAGTAATCACTTTCAAAATGTTTTATTATATTTTTTATTGTTTTAGTTGACTATAATATATATCATATTCTATTCTATTATACCTTATATTCTATAAAATATATCTTAAAATACATACCTTCTTAACTTTAATGTAGTTTTGTTGTTAATATAGTTAACGACTTAATTAAAATGGTACCTTGATATTAACTACTAATTCATTAGTAGCTTGTAACATTTCAAAGTAGCCGTTGCTTTGGTCTTCAAAATGTTAAAAAAAGTTAAAATATGCACTAGTTGTATCTTAAATGTATAAGTTATAATAGCACTATTTTTTTGGACCTTCTCATGGACAGAATTGGAAGATATACATATAAAAAGACGTTCCTATACAGAAGATAAAGTATGATTATAAGACCTTATCCGCTTACCAGTGTCAAGTTCTCCAACAACATATATACCGGCACCAATGGGAACAGCTCCATAAACAAAAGACGATGTGGACTGTATGCAGAGGTTCTGGTCATCTAAAAGCATCCACCTGAGAGAAAAGAAATACATGCATGAACATACACATCACTATTGCTCTGTACGAGTGTTGCTTTGAAGAGCTGACCTTTTTAGCTCATCATGGAAGAACTCAGACTTGCAGATGGTCATCTGACTGGACTCTGGGTTGTCAGTGTCTCTGTTCCTCACACCACCAAATACATAGAGCTCTTGTCCAATCCCACATGCTACTGCGCCAAACCTGAGGAAAACTCAGCAGCATTCACATCAAGGAATAGTGCACAAATAGTGCACAGAATACTTGTCAATTTAGACTTCAGACACAGAAATACATATATTTCTCTAACATTGTAAATCTCTCTCTCTCTCTCTCTCTCTCTCTCTCTCTCTATATATATATATATATATTCAAAACTCTTTTATGGAGTTTTTACCTGAAAGTTTTTTTTTATCAGAAAGATGAATTGTCATCTAATGAACGCACTGTACTTCTCTTCCTCACATTAAATATGGCACTACCTTGACTAAAGGTGATGATACACAGGGTCTTCTGGGTATTCTGATACTTTAGATTGGTCGTGGGCTCTGTGTCTCACCTGGTTGCCTGCTGACAGCAACATTGTCCAGCAACATTGCTCAAAAAGTTGCCCCATGTATCATCACCTTAAGGTCTTGGAACCAGTTGTGAGGAGTCAAGTCTTCTGTGGAAAGTGCTATTTCTGTTGCACCAGTAGTTAGCAATGATGCCGATTGCCGCAAATCAGTTTTAAGAGGTTTCGTGGCAGTTAGGATGAAGGCAGAAGGCAGCTAGGCAGCTCATTAGATTGTGTAACAGAGCTATGGAGAAAATTATACTCTAAACAAGACAGGAACACTAAGAAAAAGTACTATTTATTTTCCTCCAGATGGTGATCAACTGTTTCCAGTTACATGGGTTAGACTGATAGGTCCCTTGACTACTATTGTTCAAAAGACACATCTGTAAGCCATCACACATCGCAGGGTGTGTCCCAGTTCTCATAGCTCTTTGAGCCTTATGAAGATGTGCCGTCTTTGCCTTAAAATATAATCTGTTTAACTTTTGACATTTCTCTGCGTCATAGGCCGGATGTGAAAAAGCATTCTCTAAATTCACATCTACAAAGAGCATTCCGCTTTGAGCGTCCAGTATTTGTGGTTTGGATGCATGGGGCCAAGTTATGCTGAATGACGTTTCCGCTGTTCCCATTATCACATAACAATATAACCTCTTTCACACCTATTCAGTGAAAAATAAAATTACATCACCATCTTTTAAAGATAAAGTGTTATGAAACAAATTGCAAGGGCACACAGACACATTTTTCTTATTTTATATATAAATACACTTATATAAATGAATATATAATATATATATAAATATATATATATATATATATATATATATATATATATATATAAATATATAAATGACCCTTACACAATGTTGGTAATACAGGCCTGTCCAAACAGCTAATAAAAACACCATCCCAAGTAATCCATTTGAACTTCAGTCCATCAGTCTTGTGAAGTGAAGAGCTGCGTGTTTGTAAGAAGCAAATCCATCATTAAGGTGTTCTATCTTTAAACAGTGATTAATCTGTGCATATTTCTGTCCGGATTCGGAGAGGACCACTTTTTAACCAGAGAAAGCAATATTATGGATAGAGGAAATTTTATCCTGGGGCAATCGTTTGACATTAAAAATGTCTTAATGATGGATTTGTTTATTACAAACACGCAGCGTGCGCATTACCTACATTACTTGTGGATTATTGTAATGTTTTAATCAGCTGTTTGTACTCTCATTCTGACGGCATGTAATGCTAAATTTATCCAAATCTGTTCCGATTGAAGAAACAAACTCATCAACAGTACATCTTAGTTGGCTTGATGATCAGTAAGTTTTCAACAAATCTTCACTTTTGGGTGAACTAGTTATTTAACTTATTGATTGTGCACAGAATTATTGCTATACTATATCAACAAGCTAATAGGTGAATGTTTGTGAATTGCTTTGAATAGAATCGCCTGCTAAATGAATATACGTCTATTTACACACTTTACCTCCTTTCCTTAAGAGGGCAGACTGTTGTCCACTGTTGGGTTTTGGGGTCATAGCTCTCCACAGAGTCATAAATCTTTCCATAAGATCCTCCACCCATAACATACAGTCTCTTTTTCATGGTGGCACAGCAACCAAACTGAAGAATAGAAACACAAAGTGTGGAAAGCATGAGTGTATTGCAGTGAAATTGTGCAGATTTGTAAAAAACATTATAAAAAAGAGCCTAAACCTCACTTTGCGCACTGTGGTCATTTTTGGTTGTGTTCTCCAAACACTGCAATGGGGGTCAAACACCTCCATTGTGAGGAGGACCTCAGTGTCCTCGTTCTCTCCACCTAGAACATAGACCATCCCATCCAACTCTGCAATGGCGAAGTGCTGTCTGGCCTGGAAAGATACAAGATATAGATACAATATAACAATACTGACACCTGGTGGTTAATATAAAAACTAAACTATAAAGATGAAATTATACAATATCTGCCACTTTCAACCAATTAAAATTAATAAACAAGTTCCTTTATACCAAACTGGTTACTAGCAAATTTTGCCTCTAAATATCTCTAATAAACTATGATGGTTAATTTAGTTAATGTTATTCCAACAGTAGCATTACCATTCCAATGTCCCGATTCACATACACATTTTGGAATACCTGCATCATCGGTGGGATTTGAGTCCAGGTGTTGGTCTCTGGGTCATATTTCTCTCCACTGCTCAAGACTGTTTTATTCTCATTCATTCCTCCCATTGCAAACAGGTACCCCTCTGATTGGACAGACAGATTATCAGTTAATTACAGTTCAGTCATTAAACTATAATAGAACACACAGAAGCCCAATAATCCTCAGGATGAACTATGCAAAGCAAGTCAGACTCTGTAATTAATTTTAAACAGTCATATGTAGTTGAATCTATTTAAATCCATTAACAGATTCAATGGATATTTGGAAATGCTCAGGAGAGCATATGATGGATTTATATTGCTGCGGGATGTACTAAACCTGTACTAAGACAAGATGTGGTTCTACATCTTTTCCAGACCTCATGCTAAACAAATAACAGATTAAAGCAGGATCATTTTAAACTATGGATTTTCTTTCATTTGTATTAAATTAAAATTAAATTTGCATTTAGCAGACGCTTTTATCCAAAGTGACTTACAGTGCATTCAGGCTAACAATTTTTACCTATCATGTGTTCCCGGGGATTCGAACCCCCATCCTTGCGCTTGACAGCGCAGTGCTCTAACAATCGAGCTACAGGAACACTATTATTATCCAAATGTCTAAAAATTAAGAATAAGGGTCAGAGCTTTTTAATGTTTTTATTTTTTTAATGTGCTCACCAAAACTGCATTTATTTGATTTGAATATTGAGAAATATTATTTGTATTCAAATTTAAATACATGCTTTCTGTTTTAGTATATTTCACATCATAATTTATTCCTGTGATGCAAAATTAAATTTTCATCAGCCATTACTCCACTCTTTAGTGTCACATGATCCCTCAGAAATCCTTCTAATATGCAGATTTGTTGCTCAGAATTTTTTTTTCTTATTATTAGTGTTAAAAAAATCTTTATGATTTTTTTTTTTGCGGAAACCGTTATAAATTTTTTTGAATAGAAAAATTTAAATACAGATATTTTGTAACTTTAGTTTACTCTAACCTCTTATTAATGGAATACATTACTATGGAAAATCTAACTGACCTCATACTTTTAAACTGTAGAGATCAATGGAATTGTTTATAATTGTGTAAATGATGCATAATCATGAGCGTAACAGTTCAAATAATAAGAGTGAGCTGTGTGATAATAATGTGAGCTGTAGTCCTTAATATCTTTTACTTAAACATCCGTAACAAAACATATCTGAGACCGCACAAACCTGCTGACACAACCCCGTGGCCGACACGCCTCTCATTCATTGGTTTCAGTTCTATCCAGAGCTGCCTGTCCCGGTCGTAAAGCGGGCACATGCATCGCGCTCCTGCCACAGGCCTCCGAGAGCTGCATTGGAGACACGCAGAAATTCAGGGCAATATAAAAAAAAAACCACAGTAAAATCTAATCCTGCATCTAGTTAGTTTTATGCCATGCATGTTTCCACTCACGTCCTCTCCTCACCCCCTACAGTGACGATACACTCAGAGTAGCCTCTGGGTTTAAATGCAGCGAGCAGCGCCTCCCCATGCTGCACTGCTCCTCCTAGTGACTCCATACAACAATTCCCTATCACCTCCCTCATCAGGGAGTCTCCGAGCATCTGCTCCTGGAGGTAGCTCTGGTCCAGGCCTTGAACCCAGACAGCAGACATCACCTCTTTCATATGGACCTGGAAGAAAGGTTTCCTATTTAAAACTGACTGATGTAAATATCAGCTCAAATATAAATAAATAAATAAGTCAGTAAGTTTTGGTTTGAAAGAAACTTCTTTTGAACAATCTATTCTTCAAACATGTATTTTTAATTGTGAAAATACTGTACAATATTACTGTTTTTACTGTCTTTTTGATCAAATAAATGCAGCTTTGGTAAGCATAAGAAACTTTTTATAACATTTAAAAAAATCTTACTGACCCCTAACTTTTGAGCAGTGGTATTTATTCAATTTGAATATTTACTTTTATAATTTGTGCTACTATTCTGAATTAGATTTTTATATTTTAACATTCATATTTATCACTTTTTTAAAATTATACGTATATTTTTTAGTAATTTAGATTTATTTGTGTTATTTTACTTTTTTATACATTTTATTTTACTTTCAGTCAACAATTATTTTATTTCAAGCTACTAATTTAGTTTTTTTTATGGTTTGTTTTGATTAACAATAGTACTTCAGATTAAATAACTGAATTACAAAATGAATCAAGTAATTTTTTATGTTCAATGTTTTTCTACGGCTGTGAATATGGAACCCTTACGAAATATTTGTTTCACTCACTCTCCGAGCTTCAATGTCATGGGCGATCCAGCGGACCACGGCCTCCAGAACGTGCTTTTCATTCCCTATGTTAAGCTTCTCCATGGACAGCAGCTCACACAGGCGATTTGGCAGCTGCTCCAGGAACTCCTCTGTATTAGCCACATCACGAAAATGAGTCTGCAGGTACTCGGTGGCCACGTGGTAGACGTGGTGCAGGCAGTAATGCAAAGAGAAGACCCAAATACCGATGCAGTTCTCTGCAGTGATGCAGCTCTCCAGAAACTGACAGCACAGGGATTTGAGATCAGTGAGGAGCAGAAGATCAGCAGCCTGGACCACATCTTGGATGGTGTCTTCACTCAAGCTAATCTAGAAACCAGGGCGCCAAAGAGAATAGCTTTGTTTGGCCCACTCTATAAAAGCATTGTGATTATGTCAATGGAAACCCAATAGTTTGTGACACACATTTATAAATGATATAAAGTTTTCCCCAAATGTATATTTATCAAATCATTTTATACAGACTGCACTCACAGAAAGAAATCTGCAGTTAAATTTTTTTTTTTTTTTTATTGAAAAATATTTTTAATTCCATTAAGGTTTCCCATAACTGAGGGAAACATTTATGTAGTATTTGTTAGTAATATAATTACCTCCCCAGTGAAAATGTACTCCAAAATCTGCCTCATGGTCGTGACAGAGATTCCTTGCAACTCGATTTTGTATACAGATCCATCCTCTTTTGGTGGGTTGTAATTTAATTTGGTCCTGGAAACATGAATAACACGAGTTTGCATTCACTGTGGAGCTAATAAAAGGACTGACCTAATATCAAGGAGAATTGTTATATAAAATGCGTGCAAAGGTTCTACAAATTTGGTTTTGATTTTTAGTTTCAGCTGATTCAAGATGTGCAAGGATCTGTTTGGTGATCAGGTTTTTTAGTTTCAGAGTACTGCACACCATTTCTTTATTTCCTTCTATTTCTTTTTTTTTTAAATGTTGCTTTTGCATCAGAAACATCAACTGACGTTTCTCTAAAATCAGTTTAACCAATACAAGCAAAATATGCCTCCAGCTCATACGCCGCTTTCATTGCAGTGATTCAATCAAGTGGACTTGGATTATGATGTGTGAAGACATGCCTCACCAGATATCAATGACACCATAATACAAGTGCTTTCTGTTTGCTGTTGCTTATTGTGAAAACTTGAATATTAATCACAAAAGAGATTTGAAAACTGTGGAAGCATTGAGTTATGCAGTGAATGTTTGTGAATAACAGTTGAGACCCCAGATACATGAATCAGTGAACTGAATTTCAAAAGCGATTCACTGATTTGAATGAGTATTTTTCTTTGAAAAGATTTGCTTCTAAGGAATAGTCCATGAATCAAATTGTTTGTAAATCTCACCATTCATAGAAGTGTTTTTCTTAATATTTTGAATTAATTTTATTTTTTTTATATTTTAATTTTGGTAAAAGTTTTAGTAATTTTGTTATGTGTATTATCATTATCATATTATTTTTTAAATGTTTATTTTTAATGTCTATATTTTTTTTTATTAAGTTTTAGTTATTTTAGTACTTTTTTTTATTTCAGTTCATGTTTTATTTTATGATAAGTAATGACAAGTCCTTTAAGTTTTTATATATTAATAGAATATCAGAGCATCCATAAACTCGCAGTCGGTTTGGTTTCCTTTTATTTATTTATTTTGGTGTACTATTTCTTTAGTCGACCCAAGCAACAGGCAAGGTAGGGCTGTTTGGCACACCCATATGACACATTGCTCAAGGGTCCGCTACATGTCTTGGCAAACATACCAGTTCTACTGATCTGATCTTGTTTCATGTAAATGTATCCCATTTTCAAGCTTATTCTCATACCTGATGTATGGACTAGCAGCAGCCAGAATGTTTTTCTGAACAGGAATCTGTTCATTATCCAAAACAAGCACTGCATCTTGAAAACAATCATCTTGTCTTAAAGACTGAAGGACCCTTAGGAGCTTTTGGGAGTGTTGAGGGTCTGACACCACTGATCCAGCATCAGCTCCAGCTCTTTTAGGGTTTGACATGCTGTTAGAACAACAGAGATATGATCAGACAAAACAACAACAACGTGATTCAATCTTGTCTTATATAAACAGAACAACAGGTTTAAATCATTCAAACTCACTCCAGTGTACTTGAAATACATGTGTTCTTGATGCTCTCTGTAACTTCAGATTCTCATAATCAGCTGTCTGTGTCAGAGCAGCGCACAATGCAGAAAAACAATTTGGCAGATTAGTGACGCTATGTGACGTCACCATGAAGAGCCTTTTGTTTTTCATAATAAAAGTTCACCCCCCACTCCACCCCCAAAATAATACATGCAGGTGTACAGTACGTAGAAATGTTCAAGAAATTATCGTAGAAAATATGGAAATAAAATTATTGCATAAACATTACAGTGAATTATTGGTATTTATAATTTATTTTAATAAGCGATTTTAGGAAACATTTAAGACTATAATCTATTTTCATAAGATTCAAATACATTTTAAATTCTGTTTTTAATCGTTTCTTTAATAATAATCATTATAAAAAAAATAATTTATTAAATATGCTTAAGAAAAATTGCCCTTCGACTCCTGTTAGGAATACTTTGGAAGTTATAGTTTGTTCTCTAATTTTGATCTCCAATGTATTTAATTTTTCTCGTGCTCCAAACCAGCACCACGTGTGCACACATATTTCATCATGTCTTGTTCAAATTAAAAATGTGCAAAAGACACACTGATACAGCAGTCTGTCATGAAAGTGATGATAATGATAATGCTGATTTGTTTATATTTCAACGAATAATTTATCAAAACGTATTTTATTTGTTCATATAACAAAATGTCTTGTAAATGTAGCAGAGAAAATGTGAATATACTGTAAGTTAATATAGTGAGATTAATAAGCTATTATTTGAAAAGCAATATAGAGCTATCTATAAATCTTTACTACAGCATTAACATACTAGCCTACTAAATGAGGATAAAAAGTACTGCAGATTTATATGTATACTCATGGGATTTCCCTTTAGGTAAATGTCATAGGTTGATTAATTTCAGCCAAGAAGTAAATCCCGCTGTTGCTTAGTCATTAAATGTGTCATTAATCACAGGTTCCTGTCAGGACATTATGGGAAAAGAGCTTGGTCAGAAGGAAGTCTACAGTGGACCAATCTGTCCTTTATGGATGTAAAGAAAGAGAATTAAGCTGACACATTGACGGGCCAGAAAAAAAAGAGGAGAGGTTTTGATTTATGAGGACTGGTGACCTCAAAGTTGTTAATGAGTGAGACAAGGAAGAGGATTGAATTAATCTTTCATATGGTGATTTAACACCCGTTTGTGACACTGATCAACTGTGCCAATTATCGTAAAGAGGGCAGAGCTATTCCCTTTAATTCTGGTGATTCAGGCTTATTTCACTGGAATATAAAGAGGAGATTTTAATTAGAGTCTGTAGGATATACCCTTTACCAAGTATACAACCTTTTATAGTGTATTAAATTGGCCCAGACCTTCTGTGACTTGGCACGTAAATTAAAGAGCTGCCCACCATTAGATGGTGCTCACAGAACATACATTACAGATTTCAGCCATGGTTAACAAACCTCAGTCCATCGGATAAAAAAAAAAATATTTTATCCATCTTTAAAAAGCTTTTGTATCTGGTTAAGCATCTCTTAAAGCAGGGGTGCCTGGTAGTTTCAAGAATGCCTGATTAGCTGGTTTAGATGTGTTTGATTGGGGTTAGAGCTAAACTGTGCAAGACAGTGGCCCGCTGGAGCAGGAATGGACAACCCTGATTTAAAGCATGCCCAATTCTGCATTTAGAGGCCCTCTCACAAGTATCTTCTCTGTCCCTGATTATTTTGTCTCTTTCAAGCTTTAACCACATATTCAACAATATAAGTCTCGTTTATATCCACTCTTTAATGTATTGGGTACCTTAAATCATGAAGACAGGAACATGCAGGCCGTTGAAACCAGAGGAAATATGCAAAGCAAGTGCTCATGATGTGTAAGAGCTGTTGGCTTACAGGAACCCAGACTGAGTCTGGCTTGAGTCATGTCTTATTCCCATTCTTTCCTTCATGTTTCTATCAACAGTCATATGAATAAAAGGTTTAAAAGGCTATAAAACGGCTGTAATGCAACATTTTTCCTCTTGTCTTTTCACGTTCTATAGTAAGCAAACATTGTGAATTCTTAGAAAACTCTAGCACCCACGTCAGTAGGCACACAGTGTACTTTCCATGCCTGCATGCATGTGGCTCTCAAAAGCAGTTCTGTGTACTAGGATCTCTTCCACTCATTGGCCTATTAATTCCAGTCTTTCTGGGTAAAACATTTATAGTACAAGAAACTCTATGGTTCGACTTTTGGTTCGTTTTTCCCAAGTTAAATAGGGCTAGGTCTATCGTGTAAAAACAACAACAACAACAACAAAAAAAGGGCCAATATTTTAACATTTTGTATTGAAAATACAAAAAAAAGTTGAAAAAAGTTAAAGATCAGAGGAAAAGGAAGCTATACACGTGGTGGCTGTGTCTAAAAATCGCATACCATTTCGAGTAGATCATTATTTTGAATAAGTAATTCATGACTGCTAAAAAAGTATGTTCTATATGTGTGTAGTATGAATAAAATTTGGATGTACAACATTCACCATGATGTCATTATCACATGACCTACGAGCATCAGTAGCTTTGCTTCCCTGCCATTCACAAACCCTCTCCCATTGCCTCATGGGACAGTAAAGTGTCCATCGTATGCAGAAACTGGCCGGAAAAAGTAGGTCATCCGGGTACTTTTTGCTTACCTTGTCATCAGTACTTTGAATTCGGACATATTTTTTTGTCACATACTGCTTTTCTTCTGCTATATAGAAAGTATGCGATTTTGGAGGCAGCCAGTAAGTTTGCAATCAAATTTAAACAATTAATAATTGACTATTTCATTAATTTTTGACTAATACTTTATTATGCTTTGCTTGCGAACACAGTTACCAGCAAAACTTAATTCAGTGTGGACAGTATGAATGATAACAAATATAAAACATAAATACAATAGAGAAACAGAAACACATACATGAAAGAGTAATAAAATGTATATATATATATATATATATATATATATATATATATATATATATATATATATATATATATATATATGTATATATATATATATATATATATATATATATGTATATATAAATGTAAGAAAACTATAGTTTCAGAGATTAATAAAACGAAGGGAGAAATTGTCTAATGAAATTAGACAAACAAAAGAATCCATATAACTTAAATGATATATTAGTAAGCTCTCCTATATCAATTACAGCACTTAAGTTTTAATAATGGAAATCAGACTATCATGTATCCTGTTCTAGTGGAGAATGGTTAAAGTCTTTGCTTCATTAATTAAGGCAGTGGATCACTCCAATCGAACAATATCTATATAAAATAGAATGGTCACTGCTATTTTGACAGGGAACTATTTCATTTATTTAAAGTGATTTAATGGTACAATGTGTTCATTTTAGTCAGTGCTATAGATGTCATATTACAGTAAAAAAGGATTTGTTTTATGTCACTGGTGTTATAAACCTTGCTTTATTCATAAAAACTATAATTTATGATTTGTAATAATGTAAAATAAGTTTTCTAAGCACTGGACCAACTGACAGAATGGGAGAAACCCAAAGACAGAGTCACTGTAAGTATAAGTCTGTCAACCTTTCTTTCTCATCTGTAACAATCATTCTTGATGAAAGCATGAGCAAAGGTGAGCCTTCAAGTTCTAGATCTGTCTAGGAGGAACAGCAAATTTAGATTCTCACATTAGTCGCCTTTCATATCTCACCTAGTTTTTCCACTTCCCCTGTTATTAGGCATTAATGGGTTTTCGATGGAGTTCAATATCCTCAACCCCTTCTTTGACTCGTCAGGCTCCACTTCTCATAACCAGGAGAATTAATTACAATTGATTAAACTCATCTTTGTGGGAACCCATTCCACATCTAAAAATAATTAACTATTTCCTTTTGTTCTTTAATCAGGCAGGGAAGTTTTCAACATCCCTAAGGAAATTGCATGACAAAAGAGGGATGTGTTTTGTGATTGGGTGGTCAGGAGACACTGGGTGGTTGGATTGTTCTTTTAGGTCTCTCCTCAATGTGCAGAAACTCAAAAGTAAACAACTGAGCTATTTTGAAGCCAGAAGTATAATTGTAAAATTATATATATATATATATATATATATATATATATATATATATATATATATATATATATATATATATATATATATATATATATATATATATATATATATATATATATATATATATATATACATACAGTATAGACCAAAAGTTTGGAAACATTACTATTTTTTATGTTTTTGAAAGAAGTTTCTTCTGCTCATCAAGCCTGCATTTATTTGATCAAAAATACAGAAAAAATAGTAATATTGTGAAATATTATTACAACTTAAAATAATAGTTTTCTAACAAAATAAATAATTTATTCCTGTGATGCAAAGCTGAATTTTCAGCATCATTACTCCAGCCTTCAGTGTCACATGTAACATCCAGTCTATCACATGATCATTTAGAAATCATTCTAATATTCTGATTTATTATGAGTGTTAGAAACAGTTCTGCTGTCTAATATATTTGATGAATAAAAGGTTAAAAAGAACTGCATTTATTCAAAATAAAAAAAAATTCTAATAATATATATTCTAATAATATAATCTTTACTATCACTTTTTATCAATTTAACACGTCCTTGCTGAATAAAAGTATTGATTTTATTTAAAAAAAAGAAAAAAAAAAAATTACTGACCCCAAATTACTGACCAGTAGTGTATATTGTTATTACAAAATATTTATATTTTAAAAACATAGCTTCTTTTTTTTTTGTTTTTGTTTTTACTTTTTATTCATCAAAGTATCCTAAAAAAGTATCACATGTTCTGAAAAAACATTAAGCAGCAGAACTGTTTCCAACTTTCTAAAGGATCATGTGATAATGATCCTAAAAATTCAGCTTTGCATCACAGAAATAAATGATAATTTAAAGTATAATAAATTTAAAAACAATTATTTTAAATTGTAATAATATATCACAATATTACATTTTTTTTCTGTATTTATATCAAATAAATGCAGGCTTGATGAGCAGAAGAAACTTCTTTCAAAACCATTAAAAATAGTAATGTTTCCAAACTTTTGGTCTGTACTGTATATATATATATAATATATATACACCAATTCACTTCGGTTAAAGATTTAAACTGAACTCAACTTTTTGAATAGTTTAGTAGGCCTATATGAGTAATTTTTTAGTGAATCTCTCGCTGTATGTTAAGAAATAGATGAGAGGGAAAAAATATATTTCAATGCTTTTGTGTTCCATCAAAGAAACTTCAAGTTCGGAATAACATAAGGAAAGTGGGAGAACTAGACCTATTTTATTTTCTGTGTTTGCTAGAGAACGCAAAGATTCTTGGTGAATGCTTTTTGCGAGAAAAAACAAAGCATTGAAATATATTTTTACTCCCACATTATTTTCTATCACCATAAGTGGCACCCTATGAATCGGACTAACGTAGTGGTGTTTTAATGTTTAAAAAAATTTATTTAGTCATACTTGGTGTTTTTGTGATGATTCGTGTACCAGAGAGACACAGGAGAGAGTAGATCCAAAAGTATTTATTAAATTAAGGGTAATCCAATTCATGGTCGAAGAAGCAGAGGTCAAAGCCAAACAGACAGTCCAAAAATAAACAAACAAATAAACAAAGGAGGGAACAGGAAAGGGAACTCGGAAGACGAGAGGTTAGGGTGAATCTCAGAAGACGAGAAGGCTGATAACACGAAGGGTAAGGACTCCATACAAACAACAGGGAAAGACTGGTATTTATAGGGAGGCTAATGACAATAAAGTGACTGCACCTGATGCAAATAACAGGAGTGCAATTACTGTGAAGACAGGACCAGACTAGAGGAATTCTAGTGCCTATGGTGAAGTGCCTAAGGGGAAGTGAGCCCACTAGTGGACACCCAGGGAAACAGAGACTAGACAGCGTGACATTACCCCCTCCTCCATGGAGCAGCTGCCAGATGCTCCACCTGAACCCAAGGGAAAACCAAAAACACAAAGAGACCAGGAAGGATGTGGAGCGGCGGAGGACTAGGGGGAGGGACGGAAGGCCAGGTAAAATGGGGAAACAGAGACAAGAGGACCAGGTAGAATGGGGAAACAGAGACAAGAGAAGTGCAACACAAAACAAGGAGTCCAGGAGGGTGGTGGACCAGTGGAGGATCAGGGGGAGGGACGGAGGGCCAGGTCCTTAGAGGGAAACAGAATGAAAGACACTGACAGAAGAACAACAAAAAATAAACACAAAAACACAAGTCCAAGAAGGACATCACGTGACGCCCACCAGGGCGGAGCAGGAGACCACCATAACCGTTTGGTCAGAACGGACGCCCCCCAGGGCGGAGCAGAAGACCACCACAACCGTGTGGTCAGGGCGGAAGCCCCCCAGGGCGGAACAGAAGACCACCACGTCCGTGTGGTCAAACCAGACGCCCCCCAGGGCGAAGCAGAAGACCACCACATCCTTGTGGTCGAGGCAGAAGGACCCCAGGGCGGAGCAGAAGACCACCACAACCGTGTGGTCAGGACGGATGCCCCCCACGGCGGAGCAGAAAACCACGATAACCGTGTGGTCAGGGCGGAAGCCCCTCAGGGCGGAACAGAAGACCACCACGTCCGTGTGGCCGAACCAGACGCCCCCCAGGGTGGAGCAGAAGACCACCACATCCTTGTGGTCGAGGCAGATGGACCCCAGGGCGGAGCAGAAGACCACCACAACAGTGTGGTCGGGACGGAAGCCCCCCAAGGCGGAGCAGAAGACCACCACATCCTTGTGGTCGAGGCAGAAGGCCCCCAGGGCGGAGCAGAAGACCACCAAATCCGTGCGGCCGGACCAACAGGAGGACAAGTCTGGTTGGGCAAGTCTGTAACATAGAACATGAACATGTTAAGGGTAGCCTCCGTGGCCACAACAGGAACAGTCGGGTGCTCAGAGAGTTCGACTGAGAGATGACGAGTCTCTGGAAGTTCCGCAGAGGCGAGGAGAGACTCTGGTAGTTCAGCAGAGACGTGGAATGGCTCTGATAGTTCAGCAGAGACGAGGGGAGGCTCTGGTAGTTCATCAGAGACGTGGAGAGGCTCTGGTAGTTCCACAGAGAAGGGACGAGACTCTGGTAATCCAATGGTCTTTATACTGGACTTGCCTTTGTTCATGAAGATCACTGGTGACTTGAATTCTCCCATGAAGAATCCCGGTGACTTGACTCGGTCCTTGAAGATCACCAGTGACTTGACTCGGTCCTTGAAGATCACCAGTGACTTGACTCGGTCCTTGAAGATCACCAGTGACTTGACTCGGTCCTTGAAGATCACCAGTGACTTGACTCTGTCCTTGAAGATCAATGGTGACTAGCCTTGACTCTGGAAGGTCCACGGTAACTAGCCCTGACTCTGGAACATCAACTAGCCCTGACTCTGGAAGGTCAACGGTGACTAGCCCTGATTCTGGAAGGTCAAAGGTGACTAACCCTGACTCTGGAAGGTCAATGGTGACTAACCCTGACTCTGAAGGGTCCACGAGCACCTGACTCGACTCTGGAGGGTCCACGAGCACCTGACTCGACTCTGGAGGGTCCACGAGTCCCTGACTCGACTCTGGAGGGTCCACGAGTCCCTGACTCGACTCTGGAGGGTCCACGAGTCCCTGACTCGACTCTGGAAGGTCAACAGGAACTAACCCTGACTCTGAAAGGTCAACAGTGACTGACCCTGACTCTGGAAAGTCGATGGTGATTTGCCCCGACTCTGAAAGGTCGACGGTGACTAGCCCTGACTCTGGAGGGTCCACGAGCACCTGACTCGACTCTGGAGGGTCCACGAGCATCTGACTCAACTTAGGAGGATCAACCGGAACCTGACTCAACTCTGGAAATTCAACGGGCACCTGACTCGACTCTGGAAGGTCAACAGGAACTAGCCCTGACTCTGGAAGGTCAACGGTGACTAACCCGGACTCTGGAAGGTCGACGGTGATTAACCCTGACTCTGGAAGGTCGACGGTGACTAACCCTGACTCTGGAAGGTCGACGGTGACTAACCCTGACTCTGGAGGGTCCACGAGCACCTGACTCGACTCTGGAGGGTCCACGAGCACCTGACTCGACTCTGGAGGGTCCACGAGCACCTGACTCGACTCTGGAGGGTCCACGAGCACCTGACTCGACTCTGGAGGGTCCACGAGCACCTGACTCGACTCTGGAGGGTCCACGAGCACCTGACTCGACTCTGGAGGGTCAACCGGAACCTGACTCAACTCTGGAGAGTCAACGGGCACCTGACTCAACTTTGGAAAGCCCACTGTAGCTGCCATCCTCTGCAGTGGCTCTGGGCTGGCGGCCATCTTGTGCAGTGGCGCTGGGTTGGTGGCCATCTTGTACTGTGGCGCTGGCTCAGCAGACGTGACGTGAACAGTCTCTGGATCAGCAGACGTGATGTGAACACTCATGGGAATCTCTAGGATCTTTGACAGCATGGAGAAATAATCCAAAAACGTCTCAGCGGCCATCTTGGGCGTTGGCACTGAGCTGGCGGCCATCTTGCACCGTGGCGCTGGGCTGGTGACCACTTTGTGCTGTGGCGCTGTGCTGGCGTCCATCTTGCCTCATGTCGCTGGGCTGACGGCCATTTTGTGCAGTGTCGCTGGATCTGCGGCCATCCTGGGCAGTGGTGCTGGGCCGGCGGCCATTCTGCGCAGTGGCTCTTGGCTGGCAGCCCTCTTGTGCTGTGGTGCTGGGCTGGTGTCCATCTTGCCTCGTGGTGCTGAGCTGGTGGCCATCTTGTGCTGTGGTATTGGGCTGGCTTCCATCTTACCTCGTGGTGCTGGGTTGGCGGCCATCCTGTGCAATGGTGCTGGGTCGGCGGCCATTGTGCGCAGCGGCGCTGAGCTGGAGGCCATCTTGTGCAGCGGCACTAGACTGGCAGCCATCTTGTGCAGCGGCGCTGGCTCGGCAGACTTGCACCTCCTTTCCCCTCTCCGTCCACAATGGTGAGACGGCGGCTCCCATCCGAACTCAGGGTCAATGGGGGGACATATTGGAGAGTGATGCCGGACCTCCTCTCGACCACTCACTCCTGAGCGACCCCCCCTGGTCCCACGAAACAAGACCAGGCGAGTACCCTCGAAACCATTCCTCACCCGCTCGGTGACTGGGGAGGAAATATGAATAGACGATTCGTGTACCAGAGAGACACAGGAGAGAGTAGATCCAATCGCAAGTATTTATTAAATTAAGGGTAATCTAATTCGTGGTCGAACAAGCAGAGGTCAAAGCCAAACAGACAGTCCAAAAATAAACAAACAAATAAACAAAGGAGGGAACAGGAAAGGGAACTCGGAAGACGAGAGGTTAGGGTGAATCTCAGAAGACGAGAAGGCTGATAACACGAAGGGTAAGGACTCCATACAAACAACAGGGAAAGACTGGTTTTTATAGGGAGGATAATGACAATAAAGTGACTGCACCTGGTGCAATTAACAGGAGTGCAATTACTGTGAAGACAGGACCAGACTAGAGGAATTCTAGTGCCTACGGTGAAGTGCCTAAGGGGAAGTGAGCCCACTAGTGGACACCCAGGGAAACAGAGACTAGACAGCGTGACAGTTTTTACTGGATCACATTCAACACAGACAGCATAACTCGCATTCATCTAAAATATAATTTAGTTTGTCTTGCAGCTTGGGAATGATGCGTTGCTGTAGAGTGGTGCAGGAAATAGACATTCGTCCCATTTGTTTCTTTTAGAATTTTTAGGAGACATCTGTGACAAAGAAGTTGATATGAAACATGACTAAGAACACCCTTATGTCAAATGAGCTAAAATAATAAAAAAAAGACACAGGGAAGCAAGCATTTAGTTGATCTAGCCTATATTTTGCCTCTTAATAGACAGCAATAAATAAATAATCATTCAAATGTGGGATTTGTTTGGACCTACATTGAGTTTGGGTTCATTTTCATTTAGTTGCTATATCAGTGACCTGTAAGATAACTGTACCACGTTGTTTCCTCTCCTTTCGCACGTTTTCCCCTGTAAAGTGCATCGATGTCAGCGTCGTCTCCAGAGAAGGAGTCTCCAGGGGTGAAAGCATTTATCATGGCCGCGAGAATGATCTCTATTTTTCCCTCTTACTAATACCTGCACCTTTCCTAGGAGAAAAATTTAATTTAGAGCAGCAACATGTCATCACACATTATTATACTGTACCTTGTTAGGCGTGCTTCATGCGAAATGTTTCCATCCTCACAAAATATTTCCCAAATGCCCCAAAAGTGTTCCTGTGGCTCAAGTGATAGAGCATTGCGTTAGCAGCACAAGGTTGTGGGTTTGATTCCCAGGGAACACATGTTAGGTAAAAAATGTTAGCCTGAATGCACTGTAAGTTGCTTTGGATAAAAGCATCTGCTAAATGCATTAATTTAATTTAAATTCAAATCTATGACAAAGCAACCTTAACCTCTCCTTTTTAACCATCATGCATTCATGCCGACATGGTATTATGATAGAACTGCCAGTGACAATGCAGACCCCATGCAGTCCAATGTTCACTGGCAATCCAGTGCATTAATAGCAATGCAAATACAATACCGTTTCATTCATGTTCCTCCTTTTTTCCTGTGCATCAGTTTACATAGCTGCACACTGATTTATACCACACAGTTTGTTTTTTGTTGATTTGCATCAGAGGAAGTAGTAAAGAGCTGAACTTATTTTGATTTACACTATGGGGCTGGTTAATTTACATGCATACAGTTCATGTTACAGCTATGTTCAGGTTAGATATTTTTTTATGTTTCCAGATGACAAGCTTTATTAGCTCCCTACTCTGAGCCAAGAAAATGCATATGAAACTGAGGAAAAAATATGGCAGCACTTTTAAAAATCACCTTTGGGGTTTATTGTGTTATAAGTGCATGCAAAACATGTTCTTTTCATAACTCCCTCTGTTCTTTCACTGGTCCACATGTTGATCGAATATGTGCATGAACTTATTCACTTAGTTATTCATTTATGCACACTCAAGGAACGTGGTGACATTATTCTACACTTATCAGAACAGCTCTCTTATTGTTGCTGGGGAAATACAAGTGTCACAAATATGTATGTTCCCGTGTAAAATTAAAATTCTGCTAATGTGCTTGGCATGCTGTGAAAAAAAAAAAAAAAACGTGATGTGCTTTGGGTGGATTTGTGTGGGTTGAGTGTACATGTGTGTTCTGAATGTAATGGGCTAATCAGTGCAGAATAAGGAATGATAAAGGAAGTCAGATGGAAAGAGAGACAGATTGATTGATTGTGCTTTTTATCTGGTCCTCCTTCATCTGTTGATTTTCCAGATCAGTCATGCTCTTGCGGTTTCCAATAGTGCGCAACAGTAAGCTTCTGGAATTAAAAATCCCTTTCATTTTCTCCAAAGAGATATAGATTTTTGGAGATAACATATAAACCTTTCAAGACACATATTCCATGAGCTTTGATATTATAAATTATACAAGCCTGCTCTAGTGTGATTTCAGCTTCCTTTAAAAAAATAAAATAAAAATCAATTTATAGTCAAATTCCCAGGGGCTAGTGATAACATACTCCTATATTTCCCATATGAAGCACTGTGTATATGTGAATAACACAAGTTATCGAGTCAAATTAGGTATGTGCATAAACTTACTTATTAACTTTATTATTTATTTATGCACACTAAAGGAACATGGTGAAATTATTCACACTTATAAGGAAAGTCTGTAAAAATTGATATGTACCATTTTTATTACATTATCTGTTTTCATAAGATTGTTTTCTTACAGTGTATTGAATATTTTAAACTATATATATATATATATATATATATATATTTTTTTTTTTACGAATAATTCATAATATTTGTTTAAATGTTAAACGTTTTAAGGTGCAGTAGGAGATCTTGGGAAAAGCTAACTTTAGCGAGGCATCAAGTCAGCTGCCTAAGTTTTTGGATGCAGCCTGTAATAGGCTAGATCATTGGTTCCCATTTCCAGTCCATGTTCCTAACCACTGTTGGGAACGTTACTTTAAAAAAGTAATTAGTTACAGTTACTCACTACTTGTTCCAAAAAGTAACTGAGTTAGTAACTGAATTACTCTATAATAAAAGTAACTCGTTACCAGGGAAAGTAACTATTTGCGTTACTGTAAAAAAAAAAAAAAAGTTGCTATTTGTCAAAGAATTTTTTTTTTTTTTAGCAGTTTTCACAAGTCAGTTGAAATAAGTAGAACAGACAGGTGTTCGTACATAACTTTAGAGATTTATTGCACATCAACAGACAGCAAGAGTTTTATCCTGCACTCTTTGTAAGAAAAGTGTTTTTGGCCGCTTTGTAGATACTGTGTCACACATTACATGCACGTTCTTGCCTTTGACTACAATGAATTTGAAGTAGTGCTTATATCTCCACCTTGAAAATGCCAACTTTTCATCGGATTGCTCCTGACTCGCCATTTCTCCTGCTGCTGCGAATCTAGCTTTTGCGTGTGTGTGACTGTGTGTGTTTGGCGCCGCTGGCGCGTGTGTGTAAAAACACTGGCTCTGATTGGCTACCATGAAACACATGACTCTGCCTTAGCCAATCATAATCGCTTATCTCGTTATTAACCCACCTGCTCACTCGCTGTGTGGGCCAGGGGTGCGTTCGGATTGCATATTAAATCAATGCATAGTAACGCACCGCATTTAACGTTCAGTAACGTTAACGGTGTTGTAACGACGGGAAAAGTAATTAGTTAGATTACCCCGTTACTGAAAAAATAACGTCGTTACCTAACGCCGTTCTTTTAAACGCCGTTATTCCAAACACTGTTCCTAACTGAAGTAAACTTCAACGGATTCCCCTGCTTAGGGAGGAGGGAGCAATAAACACTGTGTAGAGATCATTGCCTTGTCCAAATACCCACACTTGCGGTCTTTGCACTTGACTACTTGACTACTTGTATGACGTATATCCTGTATTGGTGCAAGTGTTCATGTGAGGATGAAGACCACAAGTGTGTGTCTAACTTTTCATTACCTGATGGGACACACTTATAGTATTGTAAAAATGCAAGTGTTAACATAGCTTTATTTTAATTGTCATTTTAAATACTTAGCATTTTAAAATCAACTTCTAAATGTCTGTTCAGTCCATGACCTCTAGCGATCTTGGCAGAAAGTCTCGCGATTTATTTCCACAACATGATGCATGATGGGATTCACTAAGCCTTGAATACTGCTCTGGAGCGGTATTCGAGATAGTGTGGAATATCTAAATAATCAGAT
Organism: Carassius carassius; assembly: GCF_963082965.1. Lineage (NCBI taxonomy): Eukaryota > Metazoa > Chordata > Actinopteri > Cypriniformes > Cyprinidae > Carassius > Carassius carassius. The sequence goes on along the minus strand of NC_081767.1, from coordinate 27,755,164 downwards.
ATTACATATAATTTAGTAATAAAACAAAGTGCTACACGTTTTATTGGTGCAAAGGTCAGTATATATATTTTGTTAGCCTATAGGGACTACTGAACAGACATTTATAAGTGTATTTTAAAATGCAAAGTGTTAAAAATAGAAATTTTTACTCTGTAAACATTTGCGTGTTTTTTGTTACAACACTATAAGTGTGTCTTATCAGGTAATGAAAAGCTGTACACACACTTGTGGTCTTCATCCTCACTTGAACACTTACAAATTCAGGGAAATATATCATATAAGTAGTCGTACCGATCGTTTTGATTGGACGAACATTTCTTTGTCCTATGCCTTCCACAGAATATATAAATACAGATAAATACATTTAGACCACTTAATGCTGCTATTGGGATGTGAAGAGACTTTCAACCAGTATGACAAAAAGATTTCTGAAGACAATCACCTATTGCACCTTTAATATTTAATTAATTTTTTTAAATATATATTTTAAAACTTTTAAAGCTCAGCTCAGTAGGAAAATATGGTCACTGTAAATTTTTCCATGGCGTTTTGTTAATTCCCTGATATTTTCAGATTTTCCATGACAGTGGGAACCTTTTTACAACACTTTATGGGTTAAGTAAATAATTTAGTGAATAATTTAAATATACAATTATTTATTTAAGTAATATATAATTGAAATAATAATAATAATAATAATAAATTCTGGTCCAGTGATCATCTTCCGTTCTAGATGGTCCATGTTGCTAAGGCCATTGATATTGATCATGACCTACAGAGGGCAGCAGTGCTCCACAGTCCAAAACATGCAGTCTGCATCGGAACAATTTTAAAAGCATTGTAAGATTGGGTCCATCCTTTCTTCTGTTTTCTTTCTTCTTGTGGGCAGATATACTTAATGGATCACTATTTACATCCCGTCTTTTTGCCCCTTTAGCCCCCCTTCCTCCACCTGACAGAGGCAAGTGTGCAGATTGACAGATTGGCTATTTCTGTATATCAGCTGTAATTAAAGCTCATTTAGGCTGCTGATGGCATTTTCCGCCCCCTCCATCTGCTGCAATTAAAGACAGCATAGGTTCCAAACATTGGGGATAAGTTAGGCTTAGTAAAAGGGGAACCCTAAAGGTCTAGGGCTACAATGTAGCCTGGTGTCCCGGTAAGCTTCCGCAAAGTCCTTTTAGGCATGTCGTGCCACTCGGCAACACCTCCGGGCAGCTATTTCTGACTAACAAGACCAGGCTCCTATCTAAATGAATGGGCATAGAGTCAGAACTGCACTTTCCGGTCACCGGGACATAAAAACTACATGTATAGAAACAGCAGTAAAATATAATAAAAATAGCTGAAAAATGTTGATACCCAGCGAGCAAGAAGTAGTCTAGTAGACGTCTAAAAGACGTCATTCTTAGACATCCAGAAAACGTCCTCACAGGAGCCAGAATGAAAGTTTTTTTGACGTCTTTTCTGGACGTTGTTTAGACGTAAATTAAAGACGTGATAATGACGTCATTTTTAGATATCCACTAGACGTCTTTTCTGGACATTGTATAGACGTCAATTAAAGACGTGCTAACGACGTCATTCTTAGACATCCAGAAGACGTCCTCACAGGAGCCAGAATGAAAGGTTTTTTGACGTCTTTTCTGGACGTTGTTTAGACGTAAATTAAAGACGTTGTACAGACGTAGTTGTTAGACATCCAGAAGACGTCCTTACATGAGCCAGAATGAAAGTTTTTTTGACGTCTTTTCTGGACGTTGTTTAGACGTAAATTAAAGACGTTCCACGGACGTAGTTTTTCGACATCCATAAGACGTCCTCACAAGAGCCAGAAAGATAGTTTTTTTGATGTCTTTTTAGGACATTATTTAGATGTCAAAAACGTGCTAAATATGTAATCTTTAGACAGCCAGAATAAAAGTTGTATTAGATGCGTTTTCTGTAGAAATGTCAAAGATGACTGTTAAAGACTCGTATTAACATGGAAATCCTATCTGGACATATTTGCAAGGATCAAAATTCAAAAAAATGTTTGCTTCAAACAGTGGCATTGAGTGAGTTAGTTCTCACTGAGAAAAACCCAGTTACTCATTGTTAATGGTTGTCGTGTCATGAAACTGCAGACAGACCATAGACCTAAATTATTTGAAAGAATATGGATTAAATTGAATATTCAATTGAATAATTGTTTAGTTTATATACTAGTCTTGCATTTTTGTATCTTATCAATATAATTGTAATAAACTGCTTACCATTTTCCTGTAAACCAAACTGATCACTCCAAGAAATCATCTAAATTTCAAAATATATTTTTATTACTAATATTTAGTAAAACTTAAAACCAGAACAGCAGTATAAATTAAAACAATAACACACTAATACTTAAAACGAGAACAGAAAGTATAAATTAACACAATAACATAATAAAACTTAAAAGTCAGAACAGTAAAGTAATAAATAAAAGTGCTATAAAATTTTGTACTATTAGCACAGTGTATTTATTTATTTATAAGCACCACCCCCGACTCTCCCAGGGGCATGTTTAAGGTGGTCCGATGCAGCCGACTTTATCTGGGCCTCTGTGGCAGCTGCATCCCATTTCATGACAGCATCTACAATCAAAGCAAAGAAATCCTGTGTAAAATAAATCAATTCAAACGCCACTGTTGTGGTTTAGCTTGCAGCAGAGATACATATTATGCTTAGATGAAAATTTGAGTAACAAATCAATTAAATGAAATAGATAACAAATTAAGTAAAATTACATCAAGCCTGATATTAAGCATTCCACACAAATTTTTTTAAAATTACCATAATATAAATTCTTACCTTTTATTGCTGAAAACAATTTCTTGTCTTCGAGACCAATTTTCTCTTTTTTGCCCTTCCCCTTCAAATTAAATAGTGTCATTAGGTGGTTGGTGAAGAGCCTAATCCAATCCAAGACAAAAATAATATGCAATTATTCCACCACACGCAGAATTGTCTTCAAATTAAAAAAAAAAAAAAAACAGTGATTTTGATAGAGCATTGGCATTATACACAGCCACACTATTTTTACCTTCATCAAATCGCCTGAAAAGACACTATACAATATAACCATACAGATCTCTACATACATTAGACCTCTTAGCTGAGAAGCACATAGGGATTCATAAATTAGCCAGTGTCAGCCTTAGGCTGGCTACACAAATTGGCTGCGTCGCATGAGCCTGGCGTTTCTGTTGTGTGGCGGCTGCGTTGCATTTTCTATGTCTTTGCACACCAGAAACATGTCTGACGCTGCGCTGCTAGCCTTGTCTGTACACACGCATGTTTCCAATTGATTTACTGCAGTAGCACACTTCATGTTAAACATAAAAATATACTGATTTGATTTGAAGACAACTTTGGAAGTACTGACTTTTATTCAAGTATTTAATAAAAGTATTGCATTTTTATGTCAAAACCTAGACACTTTCAAACAACATGTAATCGCGTGAAAAATAAGCGTCGGTTCTATTTCTAGTATGCATGCGTTTTCGGTGCGGCATTCTGGGATTGGAGCCAGGCAAAGCCACGGTGCCACTGCAAATTAGCCTTAGGAAGAAATTTCTTTTGGTGTAACATACATGTTCAAAAGTTGTTTTAGTCGTACAACAGAAAACTCAGATTGGACAGATAGTCTAGCTAGCTGTATGGATTTACCCTGCAGAGATCTGAGGAGCAATTTACATAAATCGACAGAGCTTAAATTTATTTTAAAGGGGCATTCCACCCATTTGAACATTGTTTTTTATTTAAAGTGGGTCATATATGTAGTCGAAATGTAAAATAAATTTTTAATTTGGTGCCTTCGTGATCGAGGAAAGACAAAAAATAACTTCAGGACGCATTTGTATGAAAGACAACAACTCCCACAATGCACCACATTGCACAGCTCCGCAAGCCACTCCCACTAATCCAGAAAGCGCATATCTGCCTATAAGAGAAATCACTCTTCCGTCTACAAGGCTAGCTACCACCAGAGCTTGAAATTAGGGGAGAAATCCGTTATTTACCTCTTACACTTCCTCCTACAATGACGCAAAATGACGATTTTTGCGTCATTTTTAGGAGGAAGTGTAAGAGGTAAATAACGGATTTCTCCCGTTTCAGGGGAAAAAGAAAGAGTGTTGCACGACCATTCAATAGTATGACTGGGTTTCTAACAATGCAAAGCTTAATGCAAATGGGTGGAGTGTCCCTTTAAAGAAAGATAACAGACATCTGGCCGAAAAGAGTGAAATCTGGTGGAATTTCCTCTCATGCCCTCTTTTGTCCGTGAGCCCCTGTCTGTCTCTCCTTCTCCCTCTCTTAATCCTCCTGTTATTGTTGTTGGAAACCAGAAATAATGCTTTTTTATTCAACGTAGGGAATAAAACAGGGAAGTAAACCACTGCATTTTATTTTAATGACCATCCGTTTAAATAAAAGTGCATATGTCATCTCTAAGGTGGATTTGACTTACAAATTTAGCCATTTTCATAAAATATATGATATACAGTTTATCTTTTAGCACCATTTAGCCAAAAAACACCAAGATATAAAACTATCCATATTGCCAAGCCCTAGTGCACAGTCCTGCTCTTTACTTAAACCAACAACTAAACCAAACTACCAAATGAAAACAGATTGGGGATCTGTGTCTGTTAAGTTAATATGTAAATAAATACCTGTCCATCACTTTGTGCGTGCAGTCCTTCACATCTTTCCCACCCACTCTTGCCAGCTGACAAACCTATAATTAAAAAAACACATGAAAATATATTAATGGTAAAAAATGAGAACAGGGTCCAGTTGTTTGCTGCCCTAAAAAACATCACATGTAAACCATACAAAAATCATATGTATAATCATGAAATAATTGAAAGATTTTAACTCAAATATAAAAAAAATCCCAAAACATTTTATCAGCAGGTAAATACAAAAAGCTGAAAGAATTTGCTGGATCGATATTGAAATGTATCAATATATAAGATCTCTGCTGTATTACTCTGTTGCATATATTTTCTGGCATAAAATGCGACTCAGGGTGTGTCTCCTTACAACAAAATTAGCACGCATAATCTTTCGGAAGCATATCACCCTGACTGACTTGCAGCTTGGCAAAACAAAAACTTCCAACATTTTAATTAAAAGAAATACACTACAGTTTATACAAATTTTATTATAATAAGCAAAACTTCAGTTACCTAAGACATCACCTACCACTGCAGATGTGTTCTGTACTGAAGTGAAAAGTGGAAATAAGACCTGTTTTCCGGTTAGAACGTTCGGTGTTCCGCATAGCCCCCTATTGGCATTAGTCAAGTCCTAATTAGTCAAGTTAGTGCTGGGCGGTTTGACCAAAAATTTATATCACGTTTTTTTTTTTTTTTTTTTTTTTATGATGACGGTTTTCCGGTTTATGACGTTTTTTTATTTTATTTTCATGCATAGTCAGGTGTTCAATGCATTTTCTACTCATTGAGAGAGGAATTACTGCAGTAAATTGATTTAGGATGGTCTATTTTACTGTCATTAGTGAATATTGTAGAATATTTCCACACTAGTAAAACAGGTTTGCATGGCCCCAGAAAATTATGCTGTTGCTTACAAATAAGAGCCAGTCATGCTTCTAATGAAGTGAGGAATCAGAATGCAAAGACAATTGTAGTCAAAATTCAGAACTTTAACTTTTCAAATTTCACTTCTTTTTTATTTTTTATAAAAAACCAATACAAAAAAATAGAACAACTTGCAATACAGGTACATTACACAGTATTCAAGTAAATCTAAAAAGGAAATATAAAACAAGTGACTTAGTGAAGTTACAATTTGCATTAATATTACATACACTATCACACATACAATCTCGCTCTTTTAATAAGTGTTTATGTTGAGAGGAATGGATTCCGAATGGCTACTGTTCTCTGTCATTTTACATTGTTTCTGTGTTTAGCGTGAAAGCTCACGTGATTGCCACCAACTCGGGATAAAATTTGTGCAGGACAGTCGTGCCGTGTACCGGCTGCATTGATGCGAATGTGTGCAATATCTCACGACCTCCCAAGTGTCCGAACTTGCAGCGTGTACATCCGTAACACCAGAACACTGCCGTTTGTTTACCCTCACCACTGCTTGCAATCGCTGAAGTGCAACATTTTAAAGGGTCCGTCTGAAACAGTGTCGTGTGGCGCAGTGCAACGTTCCGACTTCCGAACGTTGTGTACTTGAATACATCAGTTTGGCGGTTTATTAAAAATTAACATCGTAACGAAAATATACAGCGGCTTTCGGTATGAACTGGTTTACCGCCCAGCACTAAGTCAAGTCAAGTCAGGTTTATTTATATAGCGCTTTTCACAATACGTATTGCCCCAAAGCAGCTTCACAGTACCAAATTAAAGGTAATAATGTAACAAGGTTTATTTCTAGTGGAAAAACACAATGTGATAATGTCTATGTTTATTAAGGATAATCAATAGGATTGTAAGCTCATTAGAGGTTGAAAACTTCTTACCAAGGTTTCAAATTTGTTTTTATCCAGAAGAGAAGCCTCCTCCCTCTCGAACTCTTCCAAGGTGTTAATCTTTCTGATCTCAATGCTAGATTTAGGCATGCTCCTCTGGAGTTTTTTGACCTCATCAGTGAGAGTCACCAGCTTTGTCAGCACTATTTTTTGGAATTCTGGCAATAATGAGAAATTAAGAAAAATAATAATAATTACTCACTATAATCATGGTTCTCTGGTAACAGCAAGGCATTTCAGTAAAAGTGTGCTCTCTAGCAATCCTAGAAAAATGAGTAACTATTCAATTTGTTACATAACACTATTTAACAGGTAAACTTTAACCCTGTATTTGACAAATCAGTTGTATTAAATAACAATTTTATTAAGAGATGGTTCTAGACTAAATGTCATAAATGCCAAAGCAATAAGATGAAAACCTGAAGTCTGATTCACCAGTTACAAAGAGAATGTAATGTTAATACATAAGTAATTAGTCTGGGTGTTACATGAAAATATTCTTGTACTTACTCGCTTCTGACAGGGGGAATGTGGTTGGCACATCCCTATTATAACTGGACTTTTCATGTGAAAGACCTAAGCAGGAAAGAAAAAAGTGTGTGAAGCGATCAATATATTTAGAACACTTGTACAATGTGCCTCATTAAGTGATACAACCAATGACATTCACCATCTATGGACCTACTTTCCACAGCCTGGGACCTGGGTACACCTGAGAAACCCAAACCACCAACATTAGTTATTCAGTATGAATAGTATTATTCATGCTAATTTGATATTCAATAAGACAAGCCAAATGTAACTGGCAATACTCACGACTGCTTGAATTGTCCCGGCCCACAGACCTGGATGAACCTGTGCAACCCAAATGTAGCCATTATCAATAGTGCAAATTACCCATGCTAATTTAATATTCAATAAAACACAACTGTGCCTGGCTATACTTACAACTAATTGAACTGTCCCGGCCCACAGACCTGGACCTGGATCTGGACGAATCTGTGGAACCCAAAACTGAAACATCATTTTGTCATGACCAATTAGTAACCTGCATGCTGATTTGAAAATTTAAAAATGAAAAGTTTAACTCACCACTAGTTGACCTGTCGAAGTCCAAAGACCTGGGTGTGCCTAAGCAATGCAGAGCAGAAACATCAGTGATTCATTATCATTAGTCCTAGTGACCAGCCTGCAATATTCAGCAATGAAAGGCTATACTCACGACTAGTTGTCCTGTCACGGCCCACAGACCTGGGTGAACCTAAGCAATGCAGAACAGAAACATCAGTCAGTCATGATCAACATTGTTAGTTACCTGCATGCTGCTTCGATAATTTAAAAATGAAAAGTTATACTCACGACTAGTTGACCTGTCACGGCCTGTAGACCTGGCTGTACCTAAGCAATGCAGAGCAGAAACAAACATTAGTGATTCTTTATCAACAGTCCAAGTGACCAGCCTGCAATATTCAGCAATGAAAGGCTATACTCACGACTAGTTGTCCTGTCACGGCCCGCAGACCTGGCTGTACCTAAGCAATGCAGAACAGAAACATCAGTCAGTCATGATCAACATTGTTAGTAACCTGCATGCTGATTTGAAAATTTAAAAATGAAAAGTTTAACTCACCACTAGTTGACCTGTCGCAGTCCAAAGACCTGGGTGTGCCTAAGCAATGCAGAGCAGAAACATCAGTGATTCATTATCATTAGTCCTAGTGACCAGCCTGCAATATTCAGCAATGAAAGGCTATACTCACGACTAGTTGACCTGTCACGGCCCACAGACCTGGGTGAACCTAAGCAATGCAGAACAGAAACATCAGTCAGTCAATATCAAGTGTTAGTAACCTGCATGCTGATTCGATAATTTAAAAATGAAAAGTTATACTCACGACTAGTTGACCTGTCACGGCCTGTAGACCTGGCTGTACCTAAGCAATGCAGAGCAGAAACAAACATCAGTGATTCTTTATCAACAGTCCAAGTGACCAGCCTGCAATATTCAGCAATGAAAGGCTATACTCACGACTAGTTGTCCTGTCACGGCCCACAGACCTGGGTGAACCTAAGCAATGCAGAACAGAAACATCAGTCAGTCATGATCAACATTATTAGTAACCCGCATGCTGATTTGAAAATTTAAAAATGAAAAGTTTAACTCACCACTAGTTGACCTGTCGCAGTCCAAAGACCTGGGTGTGCCTAAGCAATGCAGAGCATTGTCATTGTTCTCTGTATTGACAGCACTCCAAATGTACAAAAAAATGAGCTCAATGTTAGAATTGACCGGAGTTCTCCTTTAACTTAGTTGACATGTAGCTGCTAGTTGAAAAGTTACTAGTTAGTAGACTGTCTAAAGTGGACTATCAAAATAAAGTGTAACCAAAAAAACTTTATGATATTTTGAAAAACACTCACTATTGGTATTACCCTATTATAACAATGTTATACTTACAAAGTCCTTGATGGGACGTCGACTCAAGTGCAACACTGTGAGACAGCGACACGAGGAGCTAGCTTAAGTAGCTAGCGCGTCCATTTATAGGGAAAACAAATTGAATTACTTAACGTTAGCTGAACCGGGACTAACGAAAAAAAACTTTGATAACATTTCGAAAAACACTCACTTTTAGTATTACTATATTATAACATAATGTTACTTACAAATTCCTTGATGGGGACGTCGACTCAAGTGCAACACAGTGAGACAGCGACACGGAGACTAACGTTAAGCGATCTTAAACGTTCGTCCATTTAGAGGGAAAAAAAAACACTTGAATTACTTAGCTGAACCAACTGGGACTAACGAAATAAAAACATTATAATAACATTTCGGGAATCGCTCACTATTAGTATTATCAATAGTATAACATACTTACAAAGTTCTTGATGGGGACGTCAAGTGTAACACGATACAGCTAAAAGCCTTGGTGCAGAATGCGGCGGAGCATGCTGCGCGGACTGCAGTCACATATATCCGTCCGCCACAGAACTGATAAACTTGTATTCCGAGCATGTTTGATCATTATATAAATCATGTTATAAAAGTAAAAAAAAAAAATCAAAGTAATTGACACAGTTTGTATTTTTTATTATCACTATAAAGGTAGAACTATTTTTCACATGGGATCTAGGGAATCTTCTTGAAACCGGAAGGTGTACCCAATAAAACCGCCTTTTCCACCACACTTTTAAGAACAAAAACGAAAGGAAAAAAAAAACACTCTTATCCGAAAAACATCTATGCTTATCACTTTTAAAAATATATAATTTTACTAATTAGCATACACGTCATAAAAAAACACCAAAACAATAAACTATAAAATAAATTGACATTTGTAGGAGTATGGGTGAAATTTATTTTATATTTGGGCTTGCCCATGTTGCTGAAGGGGTCAAGGTGGTCAGGACAGCGCTCTTTTGGAACCCCAGGCCTTTAAAAATAACTTAAGGCCAAATATGTGGAAATTTACCCATCACCCTCAAACAAAGACAATGACAAATGGAAAAAATACAATAAATAAATAACTTTTTCTAGAATAAATAATTTAAAAACTTTAGAATAATAGTCGGACTGGAAGTATTTGTGTCAACGTCTACCATTCCCACTTCCCAAAAATCATGTGGTTATAACTCACATTATCAGTTATTGTTTGGTTTATTCCTCGCCTTGAATTTGAGGGACCAGATCTGTCAATTTGTGCCAACCTGCCTGTATCCTATAGGCCTACCTCTCAGAGATGATCAGATCATAAAAAATCATTAGTCATCCTGCCACTGCTTTCCCCATTGTGACTGACCTGCCTAAGTTTAAAAGAGCAAGGTGACCAAAATAATAAAATTATGTAGAGGGTTGAATGCAATACAATTGTGATATTGACAAGGAACTAGCGTCAACTATGGCGTCGCTCCTACAGTGTTGTGACCGTTTCGGAGTGATATATGATAAGTCTGATTTTGAAGATCTAATTTCAAAATGTTACTGCATATTGTAGTGTTTTTTTGCAAATTCAGTGACTACTCCACACAGCTGATCAACACAGGACCAGTTGACCATGTTCTTGGCCTCCGTCACCTTGACACGAATTAGGGTTACTCATTTTTGGAGGTGCACACCAAAGGAGAAGCTTGTTTATTTTGGAACTGTCTTTCACGTGGATATTTTGGTGGTACATTTTGTAAATTTTTATAAAATATTATGTGAATCCTAACTTTGAATTTAAATGTTTTCATGAATGTAAAAAGAAAATTGATAATTTTTAAATCTGAAAAAATTCTGTTAGCTAAATGTATTCACAAATGTAAATTTTATGCAGCCCTTTTTTTAAAGATTTAAACATGAAATGAAAATATATTTTGAGTATTGAGTTCTATAAGAAAAACTTAAAAGCCATACAGGCTGCGCAGTGTTTAAGGACCTTAATCTGGAATGAAAGACTTTAGGAAATTGGACTGAGGGACTCTGGAAATGTTATAACAATGATGATGGTTGTTTTTTTTAACAGCCTTTTGATTATAGTGGGCAGGCCACAGTGGCCGGCCTTTAACATATTTTCAATCATTAAATCTGGATGTTTACGAATGTTTAGATTGTGGCAAAATTGGACATCTTTATTCACATAATTTGTCGAATAATTCTGGATGTCAACGTACAGATTATAACCATATGAACGTATTTCCTCAACTAGTTCTGGCTGTCAGTGGACGTTTAGATTATGGCCAGATTGAACATCTTTATTCACATTTATGGACCGTTTCTGGATTTTGTTGTAGTTTCAGTCTTTCAATCAATCTTTCTGGCAAAATGACTTCAGAGATCTTTGATGCCAGAAACAATTAGACTTTATTTGAACAAACAAAGCCGAGCGCCTCCTGCAGAAAGGACACTCCAGTTCTGTGGGGTTTCACAGATAATATACCCACATCCCTTCCAAATATGGTCACCTCCTTTAGATTATTTTTGGGTGAGACTTTGTACCAGGTGTCTTTACTGAAATAACATTCTCAGGCCTTGGTTTTCAGGCCTTTGCTACCAAAGTCAACCAAAGTCATACACACAAAGGGAATAAATAATAGTGTACAAATGTAGGCCTATAAGTAAATTGCTTATTTTCTAAATAATAAAATCTTCAACATTGTCAACGGACGTCCAGATTATAGCCTATGAACGTCTGTTCAGTGGACGTTTAGATTATGGCCGGATTGGACATCTTTATTCACGTCATTTATGGACTGTTTCTGGATGTCAACGGACGTCCAGATTATAGCCAGTATGAACGTCTTTTCTGAACTAGTTCTGGCTGTCAGTGGACGTTTAGATTATGGCCAGATTGGACATCTTTATTTGCGTCATTTATGGACTGTTTCTGGATGTCAACGGACGTCCAGATTATAGTCAGTATGAACGTCTTTTCTGAACTAGTTCTGGCTGTCTGTGGACGTTTAGATTATGGCCGGATTGGACATCTTTATTTGCGTCATTTATGGACTGTTTCTGGATGTCAACGGACGTCCAGATTATAGTCAGAATGAACGTCTTTTCTGAACTAGTTCTGGCTGTCTGTGGACGTTTAGATTATGGCCGGATTGGACATCTTTATTGGCGTCATTTATGGACTGTTTCTGGATGTCAACGGACGTCCAGATTATAGTCAGAATGAACGTCTTTTCTGAACTAGTTCTGGCTGTCTGTGGACGTTTAGATTATGGCCGGATTGGACATCTTTATTTGCGTCATTTATGGACTGTTTCTGGATGTCAACGGACGTCCAGATTATAGTCAGTATGAACGTCTTTTCTGAACTAGTTCTGGCTGTCTGTGGACGTTTAGATTATGGCCGGATTGGACATCTTTATTTGCGTCATTTATGGACTGTTTCTGGATGTCAACGGACGTCCAGATTATAGTCAGAATGAACGTCTTTTCTGAACTAGTTCTGGCTGTCAGTGGACGTTTAGATTATGGCCGGATTGGACATCTTTATTCATGTCATTTATGGACTGTTTCTGGATGTCAACGGACGTCCAGATTATAGTCAGTATGAACGTCTTTTCTGAACTACTTCTGGCTGTCAGTGGACGTTTAAATTATGGCCAGATTGGACATAAATTCACAGTGTCATGAATCGACTAATTCTGGCTGTCAATGGACGTTCAAATCATGGCCTGGACGGACGGACGTGATATCAACCTGTTTTGTACGTCCACAGACGTCGCTTGCTCAGTGGGTAACTTTGCCCCAAAACAAGGTTTAAAACGCCTTTTTCCCCACAGGTTATACTTTTACTACGCATGCGCAAGGGTTCCTCAACTGTGCGCATACATCAGTGGAACCAGACGATAGGCTTAAATGTTTCCAGGCTTGACTGTTAAAAGCAGATGATTGGCTTTCCAGCGGGAGGGGCGGGACATGTGCATACAACCGCTATCTTTGCCGTTATGGGTTTTCCTTATATAGTTGTATTGAGGATTGAGGAAGTGGCATGTCTCTTATAAATTGTCTCTGGCTTCCGCAGGTAGCCGGGGAGTTATGTTATAATGCATGATGGGCGAGCGCTCGGTATTGATCAGATAAAAAGTTCAAGTTCAAGAAAAATAAAGTGAGCAGGGCTTTCAACCAGATGTGTATGAACTCAGCATGAATACATTACTGTACATACACAGCGCAGCCAGTGAAGTCTGTGACTAGTGATTCTCAAGTGAATGGCTATTATGAACTGGTTCGCTGGTTGGTGAATCAAAAATATACTGCATGACCAGTGAAGTCCTAATCTTGAGTGAATGACTCTTATGAGCTGCTTCTTTTTATAGTAAAAAAAAATAAGCAAACAAAAAACAAAACACAGTGTGATCAGTGAAGTCTGAGCCTCAAGCTAAAGACGCTTTTGGAATACTTAATACTAAACAAAGTTAAAAATACTAAAACATTTTTGGAATACTAAATTTATGAAATAAATAAATTAAAGAATATAAAATATATTACAACATTTAAAATATTTATTTTCCTCCAAATAAATACTAATATGTTTTGAATCTCTTTCCCTCTAAGTATTTAGAGTAATATCATGAATAATTCATTACTTACATTCAGCCCAAGATCAAACCCATTTCAAGTATGTCAGTGTTCCTGTGTAGACCTGCTCTCGTAAACTCAGCAATGGATAATGGCAGTTACACTTCTTTATTGGACTCCAGGTGGACTTTAAAGTCTTTTTAAAGATTTATGAATTTCAGAAAGCATCTTAGGGAAAAACTCTATCCCCCAGGTTTTTTTCTCTGGCTCTACTCAAAAACACTTTGTCATGGTAAGCACTTATTTCAGCATGCAATCAAATGCTTTTGCCAAGCATGTCTTCTGTCCCAGCAAACAGCACGGTGCCCATGAGCTACATGAACTTCCCATAATGCTCCCCATCAACTGGTTAGGTGAGGAAAGGAACAAAGCAGCAAACCTTTAGTATATTTCTTGGTCTCAATTTCCTTCGCTTATTGTCTTTTCAGTTTAAATGCATCTCCTCTTAAATATATTTGTTCTGTAATAATCATCCATTGCTTTTTTGGTGGACATGCCATTTTTCTGGCTTTTTTTTTTGCCACCATGCTTAACCTCTTTTTGAACATCACAGATGCAGCGATACTTCTAAAAGAGTTTCTTTCTCTTCCTGTCCTGCCGAGAGAGACTTTCATATAAATGCTAATCTATTTCCAGCCATTCAGGCTTTTAGTAATTCACTGCCAGTTTCTAATGCAACACTTGAATGGTGAAAATGGGAAAGAAACTAAAAGTTGTTGTGACACAGCATGGTGATCGAAAAACCGTTTCTGTTAATGAAGATATTAGAGTGGAGAAACATCCAAAATCATATTTTTGTTAAAATATTTGTGTTTTGGAATGGAAGCATGATTCCACCTGCAGGGTACAAAACAATAAAAAGGTAACTGTGACTTTATATCTCATAGATTCAATGTTTTTTTTTTTTTAAGTTTATTTTTTATAGTTTTGACTTTATTCCTTGTTATTGTAATTTTATATTTCACAATGCAACTATTACTTACATTTTCTATAAGTGTATTTAAAAAATTGAAATTGAATCTGAATTTGTTTCAAAGAATTAATACTTTTATTCAACTTTTATTCAAGGGCTCATTTAATCAAAAGCAACAGCAAAGATGTTAGAAAAAAATCTATTTCAAATAAATGCTATTGTTTTGAACTACCTATTCATAAAAAATCCTGAAAAAAATTTATTGGTTCTGTAGCGCTCCCCTCAGACGGGATATTATTGAGGGCAGGGCTTTTGGGTTCTTTTAATGTATTTATTAAATGTGTTTTAACCCTGATTAACTCAGTTTTAAATGTTATCTTGGATCTCTCTTTTACAGTACACACCAGAAATGTTTTTATAACTAACTTATGAATTCACAGTTCTTAAGTTATAGTTTTAATAAAGATTTTAACCCGGGTGTCTGTATATGCCTCTCCTCGAACAAAATGATAACCTCTTTCCAGATAAGTAATAAAGTAACACAACACAAGGTTTTACGAAAATATATCTCAATTATTTACTCAAAGAAATTATTATCTCCAATGAAATAAGAAAATGAAATAAGGATATGATTGTTATTTTTTTAAACCTTCAACAAAACATGTCCCACTTTTTAAAAGGAAAATACTGTCAAAACTGTACTATATATATAAAAGCACAGAGAACAATTTAAACCCTATTAATCTTCAATTGGATCAATTCAGAAAACTTCGATGAATAACTTCAAAATCACTTAAAACAACATAATTTGTGGGCCCACACAAACCTTAATGCAATCTAAAGCCGGCAAGCAAAATACTTATAAAACAAAATACCGTAGCAGGCCTGATGCGATGCTTGTGTTCGTTGTGGCCCAAAAGTAATGGCCGTTTCGCTCGTCAACGAGCAAACAAAAGGGAAAATACCTGGCGATAACGTTTCTGTCCAGTCCTTCTCCAAGAATCACATGAGCAGGCTCCACATCCGATCAGCATTTCAGCACGAACTCCATTGGTTTCTCTTGTCTCCTCACAGTTTCGGTAAAACCCACGAGAGAAATCCTTGTAAATCCAAGATCAGTCTGAGTCTCGTCCGTCTTCAGGTCGAAAACAGCAGATAAACCCCTCAAACAGTTCAACTGAGCTAGTCAAACTTTAGCTAGAAAATGTCATTCACTTGTAATGAACGGACTCCAGTCTAAACTTAAATTTATCTAAGCGTTAATATTAGCGGTAACACAAAAATAAACAGTCACTGAACTTCGTGCAGAAATTCCTCCCGTTTCCCAATATGCCGCTTGTCACTCGTCTCACCAGTTGTTGTGTAAACAATCATAAGACACAATCTACACACTGGTTTGTGCACTACTAATTTACAAATCAATTCAGGAAATCTCTGTGTCTCGCACACTTTTTTTCTTTCCTCTCCCTGTCCGTGCTCAAAACAAACCCGCGAGCTCTCACTCTCCGCCCTATCGGTATTAACCACATAAATCCTGGTTTGGACAGTTTTCAGAATTACATTATCTTTTACCATGAAACAATAAACATAATTTTTAAACTGCTTTTAACATTTTTATAACAACTTTTTAAATGAATGTCCACCTTTTTAATCACACTATTTATATGCTCTGATAATTAAACGTAGGCCTACTAAAATCATCACTTATCACCTCATGATTTTTTAACCGGGTTACACCCTCCCCCTTCTAAAAGTTTTTTGATGTCCTCATCAAACATAATGAATTCTACCCCCTTTTTGGTTTTTAAAGGTACTAGTGGGAAAGGTGCATAACTAGTTTAAATTAACTCTTGCCAATCTTAATGATAACACCTCTATGCACAATAGTTAGAGGCTGATCTTTTGGCTTACCCGGCTCATCATAAGTTAACCTGATAACTGGTTTCACCATCCTCTTTGGACGGTTTTCAGATTTGCTAATTACTTTTGTCTTAGTGACAGACTCTGGATGCTTATCGTGGCAAGGGTTATCAGTCTCTGGATCACTATCTTCTTCAGGAACTGAATCTTGTTCTCCATCCTCTTCATACATACTGTGATGTTCTTCCTCCAAACTATTTCCCTCTGACAAACTATCCTAAGGATTTTCATCTGACTGTCCAGAATAATCACTATCATCTTGGATGATATTTGACTGTCCAGCAGCATCTCTTTCCTTTGTCAGAATCTCTTTCAGGTAAGTACTGTAGGGTTTCTCAGGTCCATAATACTCCACATCTGAAGAGGACTCTGTAAACTGCAACTCTTGAAGAGCTTCCTGTACTTCAGGTAAGACTTTCCTTGACCTTTGTGGTGTCTCAGCTCTGGTTCTTGATCTTGTCTTGACATGTGACTTGTCCTCAGTCTCCACTGTTGGCATTCTCACTTACTGTCCGATTGGCAAAAGATGATCCCGATGGAGAGTTTTGACTCCTCCTCCTCCATTCTCCGGTTTCACTTTGTACACTGGAATGTTGGGCATCTTTCCCAGGACCACATAAGGGATGGGACTCCAACGACTCTCCAACTTATGTTTCCCTTTCAATCCTAAATTCCTTAGCAACACTCTGTCACCGATATCCAGTGTTTGGAATCCCACTCTTTTATCATAAGACCTCTTGTTCCTCTGATGTGTCTTGTAGGCCACCTCAGAGGCAAGCTTGTAAGCTCTTTGCAAGTCTTCTTTTAGCTTGGTTACATAGCGTGAATGGCCACCCTCAGCTTTGCCATCAGGAGAGGTTCCAAAACACAAGTCTATTGGAAGCCTTGCTTCTCTGCCAAACATTAAGGAATAGGGTGAATACCCCATAGCATCACATTTGGTACTGTTGTATGCATGAACCAGGTAACCAATATGTTTGCTCCACTGCCGTTTCCTCTCACAGCCCAGAGTTCCCAGCATGGAAAGAAGAGTTCTGTTGAATCTCTCAGGCTGCGGATCTCCCTGCGGGTGATAGGGAGTGGTCCGTGATTTCCGGATCCCCATCATCTTCAAGAGCTCTTTGATTAACTGACTCTCAAAGTCTCTTCCTTGGTCTGAGTGGATTCTGGCCGGCAAACCATAATGCAGGAAATACTTGTCCACCAGGATCTTTGCCACCGTCTGTGCTTTCTGATTTCTTGATGGGAAAGCCTGTGCATAACAGGTGAAATGATCCGTGACCACTAACACATTGCTGATACCCGCAGAATCTGGCTCCAAGGACAGAAAATCAATGCATACCAGATCCATCGGTCCATTGCTTGAAATGTGATGTAAAGGCGCTACCCTTTGACAGGGGGTTTTCCGAGTGACACATTCTCCACAGTTCTTTATGTACTGCTCAACATCGCATGTCATTTTTGGCCAAAAGAACCTGCTCCTCAATAAGTCTGCAGTTCTTTCAATACCCAGGTGTCCGAGATCATCATGGCTTGCCTTTAACACCACTTCTTTGAACTTGCTTGGCAAGACAAGTTGAGTGAGTTCTTCTCCAGAGGGTCGCTTGCTTACTCGGTGGAGTAGCCCATCTTTCATCATCAGTCTGCCCATCTCTTTTTTAAAACGAGAGCGCTCTAAACGGGATCCATTCTCTTCAGGCCATTTGCCAGGTTTAACAGCTTGTATGACAGATCGGATGGCTGCATCATCCTCCTGAGCTTGAATCAACTCCTGCTTTGACATCTGCCCCAATGATTTCAATTCCAGGTGAGTTGGAAATGCATAACTATCAGGCACACATTTTGGCGAAGCTCCCAACTGATCTACATACCTCTGGGCACTGCCTGCTGAACCAGGGATGCAGATTCGTTTGCAGATAGATCTCACACCAGACTGTGGTATGGTCTCCCATTCTTCTGAACTCTCATCAGGCATATTCCTTGAGAGCAGGTCAGCGTCTATGTTGTGTCTGCCTGGTCGGTACTGGACATCAAAGTCATATGTGGATAAAGCAGAGAGCCATCTGTGCCCCACAGCACTGAGCTTGGCGGTCGATAACACGTACGTAAGCGGGTTATTGTCTGTACGTACAGTAAATCTGACACCATACAAATAATCGTGGAATTTATCCACAACTGCCCACTTAAGGGCCAGAAACTCCAGCTGGTGAACGGGGTAATTCCTCTCAGATGTCTTTAGCTTCCTGCTAGCGAAGGCGACTGGTCTCAGACCCTCACTGTGTTCCTGATATAGGACGGCGCCCAACCCTCTCAAACTGGCGTCCACATGCAGGACATAGGACTTGTTGGGATCTGCAAAAGCCAACACAGGTGCATGAGTAAGGCAGCGGATAATCTTGTGAAAAGCCTCTGTGCAGGACTGGTCCCACCTTTCACCAAAGGGTTCAGACTCTTTAAGGTAAATCTTAGTGTTGTCTTTCTCAGATTTCTTGCCCCGCTGGGTTGGAGCATAGCCTTTGGTGAGTTGTCATTAGCGTCTTCATTCGAACCTATCGCTGTTTTCTTTTCTCCTCTCCCTCGCTCCAGTTTTTCACAAGTTCATCAAACAACCGCAGTAAGAATTTTCATCAAGCACGGTGAGTAATGGCTTCTCCTATCATTGTTTCTTGCACCTCTTGCCACATGTACAGTTTATCTATCTCTGTCGCTGATGAGGGATTCACATGTGATAAATGCAGGGAAATAGTTAGGCTGACAGAGAAGATTTCAGAATTAGAGACACGCATCCAAACTTTAATTGAGGATAGTAAAAATGTTAGGGCTCTAGATACGGCTTTGGATGCGTCTAGCTCAGGGATTCCTGTACATTGTTCGGTTCCGGAAACAGAGCCCCAGCAGCAGGGCAACTGGGTGACAGTGAGGCAGCGTAGTCGTGGGTCAAAACACCGCTCTTCTGTTCCGATCAAAACATTAAACAGGTTCTCCCCACTCAGTGATGCACCCACTGAGAAACCTGATGAAAGTGCTCTAGTTATTGGTGATTCTATTGTACGGAACGTGAATATAGAGACACCAGCCACCATAGTCAAATGTTTACCGGGAGCCAGAGCGCCTGACATCTTGGCAAATTTAAAAGTGCTGGCTAATGCTAAACGTAAATACAGTAAGATTGTTATTAATGCCGGCGCTAATGATGTTCGACTTCGCCAGTCGGAGATCACTAAAAATAACATTAAAGATGTGTGTGAACTTGCAAGCACGATGTCAGACACTGTAATATGCTCTGGTCCCCTCCCTGCTTACCGTGGTGATGAGATGCATAGCAGATTGTCATCACTCAATGGCTGGATGTCTAAGTGGTGCCCACAGAATAACATAGGTTTCATAGACAATTGGACGAGCTTTTGGGGCAGACCTGACCTGTTTAAAAGAGATGGTCTTCATCCCTCCTGGGGTGGCGCCACTCTTCTCTCTAGAAATATGGCAAATAGTCTTAGTGTTTATACTTGACTAACTGGGGCCCAGGTCAGGAAGCAGACAGACTGGCTAAACCGACCGTCTGCTAGCTGCCTCCCGTCACAGAGGTCAGTTAATTCTCAGCACATAGAGACTTTTTCACCTAGATATCACACTATAGAGACTGTGTCTGTTCCCCGAACTAGAAAAAACAAAAAACGTCCAAACCAGGTTAAGATTAACAATTTAATTGAGGTTCAACAAATAAAAAACAGAAGCAATATGGATAAACAAATGATAAAGCTTGGCTTATTGAATATCAGATCCCTTTCTACGAAAACACTTTTTGTAAATAATATGATCACTGATCATAATATAGATGTACTCTGTTTGACAGAAACCTGGCTAAAACCTGATGATTACATTATTTTAAATGAGTCCACCCCCCAAGATTACTGTTATAAACATGAGCCACGTCTAAAAGGCAAAGGTGGAGGTGTTGCTTCAATTTATAACAACGTTTTCAGGATTTCTCAGAGGGCAGGCTACAAGTATAACTCGTTTGAAGTAATGGTACTTCATATAACATTATCCAAAGAAACAAATGTTAATGATAAATCCCCTGTTATGTTTGTACTGGCTACTGTATACAGGCCACCAGGGCACCATACAGACTTTATTAAAGAGTTTGGTGATTTTACATCTGAGTTAGTTCTGGCTGCAGATAAAGTTTTAATAGTTGGTGATTTTAATATCCATGTTGATAATGAAAACGATGCATTGGGATCAGCATTTATAGACATTCTGAACTCTATTGGTGTTAGACAACACGTTTCAGGACCTACTCATTGTCGAAATCATACTCTAGATTTAATACTGTCACATGGAATTGATGTTGATGGTGTTGAAATTATTCAGCCAAGTGATGATATCTCAGATCATTATTTAGTTCTTTGCAAAATTCATATAGCCAAAATTGTAAATTCTACTTCTTGTTACAAGTATGGAATAACCATCATTTCTAACACAAAAGACTGCTTTTTAAGTTATCTTCCTGATGTATCCAAATTCCTTAGCATATCCAAAACCTCAGAACAACTTGATGATGTAACAGAAACTATGGACTCTCTCTTTTCTAGCACTTTAAATAAAGTTGCTCCTTTACGCTTAAGGAAGGTTAAGGAAAACAGTTTGACACCATGGTATAATGAGCATACTCGCACCCTAAAGAGAGCAGCCCGAAAAATGGAGCGCAGCTGGAGGAAAACAAAACTAGAGGTATTTCGTATTGCTTGGCGGGAAAGTAACATATCCTACAGAAAAGCATTAAAAACTGCTAGATCCGATTACTTTTCTTCTCTTTTAGAAGAAAACAAACATAACCCCAGGTATTTATTCAATACAGTGGCTAAATTAACGAAAAATAAAGCCTCAACAAGTGTTGACATTTCCCAACACCACAGCAGTAATGAGTTTATGAACTACTTTACTTCTAAAATCGATACTATTAGAGATAAAATTGCAACCATTCAGCCGTCAGCTACAGTATCACATCAGACAGTGCACTATAGACCCCCTGAGGAACAGTTCCACTCATTCTCTACCATAGGAGAGGAAGAATTGTATAAACTTGTTAAATCATCTAAACCAACAACATGTATGTTAGACCCTATACCATCTAAGCTCCTGAAAGAGGTGCTTCCAGAAGTCATAGATCCTCTTCTGACTATTATTAATTCCTCATTGTCATTAGGACATGTCCCCAAAACCTTCAAACTGGCTGTTATTAAGCCTCTCATCAAAAAACCACAACTTGACCCCAAAGAACTAGTTAATTATAGACCAATCTCGAATCTCCCTTTTCTGTCCAAGATACTAGAAAAGGTGGTATCCACACAATTATATTCCTTCTTAGAGAAAAATGGTATATGTGAGGATTTCCAGTCAGGATTTAGACCGTATCATAGTACTGAGACTGCTCTTCTTAGAGTTACAAATGATCTGCTCTTATCATCTGATCGTGGGTGTATCTCTCTATTAGTTTTATTGGATCTTAGTGCTGCGTTTGACACAATTGACCACAACATTCTTTTGCATAGACTTGAATACTTTGTTGGCATCAGTGGAAGTGCATTAGCATGGTTTAAATCGTACTTATATGACCGCCATCAGTTCGTAGCAGTGAATGAAGATGTATCCTATCGATCACAAGTGCAGTATGGAGTACCTCAAGGCTCAGTACTAGGGCCGCTACTCTTCACGCTTTATATGTTACCCTTGGGAGATATCATCAGGAAACATGGTGTTAGCTTTCACTGTTATGCTGATGATACTCAGCTCTATATTTCTTCGCAGCCCGGTGAAACACACCAATTTGAAAAACTAATGGATTGCATAGTCGATATAAAAAACTGGATGACGAGTAATTTCTTACTGCTAAATTCTGAAAAAACAGAGGTGTTAATTATAGGACCTAAAAACTCTGCTTGTAATAACCTAGAACATTGTCTAAGACTTGATGGTTGCTCTGTCAATTCTTCGTCATCAGTTAGGAACCTAGGTGTGCTACTTGATCGCAATCTTTCCTTAGAAAGCCACGTTTCTAGCATTTGTAAAACTGCATTTTTCCATCTCAAAAATATATCTAAATTACGGCCTATGCTCTCAATGTCAAATGCAGAAATGTTAATCCATGCATTTATGACCTCAAGGTTAGATTATTGTAATGCTTTATTGGGTGGTTGTTCTGCACGCTTAGTAAACAAACTACAGCTAGTCCAAAATGCAGCAGCAAGAGTTCTTACTAGAACCAGGAAGTATGACCATATTAGCCCGGTCCTGTCAACACTGCACTGGCTCCCTATCAAGCATCGCATAGATTTTAAAATATTGCTTATTACTTATAAAGCCCTGAATGGTTTAGCACCTCAGTATTTGAATGAGCTCCTTTTACATTATAATCCTCTACGTCCGCTACGTTCTCAAAACTCAGGCAATTTGATAATACCTAGAATATCAAAATCAACTGCAGGCGGCAGATCCTTTTCCTATTTGGCGCCCAAACTCTGGAATAACCTACCTAACATTGTTCGGGAGGCAGACACACTCTTGCAGTTTAAATCTAGATTAAAGACCCATCTCTTTAACCTGGCATACACATAACATACTAATATGCTTTTATTATCCAAATCCGTTAAAGGATTTTTAGGCTGCATTAATTAGGTAAACCGGAACCGGAAACACTTCCCATAACAACCTATGTACTTGCTACATCATTAGAAGAATGGCATCTACGCTAATATTTGTCTGTTTCTCTCTTGTTCCGAGGTCACCGTGGCCACCAGATCCAGTCTGTGTCCAGATCAGAGGGTCACTGCAGTCACCCGGATCCAGTACGTATCCAGACCAGATGCTGGATCAGCACCTAGAAAGGACCTCTACATCCCTGAAAGACAGCGGAGACCAGGACAACTAGAGCCCCAGATACAGATCCCCTGTAAAGACCTTGTCTCAGAGGAGCACCAGGACAAGACCACAGGAAACAGATGATTCTTCTGCACAATCTGACTTTGCTGCAGCCTGGAATTGAACTACTGGTTTCGTCTGGTCAGAGGAGAACTGGCCCCCCAACTGAGCCTGGTTTCTCCCAAGGTTTTTTTCTCCATTCTGTCACCGATGGAGTTTCGGTTCCTTGCCGCTGTCGCCTCTGGCTTGCTTAGTTGGGGACACTTCATCTACAGCGATATCGTTGACTTGATTGCAAATAAATGGACAGACACTATTTAACTGAACAGAGATGACATAACTGAATCCAATGATGAACTGCCTTTAACTATCATCTTTGCATTATTGACACTGTTTTCCTAATGAATGTTGTTCAGTTGCTTTGACGCAATGTATTTTGTTTAAAGCGCTATATAAATAAAGGTGACATTGACATTGACATTGACAATGGCCTGACAATGGCTGCATAATTGGCGATGAAACGCCTGTAATATCCACAAAATCCCAAGAAGGATTGAAGAGCCTTCAGGTGCGTAGGCTGTGGCCAACTTGTAACTGCCTCTACCTTGGCTGGGTCAGGTGATACTCCATTGGCTGACACAATATGTCCAAGGTATTTTACCTTTGGTAAGCAGAATTGACATTTATCGAACGAGATTTTCAACCCAACCTCTGCCAGACGATCAAGGACTTTTAAAAGTCTTTCTTCGTGCTCTTCTAATGTTCTGCCAAATACTATCAAGTCATCGAGGTAGACAAGGACTTCGAGCAGATTCATATCACCCACAGCCTTCTCCATTAATCTTTGGAAGGTGGCTGGGGCTCCAGTTATTCCCTGCGGCATCCTCTCAAATTGAAAGAACCCCAATGGGCAGATGAATGCAGTCTTTTCCTTATCTTCCTCGGCCATGGCAATTTGGTAATAACCACTCCGCAGATCCAGAACGGAGAACCACTTGCTTCTGGTCATTGAATTCAACACATCATCAATACAAGGTGTTGTATACTGATCTGGGATTGTTCGGCTATTTAACAATCGGTAGTCGATACACATTCTCACAGCTCCATTCTTTTTGCGAACAATCACGATTGGGGATGCATAGGGACTACGAGACTCCTTGATGATCCCTGCACGCAACAGTTCTTGGAGATGCTTTCTCACGTCTTCCAGGTCAGCTGGAGCCAGACGACGAGAGCGCTCCCTGAACGGCCGTGGATCTGATAACCGGATTGTGTGTTCTACTCCCTTTGCCAATCCAACATCCCATTCATGTAAAGAGAATACCTGAGACCTTGTAGATAGCTTTTGACGGAGTCTCTCCTTCCACTCCTCTGAGACAGGTGAGTCGCCGAAGTTGATCAGGTTCACATTAAACTCAGTGTCATCTGTTTTGGATGGAGAGAGAGAAGTGACTGCATCTGTCAGATACATATGTCCGATAACGGTTCCCACTGGTATGACTGTCTGATTCTGATTCTGAAATGGTTGACGTTCACCTCTTCGCTGGGCACCACTGTGGGTTGAAGTAGCACACCAGCTGGGAGTGGAGCTACATGAGACGAGTCAACCATCAGGATTTCTTTGTCAACCTGGAGCTTGTACTCGACTTTGCAGACTGCAGTACAGTCACCACCAGGGGCCAGAGTCAATGGGCCAGGGCCTTGCCAGTACACACAGCCAATATCACCCTCCTCTTCCAGAGCTGTGACCATGCCAGACGCTGTTAACTGGTTGTCGCTGTAACAGACTTGTATTCCCCATGTCTGGGTGATGTCAATGCCATTGTCCTTACACTGCTGTACCAGTCGTCGAATGTGACTGGCATTGGTTCCTACTATGATAGGAGTCTGGTCTGCAGTTCGGGGCTGGGGGCATATAAGAGCGAGAACTGTCACCGTCTGGTCTGCACCTGCAACCCTTGCTGGATATTCAATGTCAACCACTACATACCCACGGCATGGATAACTGATCTCAGATTCACTTAGTCCCCACAAGGCTAAACCGGACACGGGGCGTATTTGGACATCAGACAGGTAAGTTTGATACCAAGACTCAAAAATAATGGTGACCTGAGAGCCACTATCAAACAAGGCATCACAGCCATGTCCATTTACTTTCACAGGTACTACGCTAGGTGGTCCAATCAAGCCTTCAGGGATGTCAGCCCGCTCTGATAAAGTAACAGCACTTTTCTTGACCCCACAATTAACTTCATTGGTGGTGGCATCCCCAGACTGCTGTCTGTCTTTTGTCACCTTCAAAGCATGAATTAGCTTTCTGATAACCTTGGCTTGATTCTCAGGGTTTCGGCACTTTGTGGCAAAATGTCCGCTCTCACCACACCTGTAGCAGAAATTCTCTTCTGGGCTTTTCGATGCTCCCTTGGGGTTTTTGGGGACCTGTTTAGTAGCCTCTATGGTTGAAACAGTAACTGCATCATCTTGCTCAGGCATCTTGTTGCTAGTTTTCTGTTTTAATCGTTTCAATTGTTTTTTTAAGGCAGCCAGCTCAGCATCTTGCCGGTTCTCAACACCAGGCGGTGCTCTGATGGATTTAAGCTCCATGTAATCATCTTTGTCATGAGTGGTTTTGGTCACTACTGATGCAACCATTGACTTTAGCTCTTTTATTTCAGCCTTTAAGTTTTGAATCTCAGCTTGCCTGGTATCCACTTCTGTATTAGCATGCACTTGATGCACCGAGGCACTGAGCTTCTTTCTAGAAGTTTCATACTCTTCCTCAGCACGAATCTCAGTCAACAGCTGTAGAAAATTTGGGGGTGCAGCCCTCCTTTCTCTCAACCGCAGCTGGATCTGCTTCAAGTCTGAGGCGATAGCACCCCTCAGCAGTTGCTCCAATCGGGCTTGATCTTTGCTGCTAGCAGGGAGGCCACCTCTTTGAATCACTTTAACTAGAGACCTCTCTAGACGTCGAAGAAAATCTGATAGTTTCTCTCCTTTTTGCTGTTGCATCAAACGGAAAGCAAAATAGAAATCATCTCCAGACTCAGCACTTCCAAAAGCACTTTCGAGGGCTTCTAAGCACTCTTTTGGGCTGACGTCAGGATTGGTGTGCCTCACTGCTTTCACAATTTCTAGTGCGGGCCCTTTTAAACTTCCAATAATTCTGCGTCTTTTTTCTCTATCTGAGCATTCAGTTTCCTCCACCATAAGCGATGCCTGCTCTAGCCAATTATCAAATGGTTCCTCCCCTGGCGGCGTTGGCAGGACTCCCGAGAACATGCGTAGTCGGCCATAACTCCCTCCATCAGCTGGTTTGGTTGTCTTTTCCAACAAATCTCCGACAGCGCGAAGGATGGATTCAGTGGAGCTAGTGGGCGGGGTTGTACTGGGGAATAATGATTTGAGATCCTCCATGGTTTTCCCTTCTGCCTGCAACAACCCTTTTACTTGCTATTGAACTCTTCAGCAGCTGCCGGTGCCCCTCCTAAGATGATTACAGGCCACACCTCCCCACCATCAATAGGCATCACTTCAAAAGGAACACTGTCCTCTCGCACAGTCTCTTTACTCTCACACAAAACCATTCGTCGGTTTAGTCTTGCACTGAAGTTTCTCCCACGGACATGCACCCGTCCTAAAGACTTGATAGTTTCTAGTGTTTCTTCCACTTCACTGATCTCTATATCTTCTGGGACAATGGTCATAAAGGCATGCTTCTCATCCAAACCCTCACCACGGCACCAGCGTTTTAACTCTGACACTAGTTCCGTTTTTTCCATGTTAATACTATTGGCAAATAAGCTTAGTACTTTTACCTTTTCACTATATTTTTATTTTCTTCTTTACTGAAAAATCCAAGACAATCCCAGCGGTGCCTCCATTTTATGTAGCGCTCCCCTCAGACGGGATATTATTGAGGGCAGGGCTTTTGGGTTCTTTTAATGTATTTATTAAATGTGTTTTAACCCTGATTAACTCAGTTTTAAATGTTATCTTGGATCTCTCTTTTACAGACACCCGGGTTAAAATCTTTATTAAAACTATAACTTAAGAACTGTGAATTCATAAGTTAGTTATAAAAACATTTCTGGTGTGTACTGTAAAAGAGAGATCCAAGATAACATTTAAAACTGAGTTAATCAGGGTTAAAACACATTTAATAAATACATTAAAAGAACCCAAAAGCCCTGCCCTCAATAATATCCCGTCTGAGGGGAGCGCTACAGTTCACAAAAATATTAAGTCTTCAACATTGATGATAATAAGAAATGTTTTTTTAGCACAAAATCAGCATGAATTAAGTATCATGTGACACAAAAGACTGAAGTAATGGCAACTGATAATACGGCTTTGCATAACAGGAATAAATTACATTTTAAAATATCAACAAAGAATTATAGTTTTGTAAATGTTTCACAATATGTGAAATGTTTTTTACATTTTTTTTTGTTGTCAGTTTAACTGCAGGAAATGATTGTGCTACTTCTAATATTCAGTGTTCCAGAAATGAAGCACTTGAAAATAAAAGCAAATTATATGTTGCCGTCTCCCAATACCAGAATGCATCACTGATGACTGTTTACGTTCTGCTCTTAGCTTTAATCTGACACATTGATCACAGGGAAAGAAGCTTTTACCAATAATGAAAGTCAAGTGGAGAGGACAGCAAGTGAGATGTTCTGCCATGTCAAGAAAGAATGCAGAAGGACATAATTTATGGATGAACAATAAGAGTTATATATCGACATATAAGGTGTATGAGTGTGTCTGAGTGTGGGGTGGGCTACTGGATCAATGAAAACAGCATTAAATGGATGGGCTGTTCTGTGATATGAAGTCAAATGCAGGAGATTTGGTGGGGTGTGATAACAAGACTGCTGTTGGAAAGTGAGGGATGTTGGTTCCTCTTTGATGGGCCACCAATCAGCATCTGTCAGAAGTGAGTGGGCATATTCACTATACTCAAAGAGCATCCAGGAGTGATCGAATATGCTTTAATCCAGAACCTCGGGGCAGACATTTGCCTGCGACACTTAGATGTACTTAATGTGTTGTAACTTCTTTCTGTTCTCCTTCCAGGTGTGACTCACATTCACTAACACTAATGATCAATTACCTGGTTGTGTTATATCAAGTCAACAGGGAACTCACCTTTCATGAAAACAAGAGTCTTTGAGATCTGCTTTGAAGATGCACATTACCTCCTTAGTATAGACAGGTAAGAAAGAATCAATGCAGTGTTTGTTTAACAACCTCATTCTGGTTGATTTATAAAATTCAGCATTTTGTCTATGATTGGGACTGCATTTGGTTTTAATTTTATTTGAGATTTGTTTTTATTTAATTTGAATACATTTTTATTGATTTATTTGTTTAAATAAAAAAACAAATATTTTTTTATTTACTCTGTGTTTGCTACCTGTCTAAATTTAAATGAGCTTCTGCTTTTTAATTTTGAGATTTTTTTTACATTTATTTTAAGACTTTTATGTATTTTGTTATTTTTATTTTAGTTTATTTTATTTAAATGCATCTTATACATATTTTTATGTAATGAATTATTTTTCTTATATCTAATTAATTAATTTGTATTTTTTAACCAAAAAATAAGAATTGTAGTCATTAAATACAATATCAAATTAAAGCTGCAAGCAGCGATGAACGGGCCCTCGCACCCAGCTCACCGCCAGGGAGTGGCTTTAGTAAAAAAGTGAACAGCGAGAAATATGCATTTGAAGTTGTAAATACAAGTGGAATATGTCAAAGTCATTTATATCTGCCAATCTTCCTGCATGATGTTTCCGATTGCCAACAGGTGGCGCTATGATTATAACTGAATACTGGCCTTTAGATGTCTTCAGGCTATGACTCTTTCCAAATATCTGAAGTTTGGAGAAGATTGGATATTTTATGCATAAGTTACAACAACCTCTATTCCCATGGCGACACATAAAATTTTGTCACAGTGCCATGGACACGCCCTTTAACAAAAACTCAAGATTTCCACAATGTAACATTGCAAAGAACTTTAGATTAGGCCGACCAAAATAAAATGTTGGTGTCATCAAATTTCTAGGAGTAGTTTTGTACAACATAAAACATGTCACTTCCTGTTGCCAGCAGGTGGTGCTATGACTATAACTAAATTTGGGAATGTTGATTTATTAAGGACAGGACCCTTGTCAAACGTGTGAAGTTTGGGGCATATTGGACACTGTATGCCTGAATTACACTAACTTCCTAATTAACTGCAGTAATATGATGCTTTAGCATTTAGCTAAGTGTTGCTAACATGTTTCAGTATGTTTCTAGCATGCTGCCAGTGTATTTATCACATCCTGGCACTTTTTAATATGTTGCTAGGACTCCATAACATTGTTACACATGCTAGGAGTCCATAACAGTGTTAAAAATGACAGTTCCTGTTGCCAGTAGATGGTGCTATGACTATAACGGAGTACGGGCATGTTGATGTGTTCAGTACAGGACTCTTGTCAAATGTCCTGAGTTTGGGGCAGATCGGACATTGCTAGCCTGAGTTACAGCAACTTCCTTATTCAATGCATTAGTTGCATGCTTTGACACTTAGCTATGTTTTATTATGTTTCTAGAATTTTGCCAGCCTTTTTAACTCTTTTTGACACGTTTTAATTCGTCCCTAGGAGTCCATAACAGTGTTAACATTTTCACTTCCTGTTACCAGCAGGTGGTGCTATGACCATAACTGAATTTGGTCATGAGGGTTTGTTCAGAACAGAACACCTATCACACGTGTGAAGTTTGGGGAAGATCGGATATTGCTTGCCTGAGTTACAGCAACTTCCTTTTTCATTACATTAGTAGCATGCTTTAGCACTTAGCTAAGTGTTGCTAGCATGTATTAGTATGTATCTAGTATGTTGCCAGCCTATTTAACACTTTTTGACACTTTTTAATATGTTCCTAGGAGTCCATAACAGTGTTAACCTTGTCACTTCCTGTTACCAGCAGGTGGCGCTATGACTATAACTGAATTTGGTCATGGGTGTTTGTTCAGGACAGAACACCTATCACATGTGTGAAGTTTGGGGAAGATCGGACATTGCATGCCTGAGTTACAGCAACTTCCTGTTTCACTGCGAAACATCAAACTTTGTCAGGCCGCCAGGGACACACCCCTTGACGAAAACTCAAAACCTTCGCAATTTAACATCACAAAGGTCTTATGATGACCCTCACCAAATTTTAAGATAATCCGATTAAAACTGTAGGAGCAGTTCGTCAAAGTACGAGGCATGGAAATGGAAAAAAACTGCACAAAAATCATACAGGAAATTCAAAATAACTTACTTCCTGTTGGGTTTTGGATTTTGTACCAAGAGACTTTTTTGTAGGTAATGGTGTGTTACATGTGTGTACCGATTTTCATGAATGTACGTGAAACACAGCTCGAGGCGCACTCCGTTGAAATTTAACAGGTGGCGCTATCGAGCCATTTTGCCACACCCACTTCTGAAACCTATTTCAGATGTAAATTTTCGCCAGTCCTGATGCGTGTGCAAAGTTTAGTGAGTTTTGGAGCATGTTTAGGCCCTCAAAAATGCGCTTTATTACGGAGAAGAAGAAGAAGAAGAAGAAGAAGAAGAAGAAGAAGAAGAAGAAGAAGAAGAAACGGAGCAATTCCAGTAGGGTCCTCGCACTGCAGTGCTCGGGCCCTAATTATAGCTGCAAGCAGCGATGAACGGCCCTCGCACCCGGGCTCATCGGCAGTGAGTGGCTTTAGTAAATAGGTGAACGGTGAGAAATATGCATTTAAACTCATAAATATAAGTTGAATATATCAAAGTTTATTCCATATATGTGCCAATCTTCCTGTTGCCAGCGGGTGGTGCTATCATTATAATGGAATATGGCCTTCAGATGTGTTCAGGGCAGGACTCTTATCGAACATGTTAAGTTTGGGGAAGATCGAACAAATTATGCCTGAGTTACACAATTTCTCTTGCTGTGGCGGGACATCAAATTTTGTCATGGCGCCATGGACACGCCCTTTAACAAAAACTCAAGATCTCCACAATTTAACATTGCACAGGCCTTTAGATTAGACTGACCACAAAAAATACATTGATGTCCAAAAATTTCTAGGAGTAGTTTGTCGCAACGTAAAACATGTCACTTCCTGTTGCCAGCAGGTGGCGCTATGACTATAACTGAATATGGGCATGTAGATCTGTTAAGGGCAGAAGTCTTATGTAACATGTGAAGTTTGGGGCAGATTGAACATTGTATGTCTGAGTTACAGCAACTTCCTTTTTTATGGCGAAACATCAAAATTTGTCAGGGCGCCATGGACACGCCCTTTAACGAAACCTCAAGATCTTCGCAATTTAACATCGCAAAGGCCTTTAGATTACACTGACCAAGTTTGGTGTTGATCTGATTAAATCTCTAGGAGGAGTTCGTTAAAGTACAACCCCTGAAAATGGAAAAAACAACACCAGTTTTGCAGAGAAAATTCTAAATAACCGACTTCCTGTTGGGATTCGGATTTCGTACCATGAGACTTTTTTGTAGATATTGGTGTGTTACATGTGTGTACCGATTTTCATACATGTACGTGAAACATAGCTCGAGGGGCACTCCGTTGAAAGTGTATAGGTGGCGCTATCGAGCCATTTTGCCACACCCGATGGAATATTGGCCTTCAGATCTGTTCAGGCTAGGACTCTTATCAAACATGTGAAGTTTGGGGAAGATCAGACATTTTATGCATGAGTTATAACATCTTTTATTCCCATGGCGAGACATCGAACTTTGTCATGGCGACATGACACGCCCTTTAACGAAAACTCAAGATCTTCACTACTAAACTTCGCACAGGCCTTTAGATTAGACTGACTACAAAAAAGACATTGATGTCATAAAATTTCAAGGGATAGTTCGTCGCAGTGTAAAATATGTCACTTCCTGTTGCCAGCAGGTGGCGCTATGACTATAACTGAATATGGGCATGTCAATCTGTTCAGGTTCGGAGTCTTATCAAACATGTGAAGTTTGGGGCAGATTGGACATTGTATATCTGAGTATTAACAACTTCATTTTTAGTGGCGAATCATTGAAATTCGCCAGGCCGCCACGGACACGCCCTTCGACGAAAACTCAAAATCTTCGCTATTTAACATCGCAAAGGCCTTTAGATCAGGCATGCCAAATTTGGTGTTGATCTGAATAAATCTCTAGGAGGAGTTCGTTAAAATACAACGCATGGAAATGACAAAAATTACACAAAATTTGCTCATAAAATTAAAAATAACCGACTTCCTGTTGGGTTTAGAATTTTGCTCCAAGAGTCTTTTTTGTAGGTATAGTGTGTTACATGTGTCTGCCAATTTTCGTGTATGTACGTGAAACATAGCTGGAAGGCTGTTGATTTTCTTAGTATAGGTGGCGCTGTCGAGCCATTTTGCCACACCCTCTTCTGAATCCTATATTTTCACCAGGTTTGACGCGTGTGCAGAGTTTCATGACTTTTTGAGCATGTTTAAGCCCTCAAAAATGCGATTCATTTTGGAGAAGAAGAAGAACCGGAATAATAACAATAAATAGAGCAGATACAATAGGGTCCTCACGCCATTGGTGCTCGGGCCCTAATAATAAACGGAGCAGATACAACAGGGTCCTTAAACCTTCGGTGCTCGAGCCCTAAAAACAGAGCACCATCGGTGTTCGGCCCCTAATAATAAACGGAGCAATTCCAAGAGGGTCCTCGCACCATCAGTGCTCGGGCCCTAATAATAATAATAATAAACAAAGCAGATACAAGAGGGTCCTCGCACCTCGGTGCTCGGGCCTAATAATGGTTGTATTTTTTTATTAGAATTCTTTGTTATTATATCTCACATGTGTATATTTGTTGTCAATTATTTCTTGCTATTTATTCTAATTTATTTTATTCTAATTGTGACTTGGAATGTTACTTGACCTCTAATCTAATACATTAAGTTATTTAAAAAGCTTTTATAATCTACATTGCTAGACCAATCACTGCTGATAAAGTGTAAATGCATTATTGCACTCTTGGGCCCCCAGAAATGGCCCTTTGGCATTGGAATCTGTCAATTTGTGATATGCAGCTTAACAACTTTTCAAAAACATGGAGGTCTGTATCTTAAAGTGTCTTCTGCCGACCCCAGTAACAATCTTGGGGAGATGAGCTTCTGTTGAATAATTGTACTGTGTGTCTACTAGACCTTGTGCTTGCTGTGCATGTAATCATCTTACAGAACCAGTATTCTGCAGATAAAACCTAGATGTGAGATCTGGAAGATGTAGTAGACTGAAACCTTGAGTGTTCAGCCTTGGGAACACTGAGCTACACTATATTACTTTTACAGTTTCTGCAGAACATAGAATATATACTGTAAATAATATGCACATTTTTAGTATGCATGAAATGACATTTGACAAACACACTGTCCTGTTGACAGATTCCCAAAGTGCTTTACTTGACTTTAATTTTCACTTTTACAAATAACCCAGAAATAATACAATATTCATAAGTGGATAAGCATATACATATAAAAAATGTAATTTTAATTATTTAATTCCGGATACCTTTCAGTGAATGACAAGGGCATTGACATTCTTTCACGTTTCTGACTCTTCGAAAGCATATTTTTTCACTGTTTGTTGCAGCGTATTTATTTTTCTTTATTTTTATATACATTTTTTTTATTTTACCATATATTTATATATATATATATATATATATATATATATATATATATATATATATATATATATATATATATATATATATATATATATATATATATATATATATATATATATATGTGTGTGTGTGTGTGTGTTTGTGTGAAGTGACATTCAGCCAAGTATGGTGACCCATACTCAGAATTCGTGCTCTGCATTTAACCCATCCGAAATGCACACACACAGAGCAGTGAACACACACACACACACACACACACACTGTGAACACACACCTGGAGCAGTGGGCAGCAGTAGTTCTTATACTGCACTTTGTGCTTAATTAATTAAGACTTTGACCTTTGACCTTTTGACAGGCTGAACTTCCGGTGACCTTATGATGGATGGGTTGAACTTTCCGAATGAGGTCATGGGGTTAACCTATTGACCCCTCCCACGCATCGATCATGTGGTTTTGACAGAAGCTTTTGCCCTATTGACCTAGTTAGCCCTAAATCATAGTTTTGACGGGTAGTTTTGCCCTATATGAAGAGAACAGATGTTTTTGCCGGTTGTTTGAACTTTGTCCTAGTTATATGGGTTTGTGTGTGGTTATGTGTGTGCGTGTGTGGTTATATGGCTTGTGTCACAGGCCTGCGCCCCCTCCCATTACATTCCTGAGCAGTATATAAATGGTATATAAAGTATATAAATATATATAAATATATAAATGGGGTCAGTTATTTCATATATGTGACATTCAGTTATTTCACATTTATATATAAAACATTCTATAATTTATATAATCTAAAACAATTAAAGGTTGAAAAAACATTTAGTTATTTCACATTCATATGTAAAACATCCTATCCTTTATATAATTTATATAATATAAATTATATAATAATTATCATGCTAAAGTTGAAAACATACCGTTCTTTATATTCTATCCTTTATATAATTTATATAATATACATAATCTAAAGTAATTTAACTAAGGTTGAAAAACATTCTGTTCTTTAAAAGAATATAAAATAAAAAGCTTACTAAAACCAGTTGTTTTAGCTGAATAAAATCGGCTTACCTTATTTTAGAGAGAACCTACAGCTTGTGAAACGGGCTCACAGCTCCATCTGTTGGACTCTCTCTGAATCAGCGATCACAATGAGACATGGTCAATGTTTTGTTAGGGTTAAAATGATTTTCAAATTATAATCCTAAAATTTTAAAAAGTTGTAATAATGTTTTCAAATTATTAAAAGTGGTAAAAACAAAAATACTCCTTTGCTGAATGAGCTTACCTGTCTCAAAACATAGGGAGCCGCGCGCGTTCTCTCTGTCTGACACCCCCCTCCTTTTCATACCTCAGTACAGCGGAACTGTGAAGTCTATCTCGCACTAACTAAAGTTGAAAAACATTCTATTCTTTTAAAAGGTTATAAATGAAATGGTTATAAAAAATATACTGAAACCGATTGTTTCAGATAAACAAAATACATTCTACATTTTTTAGAGAGCTGAAGGAGGTGTTTTCACATCACCTTTTCTGACCTGCGGTGCTCCAAAAATCAGTCCCTGTGTGTGTGTATGCATGACACAGTTCACTCTCGTCTGAATTTACTACAAAATCATAATATCTTTAAAGATGTTGTTAATTAAAACCATCGTATCTCATGCAGGAGTACCATGTTTTTGACAGTTTTCTGACGGTTCCATCTATGAATTACGGTTGGTCCGCGTCTAGCATCTCTTGTGCCCACGAATTTATGGTGGCACGGGTGACCCTGCTCCGTTTCCACGAATTGTACAGATCCATTCATAGAACAAGGATGACACCTAGTGGTCACTCAACACCGATTTCTTTCATACGGTCACCTTTATAAATGCAATTTGATGTGTTCAAAGCATCACTCGTACCAAAAACTTTCTCGGATGAGTCTCCAAAACAACCGCATGCCCAAAAACTTTCCGGATGACTCTCCAAGACAATGGATAAAAGTGAGTATTTTCTCATTTCATGCTATGTTGTTTTATTTTATCTGCTGTTAGTGATTTTTAAATACTATTAATTGATCAAAGTATGTTATGCTATTTTTTACAGTCTATGATGGTCTTTAAACCATATTACAATTCATTACTGTAATAAAACAGACGTTACATCGTTAAACCGGGCAACGAGAAAACAAAACACATATGCGCCCCAGACAAATGTGTGCATTGTCGAGAGCGTCTGATGGATGATGGGAAACATCAATGCTTCATACAACCTCTAGATCCTAAGGAACCGTGTGAGAAATACATCTTCTACGATTTTGAAACGCGCTACGAAAATGCCCGGAACGTGGCTAATTTTGTCTGTGCCATCACATTCAAAGGCAAAATTTACTGCCTACGGTACGGACTGCATCGCTAAGCTAATCAAGCGCTTCAGACAACCCCGATACAAAGGCTACTGCTTCAACGCTCATTACGCCTCCAGATTTGACACCTTTCTAATCCTGGAGTATTTTTGCAAAGCAGGGATCGTGCTTGAGGTCATAATGCAAGGGTGCAAACTACTCCTGATGTACGACGACGCATTTGCCCAGCGATACATCGATAGCTACTCATTTTTCCCATTCGCTCTCGCCAAAATGCCCACGGCGTTAGACTTGACGACGACTGAAAAAGGCTACTTCCCCCATCTTTTCAACAGGCTGGAAGATGAGAACTATGTCGGACCATACCCTGACAAAAAGTTATACAACTATGAGAACATGTCGGATAAAGACCGAGAAAAGTTTGATGCGTGGTACAGCACGGTGAAGGGCGAGTTCTTTAACTTCAAGATAGAACTGTACGCCTACGGCGTTAACGACGTCGGGTTATTGCATGAAGGATGCATGAAGTACCGGACGTCATTCCTACACTGCACCCAACTCGACCCTTTTGGGTTCACGACGATCGCCAGCTGCACAATGGGGATCTTCAAAACACATTATCTTGCCAAAAACACACTCGCCCTGACGCATAACAAAGCGTACATCCATCAGAATAAGTCCTACTCAAGAGGTTCGATCGAATGGCTCGAGTATATAAAAAAGACTCGAAACGTGGACGTTCATCACGCCGTAAACCAAGGCGAAGTATCGATCGGTAAGTACTTTTTAGACGGCTACTACGAGTAGGATGGCATCAGGCACGGCTTAGAATACGTGGAGTGCATCTGCCATGGGCACTGCTGTCGCTTTGAACCCAATCAGGCGCACCCCCTGTCCGGAGTACCCTACGGGGTTCTCAGGAACCAGTTGGACGATAAGGTTGAAATTCTTCAGAAATATCAGGACAGACCAGGAAAGATCGCTCTCGGGGTGTTGGGTCAGCATCAAGCTTTTAAAAGCCATTGAGAAGGGCTATGTGGTAGCCAAGATAGACGAGGTTTGGTATTTCCACCACGGTCAGACACGTTGTTTGCCGAATACGTAAAAACCTTCTTGCGTTTGAAACAACAAGTGTCGGGCTACCCTTCGAACGTTGTCATGGATGCAGAGAAAGAGGCTTACATTCGTGACTATTTTGAAAAAGAGGGTATTCAACCCGGAATAAATCAAGTACAATGCCGCCCAAAGGGCAATCACTAAATTAATTCTGAATAGTTTGTGGGGACGCTTCTCTTTAAGACCGAACTTACCTCAAACGATTCTGGTGAGCGAACCCGAATATTTCACCAGAATCGTTTTTGGCAATACCGACACGTTGGCCTATTTCTCATTCGTCTCAGATGACGTAGCTCTAGTCCAGCATAAACCCAACAAAGACGTTGTTTGCAAGACGCGCGATGTGAATGTTTTTGTAGGCACTTTCACTACAGAACACGCCCAACTGGAATTGTACGAATTGATGGACAGACTAGGCGACCGACTGCTATACTGTCACACAGACAGCGTCGTATTTGTGTCTAGGGACGGCGACTGGGAGCCTCCTCTGGGTGATCATTTAGGGGGACTGACGAGCGAATTAGACCCCGATGACCATATAATGACCTTCTGTGCCAGCGGTCCCAAATCGTATGCTTTCGAGACGGTCAAAGGTAAAGTTTCCATGAAAGCTAAGGGCATAATTCTGAATGCTAAAAATTCCCAAGCTATCTGTCTCAAATCCCTGATTGGTCTGGTTGACAGCTATGTGATGTCTCATGATAGATCCAAATACATCCTGGCTCAGATGGAAAACATTGTGAGAGATAAAAAGACTCTCACATTACACAACAAATCAGTTATTAAAAGGTTTAAGGTCGTCTACAATAAATGTCGGCTTTTAAGCGATTATAGCACGCTTCCTTACGGCTTCTGATCAGATGATGATGCACAGAGGGTCTCAGGATGTGTCCAATTTTGATTTCAGACTTCAACACCCTTTCATCTGCGTTGTATCTGGGCCGTCCAATTCCGGAAAGTCTTATTTTGTAAAACTTTTGTTGGAAAAAGGTTTGAATATCATTTCCAAGAAAATTGAAAACATTGTTTGGTTGTATGATTGCTGGCAAACTTTGTACGATGATTTACTTCAATTGTATGACATTAAATTTATACAAGGAATACCCCAGAGTCTGAATGATGATGATTTACTCCCTGTTACCACCCCTAATCTTCTCGTGGTCGACGATCTCATGGAGCAAGCTAGCGCTAACGTTGAACTGCAGCGAGTGTTCACTCAATACTGCCACCATCGTAATCTCAGTTCTATTTACATAGTGCAAAATTTATTTGCACAGGGAAAGTCAAGCGGAACCATCAGCTTAAACGCCAATCATATGATCCTGTTTAAAAATCCTCGGGACGTCCATCAAGTGGCGATGCTAGGTCAGCAAATGTACCCCGGAAACATAAAAAATACTTTATGGAGTGTTATCACAACGCGGTCGACCGACCTTTCGGCTATCTAATGATAGACTATAAAGCAAAAACTCCGGAGCAGTACCGTCTCAGAACAGGATTGCTTTCAGACCGTCAAGTGGTTTATATCCCGAAAAAAAGAAGCGCGTGATAACCATGTCCGTCCAGACTTGGTAAGCATCTGCCGGTGTTAAAACTGCTACATAAAGCCACTCCTAAATAACGACGCCTTATTTTACAATCGGCGTCCGACGAATTCATTTTAGCGCTCTGCGAAGTGGCTCTAAACATCCTCTATGGCGTCATTCCAGTCAACAGGCAACAGTACCAAAAACTGAAAAAGAGAAAAGCGGATATTAAATTTGTAGCCAATAAAAAAATTGGCATAGCGGCCAAGAAGCGAGTCTTCAACCAGAAGGGAGGGTTCCTGTTACCGCTCCTAAGCGTCGCCGTGCCGTTTCTCACGAGCTTGATAGCAAATCGTTAGAATGGAGTATGCCGAAAAAATGTATTTAGTCCCTCACCATCAACTGGATAAGCTCAAGAGTGAAAATGCTCGCGAGAACATTCAACAGGCTGTGGAGAACGATTTGGACGTCGCCATAAGAAATATTTTAGTACATAGTGTAAAATAGTACATGTGTAATTTCGTAATTACAGAAAAACCAATATATGAGTCTTTGGAGGTCTTGCTATCCGGGGGTTCCGGGGCCGTATGTAGGATGAAATGACCGTCTTCGTCATCAAAATTGTACCAACTTCTAGGATATTCGATTTCAGCGAGTCTTCCCATTGTCCTTTTAAGTCTATAGCTTTTGCTAACCTGGTTGTATAGGAGGATATGCGATTTTCAGGATAAACCGACGACGATGCATTGCACGGCAACGTGACGTAGAACCTGTGATCGTCCATGGGGGTCCTTCGCTGGTATGATCTCATCCGTTAAACGTCGGGGTGTTTTAAGTCCAGCAGAGTTTTTTATCTATGTAACTATTAAATTTTGAAGGCCACCCTAGCCATTTCACTAAAACAAGCGTAGATTTCCCTTGTTTTTTCTGACCTAAAATCTTTTCCACCTTAAAAGATTTGTTTTTACTCACAATTATTTTTTGCAGCTCTTTTTCGTAAAAAAAAAACCCCTCGATGACATCGCCGTCATAATCGGTGTCCTCGAATACGCGAGGATACGGTGAAATATTCCTCCATGTAGTTCTGCTCATAACCTTTGGCAAACGGGCCTCTCACTTTAGAAATCCTGACGACGTCGCCGACTTTGAAATTAAATACTGGTCTCTCGGTCTTCTTTATATCACTGTACAAGTTTTGAAACACTTGATCCTCGTTTACTTTGGCGACGTCCACGGGTCTCATTCTGATACTTCGATGATAACTGCTGTTGTACCCCTGCATAATGTCTTGTAAAACATCTATGTATCGACGGGAATTTGTAGCCTTTAAAAATCTCCACATACGACTTTTTAACGTTCTATTAAATCCACGACGCTGGATTTCAAATCGGTAGCGGTAGCGAAATGATTAATGTTGTGCTTTTTCATCACATCTTGAAATTGTTTGTTAAAAAATTCCTTTCCCTGATCCATCTGCAATTTCTGCGGCACACAGCCCTCTTCGAGGATAGACTCGAACGCTCTAGTGACCTCGAGACCGCTCTTATTCTTCAACACGCGAGCCCAGGCGTACTTTCTAAATACGTCTATGCACGTCAGCAGATATTTATGACCATCATTATCCTTGGCGTAGGCGATCATTTCGACGAGATCGGCCTGGAACTTAGTATCGACCCCGCACACGACCACTCTGTTTCGTTTGTATTTTATAGGCGCTGTTTTGTGTAATGTGTAAGCATCCTCACCAGCCAGCCATTCTGAAACCTGTTTATCGCTTAGACGGACCCCGCTGTCTTTCAAGACGGCGTCTTTTAATCGTTTTTTACCCCCTAAAGAGCCTGGGTTGGAGGGCGTATAATAAGCCTCTTTCATGAGCTCCGACATGCTGCCGTTGCAACCGTTGGAAAAGAATGACGTGTACAAGTGGTTTGAATCAATCTTTTATTAAAAAAACGTTACAGGATATAATACAAGTAAAAATGGATATAATAGAAGATAGAAAATATACATACTATAAGTAAAGCGGGATTAATATAATACAACATGCAAAAGGGATATAATGATGTTACATACACAGACTAAAAAGTAAAATGGTTATAACAGCGATGTTACAGGATACAAAATGGATTAATAATGCCATCAGTGGTAATCTAACCAGAAAAGAAAATCGCGGCAGGCACATCATGTTTTTGTCTAGGATGTAATCGACGTACATTACGACAATTTTGTCTACGTTTTTAATCACTTCAACGACTTTGACAGCGTCGTCCTGATCATCGGACTCATATTCTTTTGATTTCTTCATTAGCTCGGTACAGACATCCGCCACATACGTACAAGTACACAGCAGATCGGTGATCCCGAGCGGGGATTGTGATTCACAGAGCATATCTAGAACCTGTTTTATCATTACAATGGGTGGATCATTACCGTCAACACATTTGTCCGTCATATAGTCCCATGAGCTAGCCAGTCCTCTTATATACGCCATATTTTTCTTGAGATTTGCCTCGCGCACAGTATCATGACACGGAGTATCGGGGTGGGATGCATCCATAATAATCTTGCTCATGAGATCGGTCATCTGGTCTCTGTAATGCTCTTTAAACAATAATTCCATACACCACTTTAGGCTACAGGCTGCACCCATGTTGGAGGTGGTTTGGTCACTGGCCATTCGCGTTGGGGAGATTTTCCCTGAGATCAACGACGTCGTAGACTATTTCCTTGCAGGGTTTGTCCAGAAGTCTCGCCCTGATTTCTTCCACCTTGGCGGCGATGAATGGTTCGTCTTTTAATTCGAGCAGAATAGTCCCGACTGTTCCTTGAATACGATGGGGTTGAGATTTTAACCCACACCGCTCCAGGAAGGTAGTGATGATGGAATGAAAAGAGGGTTTAAACAGCTTGCCTAAAAGTTCGTCAAAGTGTGTGTCGAAGTAGTAATTGGGAGGGTAAAACAGACAGGAATGTTGCACCTGGCTAGGATGGTTAATCGCACAGCCCTCGCACTCATGCTTCTGCTTGTCGTTGATGAGATGTTGCAGCAAAACCACGGTCGCGGCTTTTATGATTTTGAATCTGACGTCGCTGAAACATCCGTCTGTGGCGTCGAAGCCACGATTAGAATGAGGAAGGGTCCGGTCGATTGTAGATGAGTCGTGCGATTGCCGATCGTTATGGAGCCCGAAACTTTTGTCCCCTCCGTGGGGGCAGGTGTACTCGATCATCGGATCCCAGTCTAAGCTACGTTTGATAGCCAGACCAGAGTCGTTTTGGAGGTCCGAGGGTTCAGGGGTGACGATGTTGCCAGGAGCCCAATCGTTTTCAAAGCATGATTGCAAGTCTATGCGCCGTCTGACCGTTTTAGCTGAGACCCAGTCGTTGTGGAGGCCCGATGGACCGCAGGCATCAGTCAGAGTATGTAGGGTTGCGTCGTCGTTGGGAGGGTCGAGAATGCTGCCAAAAGAGATACCGCAGCTGCATACGTTATCGTCTTCAGCCATGGTTTATAAATGCTGCTCGGGAGGGTCGGGTCGCTGTATTTTATGATCACTGTGGAAAAGGGGGTGGGGGCGTTGGAGTGCTTCAGCCTTGATTTATATACAACGCTTGACAAGGTCCGACCGCCAAGCTTTATGATGGCTGTAGTGAATAGGCGGGGACGGCAGAGCGTATGTGCTGCTCTGCGCACATCTCTCAGGGTGGAACAGCTGCACTTTAATTTTGTTGTATCCGTCTTGCATGTTGCACCATTTGAACATTTTGTTGATGATTGAAAAAACCCTATTCAGTAGATCCAGATCGCACCACTTGAACAAAAATTGCATTTCATACAGATTGTGATGCTCGTTAGGCAGGATGTGCCACAACCGAGTGTTGTTGAGCTTTGTCTTGTCTTTACAGCAAAATATGTAAACAGAATCATTCGGCTTCTTTTGAGTATGGTCACCCACCACACGGTACCGGACATTCGGGGTCTCCCTGTCCCACTCCCCCACGTACAAAGGCTCCTCGCCGCCGTCATTCAGATCCTTCCAGACACGTTTGTAAAATGGAGACCAGTCTTTTTCAGGAAATACCAGACACTCGTCTTCCCCAGCCTGAAACTCACCGACGCCGTCAGTGGTGTAGAGCGAAACAACTCGAGTTGGTTTGTGAAATTTGTATCCGAATACACGGTTACTACACATCATAAATTCACCTTTAGTCCATTCCGAAATTTCATGGAGAAAACTTGTCAAACGGATGTGTTCGAAAGGTTTTCTCGGCGCCATAGTCAGACTATCCGTCATCCCGTTGCTCAGCCCCACATCTGGCGATTGAGGGGAGGATAAACTATCCATGGTCATGTAGCTCATGTTTCCCTTTCTGGTGGTGCATGTAGAACACACTGACCCCATTTATATACTGCTCAGGAATGTAATGGGAGGGGGCGCAGGCCTGTGACACAAGCCATATAACCACACACAAACCCATATAACTAGGACAAAGTTCAAACAACCGGCAAAAACATCTGTTCTCTTCATATAGGGCAAAACTACCCGTCAAAACTATGATTTAGGGCTAACTAGGTCAATAGGGCAAAAGCTTCTGTCAAAACCACATGATCGATGCGTGGGAGGGGTCAATAGGTTAACCCCATGACCTCATTCGGAAAGTTCAACCCATCCATCATAAGGTCACCGGAAGTTCAACCTGTCAAAAGGTCAAAGGTGCAGTATAAGAACTACTGGCAGCCATTTATGCTGCGGCGCCCGGGGAGCAGTTGGGGGTTCGATGCCTTGCTCAAGGGCACCTAAGTCGTGGTATTGAAGGTGGAGAGAGCACTGTACATGCATTCCCCCCACCCACAATTCCTGCCAGCCCGAGACTCGAACTCACAACCCTTCGATTGCGAGTCCGACTCTCTAACCATTAGGCCACGACTTCGCAGTAAAATTGTGTGTGTGTGTGTATACTTAACATATTTTGCAGAGCGTGCCAGTGTCGTGATGTGTCAGATGATTAACATTTAACATGCTTGCTCCCAACAGTACTTCCTGAAGTCCTTCACTCTTCCTGTGCTTTAGTGCACTTACATCAAGTTGAGATTACGCTCGCATTATACATCGCATTCACGTCAGATCTACATTAAACAAAATGCCCAAGAGTTGCATCGCACTCACTTATCATTTCATTATTTTACTGCTGAATGTAAAGGATAG
Organism: Carassius carassius; assembly: GCF_963082965.1. Classification (NCBI taxonomy): domain Eukaryota; kingdom Metazoa; phylum Chordata; class Actinopteri; order Cypriniformes; family Cyprinidae; genus Carassius; species Carassius carassius. Next base: position 27,710,899 of record NC_081767.1, on the reverse strand, counting down.
TGCCTGCCACACTGTATTCTGTTCTATCTTCTCTCTATTCTCTTTTTCCTCTACTTAGCTCTAGCTCTGTCTTTCTCAAACCAGACTTTGACGATACACTCGCACACAAATGCACGGAAACGCACTTACTGCTAATGCATTCAATTTGAATGGATTTTCAGGTAATATTATCTGTGTGTGTTAGCTATGGATCACACAGGAAATGACTAAAGATTAGAGCCACCCCGCTGAGGGTAATGCACTAACTCTGTTATTTGCTAACTCTGCTATTATTCTTATACTTTCTTATTCACACATGCAGACAGACATAAACACACTTATTGCTGAATGAATCTTAAAGGAATAGTTCACACAAAAATGTGATTTTGCTGAAAATATACTCACAGGCCATCAAGAGGTAGATGAGTTTGCTTCTTCATCTGAACAGATTTAGAGTAATTTAGCATTACATCACTTGCTTGTAAATTAATGTGATGCTTTTATCAGCTGTTTAAACTCTCATTCTGATGGCACCCATTCACTGCAGAGGATCCATTGGTGAGCAAGTGATTTGATGCTAAATTTATCCAAATCTGTTTGCATAATGAATGTCCTGAGGGTGAATACATATTCAGCAGATTTTCATTTTTGTGAGAAGTATTCCTTTAAGGCTTTTACCTGTTTGGCCTAAAGGAAAGGCCAAGAAAGTGCAGATAATGTTAAGTCTTTCTTGACCCTTTCAATCATACTCCCACATAACTGTATCTTACATCACTTGATTGTGTCTAACTATGTATGAGAAAATGACTTAAAACCTCTTGCGCTTCTCTGGAGAGTGTTGAGGTAATTACAGTGAGTGCTGGCAAGGCATGGTCAAGTGATTTGCGTGTGCGTGTATTTGGGAGCGAATCTATAATCACATCTGAATGCATACTGCTGCCGTTATATTACATCAACACTTCTTACATTGAGTGTTCATTTTCTCCATTGATCTTCAGGACTGCCCATAATCCTGGGCTTTGTATCCAACGAAGGACAAAGTTTCATTTTTCCATCATGTCTTTGGTTATGCATCATCACCATGTTGATAAAAAGCAAACATGACGCGGGTATACGAGATGAATAAAATCCTTGTCTTTTCTGTGCATCACTTATGTCAATAGAGATGGGGGAAGTCAGGCGCTAAATTACCCATTACACTGTCCATGCATGAAATGTTTCATTTGCATATTTAATCATGATATGTGTTGGATGTGCCCTGGGCTTTTGGTTTCCCCATTGGACCCTCTGTACTCGTTCAAAATATGGAATAGAACAGGCATATTCAAAGTGTGGACTGCAGTCTGGACCTGGACCTCGGCTTTGTTCCAACTGGACTGTGAGACACAATGGCAACGGCAGCACCAATTTACCATTTCTTGATAAAATGAGCTGAGTTTCAAAACAACAGAGCAGTTAGCACTACAACTAATCAGGATAATTTACTGTAATGATCTTTCAGCATTACAGTATATCCTCTAATACAGGTATATTACATTAAAGTTCCAAGGTGTGGTCTATTTCCTTCCCAGCAGATGTCAAGACTATATATATATATATATATCGGTGGGGATTTCTTTAAGACTGCAAGGGAAGCTCAGCTTCCCCTCTAAAGTAAAAAAACAACAACGGTCAAATATGTACTATTGTGTATTATGTATTGTGTTAATCAGCTACATGTCGGCTGACTCGATTTTCTTCTCATACATTCCCGTAGCGTCACAGTGCATTTCCCTGTTGAAGCCGAGCGTCCATTGACTTCAATGGGGCTGCTTTGAACAGTTTTTTCAGTGCTCTGAAGCTAGACGGTCATTGGATAAATGCTGCGATTATGTCCCGCCCACGGACGCTCAGCGTCTCTAGAGGTGAATGAGGAGTGGGCTGGCCCGGACTCCGGGCTTCCGCGTGATGATTGGAGGATCTGTCGATCTCCTTTTGACTGAAAGCGGTCTGCACCATAAGAAGTCAGTAAAGCTGTTGCACGCTCAGTCCCATGATCGCGGATTTCTCAAGTGTATTCGAAAGACAAACTGTGGCAATATTTTTTGATATTTGTAAAATGCAGAACCACCACAAAATTAAATTGGTAACTAAGACAGATTGCAAATGTGCGCGCGCACACACACACACACACACACACACACACACACACACACACTATAGCCATCTAGTGGTTAAAGTGATTTATTACAATTTTTAAACTGAATTTTCCAAAAAATGGGCAAAAATCTTACATTAAACCTTATAAAATTATCTATGGTATCCCCATGTATGAAAGTTAGAAATCTGGGTCTTTTATGAAGTGAATTTAACCTGAAATGCTTTTTTCTTTTTTTGTAAAAAAAAAAGCCTATTTAAATAAATATTTATTTATTCATAGAAATGTAAAAGATTTAAATCATCCAAAAACTGTACAAAGTTTAGTAAAAACATAAATGAACAGAGTAAAATTATATTTGTAAAAAATGTAAATATTTTTCTATTACAAAATTAAATTTGTCTGGGGTCAAAAAGACCCCGAGTGTCACTACATATAGTGATATATATATATACATATACATATACATATATATATATATATATATATATATATATATATATATATATATATATATATATATATATGTATATATATATATATATATATATATAATGTAAGAAACCCAAGATATTGGGTCATCATAGCCAAAGCCAGTGGCTTCTGAGATTATTCTATTAAAAAAATACAGGCTTCACTCAAGCCCTTCCCATGTGCTTTGCTTCTCTGTAAAGACACTAAAGTGCCATGAAGTGCTGTTGATGATGCAGTTATTTTAAAAACAGAAGCAGAATCACTGTGAGCAGAAAAATAGATCGATACTTTTGCTAAAACACTGCAGAAAACAACAGTGCTGCAAATTTAGTTATTTTACTTATCAAACTCTGACAGTTCCAACCAGGTTTGAGACCATCTACACTATTAATCACTATGATAAGAGCATGTAAAAAAAAACATATAATTGCTAAAATTGGGAAAATTATTAGTAGATGGCAAGGAAAGACAACATAAACTCTGAAATTAGTTAGGTAATTATTTTCTGCTCATGATGAGAGAGTGTGTTTTGATTATGTGTGTTTTAAGCAAAATATAATAAAAGTCCAGACTTCAAGAGGAAAACTCTGAACAACCATGCATTATCTTTCTATTACATGGCTTTCTGCCTTACATATTTATCTAAATGTAAAAAACAACAACAAAAGCTTGATGAAACATCTGATCTTATCTTTGAATATTCATATCAAATTGGGCTCAACAGAATTTTTTTATTTTTAAATAGAAGCCGCTGGCCCTGAGAACTCAATATCCATATTATAATTATGACCAAAGCACAACTTTATTTACTGTAGCTTTCACTAACGGTACTTAATACTACTAGAGTTATTATAGTTTTGCAATTTTATGGTTATTTTTGTTTTGCTTTGTGCATTTTTAGAATTCTGAAAATCTTCATTTTATTTATGTAATGTTTTATTTTTATTTGATTTGATTTAATGTATAGGTTTCAGTTGTTTTTAATTCAGTTAAAATATTTCAGAAAAAGTTTTCATATATTTTTAGTTTTCAAAAATGATTGTAACACTGAATGGTGTATTTTTCACATTATACCCAGAAATAGATGATATGGGTAATATATAATTATGTAGTTGAGCATCCTGTTATTAGTCATTTTATTGCTATTGCTAATCTGTTACATAGGCACTAATTATGAAAAAGGGTTAATCAGTGGATAGAAATCATTAATGTTTGTATTAAATAATTGTGATGATTGCTGTTAGATCTGGGTTATCAGATCTATTTATTAAGACAACACAGAGATATAAACGCAAGCATGTGCTAGATAATAAACCTTTCAGTAATGTTACTACTGTAAATCACATGCGCAGCACTGCAAGAAACAAATGCAGAGCTTAGATGTGCTTTATATAGTTGTATTGACTGGTTAAAGCTAGAAATTTAGGTGGGTCTGAATGCCATCTTACAGAACTTGGGTCCTCATCTATGAATCATGAATACATGGTGGAAAATCAAGCTTAAGTTGTCTCATTAAGTAAGTCTCATGAGGGTCTATACATTGAGTTCCATTATATCTTTCTTCATCAGTTACTTTGCTTCATAAGCAGAGTTGCTAATGAATCAAGGGATTTACCTTGATGTGTGTGATCAGATATAAAGTGTGCGAATAGTCAATCACAGACACACACAGCAGTTATGTATACTTCCTGTGAAGTTAGCTGCTAAAATGCCTTTAATGGTCTAGAAAACAAGAAGGGTTTTTAAAGGCAATAAATAAATAAATAAATAAAAATAAGTATTTTATATACAGTATTTTTGAAAAGATTGTGAAAAATGTGTGCTAACCAAGGCTTCATTTATTTGATAAAAAATATAGTGAAAACTGTAATATTGTGAAATATTATTAAAATTGAAATACATGTATTTAAATAAATTCAATCTTCAATCAAATGTTAGCCCCTTGACTTTGTATCATTCTATTCCGACTCTTCCGACTCTAAGTTGAAGTTGTTCTTCTCATTCCATTTAATTCCATTCAGTAACATTCCAATCAAAACATTTTCATTATAAAACAATTCAAACATTTTCATTAGAATGTTGGATCTACTGTAATTGTGGATAAATGTAATACCACACCTGCCTAGTCTGCCTACATATTTATTTTCATATATTTCTCATAAACATTTTACTACTGGCTACAGAGACTAACTAATCTAATCATGCTGAAACTATCTAATTGTGCTCAAACAAACACACTTTGCTTAATAAACAAAAGCAGTGATATAGAACCAAGAAGATTTACTCTTGACTGAGGAAAAACACTCACAATGAAGCTATGCACATCTAATTTCCACTCCCACTCTGCACTGGCAAGAAAAGACATTTCATCTTACAGCTACACCTAAGGTGGCCAATGACAATTATCTCTAGAAAGTCAATGATGTTTTGTCCGCAAGATATGTCATCTGTCAAATGCCTCTTGTATTTTCTGACACTGCATCACCATGTAAAGAATCTCATGTTGTCATTTTGGGACAGATGAGGCCAAGATCCATGGCGCACCCATAATTTCCAGATGAATCAGAGAGTTTTCCACTGTTTGCTCTGTCAGTCTAAATGAAGTCTAACAGTTTATTTAACATTCCTGAGGGGCACAATAGCTTGTGTGCCAAGCATTGGTTGTTTACACAACTGAATGTTCTGTCCTTATTGTTGTTCACTTTAGCTTTGCTGCAAACTTTCTAATCCCAGGCCATTTCTACTGAATACACGGTTAAATCTCTTGCATTGTTGCACACAGATGCAGTTGGTTCTTTCCGGATCAGTGACTATGGCAAGAATATCTCATTCAAGGGCAACCACAGCTTAGCCTTACTTAACTTCAGATATGTTCCTGTGGGCTATGGTTCAGTTATGGAATGATGATTTAAACAGCATTTTAAATATTGTTTTAAGTTGAAAGGAAGCTGTCAGAACTGGAATGTTGTGGTGGTTAATTGTTCACTAATTTATTCAGTGACACTTACTGAAGTTACATTGACAAGTGACTGTGTTTGTTTATGAGTAAGTCATTCAGTAATATTCTCAAAAGATTAGTTTAAAACACTGATTTGGTTTTATATTCTCTAGATATGGCTCCAGGAATAGTACTTTACCAAAATTGATATCTAATTAGATTTTTTAAAATTGTCTATTTTTTTCTCCAATTTGTAATCAAACTGCCAAACAATTTGTCAACCAAATGACAATAAATAAATAAAACATTATTATTAATCAATCAATAAATGAATAATTAAAACAAATCAATCAATCAATCAATCAATCAATCAATCAATCAATCAATCAAAGACTTTTTAATTACATTTTAATTTTAATTTTTAACCAGATTTACTCTGATGCCAAATTGGACAAATGACTTACCCCCTTCCAATCACTGTCAGATCCTCATTCCTTATTTCACAACATGTCACAAACTCAAAAAAAAAAAAAAAAAAAAATTATATTTAGAACATTATCATTCAGAAGCACTGTTTTATACAGCAGTGGTTCTTTATGTTAGAGTTTATGGATCTTTATTCCTGCCTTTTTGTTTTTCTTAAGTCTGTAACATCTACTTTCAAAGCCATTATGGGTGTTCTGGAGCTCAGCCAATCAACTACACATAATTTCAACACTCTCTCAAAAGGTACTTGATATACTTCTTAAAATGTCTATAAATTTTAACTTTCAAAATTCAGTTTAGGAAACATCTAATTCAGTTAAGGATACATCTCTCCTCTTTTTCACTAAGCAAGTAAGTGAAATAAATATTGTATTTATGATCCATATTGTTAGAGTATTCAATTATTACTTGAGTTAAAATGGCCCATAATTTTAAAGCTATTTTTGAAGTTTTATAATTTTTTTCTTCTAACATCATCAAGAGCTCAAATACTGTCCATTCATACTTTTAGTCTTGAAAACCATAGATTGTTTGAAATAATGTATTTTAAGTATCTACAACAAATAACAAAAACAAAAAGCTTTTTGCGTTTTGACAATATACAGCACAATATAACAGCATTAGCAATACCAATATTATTATGGGCAGGTAGTCGTACTGTTGAGTTTCTGTCGCGCAGACCTCAATCAAATCTCATCTGGGAGCTGCATGAGAGACATTAACCTCACCGTGTTGTTTTGTGCCATGCTCCTAATGGAGGGTAACGAAGCAAGGCCATTAGACTTTGTGTATACCATTCAGAGTGCCGAAACAGATAAATAGATAATTAAATCACATCCTTAATTGCGTAATAGTGCTGGGAGTGTGGTCAGTGCGACTGACGCCTAGGATTCGATCTGGGTGTAACAGAATTCATTCTCATTCCCTTGTATCCTCTAGAGGCTCCACAATTCTTGGTGGAAAATGTTACTGATAGGTGTATAGGCCTTTCAGCAAAACCTTGCCTTCACTATCAGAGCTTGGATTATAGCCAACCACCTGCCTTCTTTATCTTGAATCAAACTCCTTTATGGGTACAAAGCAAATGTAATTGAAAATTTTCTTGCGGAATAGCCTTTTATACTTCAAAAAACGAAATCCATCTATCTTCAGATCAGTCAGAGTTTTGTAACCTGCCACTCTGCATGGCTTCCATGGCTCACGGTAGTAGTTTTTTCTTCCACTCTATCTAATTATTCTTCAGATTTATTCAAAAAGGGTCTTTCATCATTCCCGAGAACAGCTATGCATCAGACATAAATTTGATTTCATAACCAATCGTTGACATAGTTTTGCACAGAAATTACTTTACCTGATCATGATCATGAAGTGAATGTTGTTTTCCGGTGCGATCATATTAGTTATATTTTAGCATATAACATATATATATATATATATATATATATATATATATATATATATATATATATATATAACATATATAACATATAAAGCATAAACCCTTTTGCGTGTCTACAATTATGAAAGGGTTTAATTTATTATAAACAATACAATCACAATCCTTGTGCAATGGCATGAAAAAACTAATTTTACATGCAGTTGTGAATGGAATTTTGCAGTTTAACTGTCATGATTTTTGATGTAAGCCTATATAAAGACTTTTTTCCTGTGAAATGATGACAAAAAATGGTCTTGCATTTGATTTGAACAAGCTGAACCTTCCTTTTTGAAGGAATAGTGCAAAAAGACACGTTAGTCATTGAATTACGTCGCTATTTTCTGTCACAATCACCAGCTGGAGTGCCTTTGATTACCACCAGAGGGCACTCCATCTCATACATCCGTCACTCATCCATCTTGGACTCCATTTCCCATAATTCTTTGCCTGGACTCATTGTCTCGTTTCTGCTCTCACCCTATAACCCTAAACCTACTGTCCATTCCAAACGGGATATATTACCCTCCAAACTTTGGGCCCCCATGATCCTTTGCACAAGGAAGTTGTTTGGCATCACCATTACATGTATGTATAGTATTTTTCTATACTACTGTAATATTTATACAAGTCAGATTTGGTACATTATTATGGTCAAAACGGCATTGTACTTCAACAAAAAATTACACTTTACAGCTACCTTTGTGAGTTCATTCAAATGTTTCAAATACTCAGACAATATACATTACAAACACATATTACATTACATTACATATACAAATATGCATTAACGTAAAATACGGGGGTAAATCAGTGTACAAAACGTGCAATGAAGGCGCCTCCTTGATAGCCTTGTTAAGATAACACAGAAGCGTTCCAAAAAATAGTTTTTTTTAATTTTTTTATCACTACACCCTTCATCCCTTCGGAGCCCTCACTCCAGAGGGTAAACCCTTTGAAGGAGTTAGGGCATAGGGATGAGCCCTTCCGAATGGAACACAGGGTGTATTGCCTGGTTCTCCCATGTCTTGGTTCCTGGTTTTGTTTTGTTTTCCCTGCCTGTTTTTAGATTACCCTTAGCCTGTGTTTTTGCCCTGTTGTTATTGTAAATAATAATAATAATAAATAAATAAATGAATAATACAAATAAAAAAAAATCTAAAATTAGGCTGAATTAATTTTATTATTATTATTATTTTTTTTTTTTTGCTTTTTCTGTGCGTTCAAGAGCTATTATTCAATATCTGTAAGACTTTAGGAACCAACCTCAGACAGTCATCTTTCCAAAGAGACCAAAACCATGCATATACTCCAAATGGTTCATGAATAGTGTTCAGTTTACTTTGGGTATGCCTGTTTTTGGCAGTTTTTACAGGAATGATAAGGGTTAAACCTGCAAAATATCTCTTGAGCATCAGCAACACATCAGCTCTCAAATCATGTCATTTATAATTCAATCATAATAATCAATGCTCAAGTAAACAAGCATTGACCTTTGGGCTTTTGTCGGCAACCGCTGTTAACTGTCGGCTAGCGGAAAATCAGTTAGTCTGACGAAAGGTACCATCCCGCTATCAAAAAATATATTGTAAGAATGTTTTGATAATGTTCACGTTCCATTTTATAACTTTGCAAACATTATGGGAATGCTCTTGTTAAATGTTCTATAAACATTCCGATAGTAGTAACATTTTAAAAACATCAGGTCTAGATGAAATGCCAACTAAAACATTTCATAAATAAAATATGCAGAAAACTGAGAAATCTGAACGAATGTCCTGTTAACATTAATGGAAGAACCAGTTGGTAAATAATCTTGTTATCATTGTTAGCTATCATTGTTAGAGAGTCGGACTCCCAATCGAAAGGTTGTGAGTTCGAGTCCCGGGCCGGCAGGAATTGTGGGTGGGGGGAGTGCATGTACAGTTCTCTCTCCACCTTCAATACCACGACTTAGGTGCCCTTGAGCAAGGCATCGAACCCCCAACTGCTCCCCGGGCGCCGCAGCATAAATGGCTGCCCACTGCTCCGGGTGTGTGCTCACAGTGTGTGTGTGTGTGTTCACTGCTCTGTGTGTGTGCATTTCGGATGGGTTAAATGCAGAGCACAAATTCTGAGTATGGGTCACCATACTTGGCTGAATGTCACTTCACTTTCTCACTTTCTTTTCTTCTTTAGCTGTGAAACTATCACTGGGGCGATATCCTACTAAAAAGTACACTTTATGGTTTTAAGGTACTGAAATGTACCTTTAAGTTACTAACAGGTGCCATTTAGGGGTAAATAAGGTACAAAGATGTGCCTTATGGTACCATTCACACAGACCCCCCACCCCCCAGTGACAGCTTGGTACCCGAGAGTCTGGTTATTCCAAAAGAACATCCAAACATCCGATGTTTATTGAAAGTGAGTGTACTTTCACACACTGTATGTCCCCTAGTGCATGGCATCCCCAGATGCCATTAAAGATGTGAAGGATTACATAGCACCAGGGCTGGTGTTCCTTTCATATGGTATTACATGTGTCCAGCGAGGACCTGACTCCACTATTTCTACACGATGCTCGGCCAAATATAGACGTCTCCTAATTTGACAAGAGCACATAATGGGGTTTATAATTAGCCCTGAGGTCATGGAAGTTGTGCTCTGCAGTTCCTGCACTGTCAGGTTAATAGCTATGCCTGCGGGTGATGAGAACTAGAGGATGAAGAGATAAAGCAGTACGACCTGCAGTGTCTCGTGCGGTTTGACAGCCACATCTATGAAAGCGAGCCAGCCTGATAAAACGCCTTGTACTAATCACATAAAACTGATAAACTGCAATTAGTGTGAATTCGTAATAATATGTGCTTGAGTGCAATTAATTAATAGGTTACTCTTATAAAATGGGAAGCGGAGGAAGATTGCATTGTGGGGAAAATTATAATCACTAGACAAAACTGTCTGATTTCACAAGCTAAGTTTAAAATTGAAGAATAAAAAGAGAAAAGAAATAAACACTCACAGAAATACTTTATTATATGTCTGTAGGTGTTTGTTATATAATAAAGGAATAGTTGTCCCAAAAAAGAACATTTACTCACCCTCAGGCCAACCAGGATGTAGATGAGTTTGTTTCTTCACTGGAACATATTTGGAGAAATGTATCATCACTTGCTCACCAATGGTCCTCTGTACTGAATGGGTGCCATCAGAATGAAAGTTCAAATAGCTGACAAAAACATCAAAAATCCACGTGACTCTGGTCCATAAGTTAATGTCTTGTGAAGCAAAAGATGTTATTAACTTAAAACTGTTGAAAAATAGTCCAAAAACAGTTCTAAAGAAATATTTTGATGTATTGTTGAACTCTCATTTTGATGGCACCCATTTTCTGTAGTGAATCCACTGGTGATTAAGTGATGTAATGCTGAATTTCTCCAAATCTGTTTTGATGAAGAAATAAATCATCTACATCTTGGATGGCTTGAGGGTGATTCAATTATGAGCAATCCCTTAAATAGCAATAGGAATAGGCTATTTATCACATTGTCTAAGCAAAACTTTAAAATTCTTTTGAGATTTTTTAAAGTTTTGAGACTATTTCTCTGTGAAATTAATGGTACGATCCATAAATCTTATTTTTTCAGTTTAAAGGTATTGAGTCAATCCTGTTTGTTCATTTTAGTTCTAAATGTTGCTGATCGATCAACTGCCATTTTGCGAACACTAGCAAATTTGTTTTCACCAGGCTCACAAAGACTCTTTATATATGCAGAAAAAAAGTAATTTTAAAAAGAACAATACTCTTGAAATGAGGAGAGCAAAGCATGGATCTAAATCAAGTGCATTATATTTATTTTCTTTCTATAGCCATGAATAGCAGTTATACAATATGATATTCAGAGACCATTCTGGCTGATATTGTTTATTATCAAGAGATCCATGTTTTTAGGAAATGAACCATGGGCAGTCTATAATTCAGCACATCCATTACAGTGTAATTTACAATCAGCTTACTGAAAGAAGAATGAAAGCATTGTCATTATTCCAGATGTAAGGACTTTTCAGAGCTGAGATCAAACAATGGTCTTTAAAATGAACAGTCAAGGAATCACTTACGTGTAGCCCCTCCATGGCAATAATATTGCATCCTTCAAAATCAAAGAACATAGTGGCTATAAGACTATCTCAGTGCCATTGCTGTTATAGCCAGGGTATTTTAATCTGTGAATGAACGTTTGAAATATTCTTGTTTGTCATTTTTACTGTTTTCCCTATCGCGCTCAGACTGGACTATTTTGACTATTAACTTTGCGACTGCTTTGACATGATGTTTGATGGTATTTCGGGTCACTATTTACACTGTTTGACTGATAATACGATTCCTAACCTATTAAAATCAGGGTCTGATAATATTAATATTATGAGAACTAGATAATAGGGCTTTGCAGACCACATTCTTCACAGGCTCCTGGTTCGGGCCCTTCTGTCTGTGTATTCAGGGGCCACTTTTGTTTGCCTTCATGAAGCCTCAAACTGGCTTCTGACTGAATTGCCTTTTTTTGCTCTCTCTTTGAACGTAATTACAGTCTTTCTCACTGTTGCATTTTGCTTGTATACACATATGCCATTGATCTATTTCCTTCTCAACCTCTAAGATGAGTTGCTCTTCAGACAGCTACTGCTTTTATAGTGATGGTACAGTGGGAGCTCAGAGGCAGAAAAGATGAGTGGGATGAAAAAAACAGTTTGAAGGGAGTCATTAAAAAGAGACTCTAAACATACAGAAAATGTTCATGTCTAGAGTGCAAAAGATTCCATAGTTTTCTAAAGTTCAAATATGCTCATATATTCAGCTCATATATTCAGTTTGGGGTTTTGGAGGCAAGCCACTCCAAATTCCAAACTCCAAACCTTTTTATAGTAGTGCTATATATGTCCCAAAATATTTGGACACTTAATATATCTGAATGTTATTGTATTAAACAACAAAATATCAAACAAATGATTTTTTAAAGTAATGTGGGAACTCTACTAAACTGCATTTAAGATTTTATTTATTTATTTTTTACTAATGACTAACAAAAATGTTCTTATATAATAGTGAATCTTTCTGCAGGTTTCTTCGTTACACCAGTGGCGACAGCCTTTATGAGTGAATCACTCAACACATAATTGAACCGATTCTTTCAGGATCAAACAAGTGACTGTTTTTATGAGTGAGTCACTGAATCATTCACTAAACTGATTCGTTTAAAAACACAAATTCATTTAGAAAGAAACTGTCACGGTTCGTGAATGCACCGTCTCCAGCTGTAGTCATGTTATGTCATGTTGATTGGTTCATGTGGGTGTCGCCACTGATTAACGCCCTGTCTTTCGTCTCCTGTTTGTCAGATCGTTGTTTGAGGTCCTTGTGTTGATGTCAGTTCGTGCTCCTGTGTTCCTGTCCTTGCCCTGTTTCCTGTTTCGGTCTCCTTTGGATTATCACAGTCACTCACGGATTATCACCACGGATCACCGATCTACCACAACCGTCATCGCTACCAACGCACTCAAATCACCTACTCACCTGTCTGTGCTGCCATCGTGGTTTCTGCGTCACTTACCAGCATTCTTCCATCACAACTCCTGTCAATAAACTACCTTTACTTGCATCTGCCTCCTGTCCTCCAGTGTTAGCGTCACAGAAACAAGTGAGGTCTCTGTGGGAAAATGTAAAAGGAAGTGATCAATCTGTAAGTCAGTCATTAAATAATTCAGGCATTCTTATTAGCTACATAAATGTATAGTTAAATATAGATACATACACACAGCGGTGCACATATGTTTTTCAGCCTGGTTCTCAAAAGAGAACCTGGAGATTTTGTGTGGTCCTCACACTGCACAAAGTGTGACCCATTAAATATGCAGAACCTGATTTTACCAAGTGAGACATGTTCCTGGGACAACATTGTGATTAACCAATCAGATTTGAAGAACCAGTTTATAGATTTTGTGAAGTTTATGCTTAAAATCACTGTTTGGTGCTTGTACATCAGTGTCATTCATCTATCATTTCCTCTGATTTTAGGGATTACTCATGGTTAAGGTTAGGTTTAGGTGTAGGGATATGGTCAAGAATATATTTTTGGAGTAAAATGTTGTGCAGGGTTAACAAAATATGTTGACCTAGGAACACATCTAACTCAGCAAAATCAGGACGTGCATTATATATATATATATATATATATATATATATATATATATATATATATATAATAGTGATATTATTAATATTTTGTAAAAAATAATAAACAAAATAATATAGTGTGTTAATACTATTATATGTTCAAATAAAAAGGGAGCATTAAATAAAATAAAAACAGGTTCCACTGAGACTATTTCTATTTTTAATATGAATTTTTTTAAATTTTCTAACTTAAAGTCAGTAAGCTTTTATTTTGGCGGGTTGCCGGCAAGTAAGTATATGTGCTGCCAATTGTGTTATGCTTTTTTAATTATTATTATTATTTTTTTTTTTATTAATTGTTTTGTGTTTTTTCGGATTCAACACAAAATTGATTTGACATTTCAGAAAATGGAAAGGATTCACAAAACACTGTCAATAAATTATTTATGTATTTGTAATTGATTAATTTGAAGATCAACTGTGGTTGATAGATGCTGTTTATGTATTTAAATGTATTCACGGATCATAATTAAGCACAGATTGGAATTATGGTTGCATTTGATCCAGACCTAAAAAATGAGTCAATGCACCAATTAAAAATGAGTGAGATGTGATAAAATGAATAAAAAGGGCAGATGATTTCAGCTTAGATTTGTGGATGCAGATCATTCCCAGCCCTGGTGATAAAGATGAAGGGAACAGTGCCAGACAGAAACTTTTTGTGGCCAGTATTAATGTGTGGAAGATGGACAGTCTGCGAGCGAAAGATAAAAACATTTCAGTGCTTCTGCACTGTCTTGAGATGTGTTTACTGGGCTCAGCTATAATCGGAAGTTTTTGTATGGAGAGGGGTTGTGGCAGGGTCATTGACTAAAAGCTTTGGTGTTGGATCTGATGGGAATAAGCATTTGTGTGTTGGTTGGTGGGTTTTGAAAGCAGTGTTTTTGCAGATTGGAGATGGAACTTCCAGCTCTTACACTGGAGAGGTCGGGGCATCTAATCCTCTGTGATTTTTAAATGGCATTTACTAGCAGAGGTCACTGTCTGTCTGACCCGCTTCCCCATTTACTTACCTGTACATTTCTCTCATCCTCTTTATAGCTGGACTTACCATTGGGCTTGACTGGGCTACAGCCCTGGCTTACCCATTTATGCTTGTTTGATTTGTTCAGTTATATGCCAGTCAGAAACTGTTAGCCGCATTTCCACTGCGCACCGAAGGGCTAAACGGGCCAGCAGGGGATAACAGCTTCCAACTACATCCTTCAAGGCCATAATCAAACAGCATAAACTGGTATTTATGATTATTTCACATAGAAGAAGGACACACGTATTAAATCTTGTATGTGCTGATTTATTTGATTACATGTCTTTAAACCGCTGATAAATTCTGTTCACACAAATGAGTTTTTCCAAATATCTGCATGATTGCAAATGTACAATAAACCAGAAGCTACTAAGTTATGTTCAGACACAAAATTTAGTTTTGCTCTGTCAAAAAGAAAATAGAACAAACAGCAAAACGTCTGCGTATCCATGCAACACGGTGTTTTGTTCCTCATCATTAAACAGACCAGTAAATGATTCAGTCAGGCTGCAAGGACAGTCATTTTCTAAGTTCAATGCATAGCTTCTTAAACAAATCGGTTGATTTATGGATTCAACTCAAACATTAAGATAGTCACTTGCTGCCACCTAATGGAAGTTGAAGTTTCATATTTTAAAAAAGTAGCTTATTTCATTTTTGCAATAATTTAATATTTCTACAATTAAGTGTTGTATTCAAACTTAATTTACGAAAAAGTAATCTATGTATTTTGTTGATAGTGATTTCATTTGATTGTTTATATCCAACACGTCTTTTTATTCAGACTGACTTTACTGATTACATTTAAGAATCTGACATAAGAGGACACAGATATGACAAGTTTTTATAATACTAATACATCTCTGGCTTTTTGATCAGTGTCATTTCAGGGTTTTGATCTCTCAACTGAGAGGGCATCCTGTTTATTTTATTAAAATGATTCTTTAATATTATATCTAAATATTGCATATTAATTATATATGTACCTGAAAGCATATTTTAATTTGTGTGTAATATGTGTTACTCCATAATGCTGTTCTAGTTGAGTGCATTTGTAGTGTTTCGGTTTAGGGCCGAAAACATAACCTCAAGCCCAAGGGACCCTGGCGCCCTAAATCCAGCCCTGCTGTTTAATCTAATCCATCTGAGATTGGATGTTGGCAGTATTGGCCGCTGTAACTGTCACAGCACTCTCATCCAGTGTAAATGAGAGAGTGCTGCCTGGCTAACTGCACCTTTCCCTCCCTGCTAAAATTAAGTCACTCTACAACTATAAGTATGTGTGTTTTGTTACATCCTAAGACGTATGTCATTGTTGCTGTTAATACTGTGTATTAACTCCATATGTAACTGTGCTTCATTGATGCCTGACATCCTGTTGGGAGTTGTAGTTTTTCCTGGTTTTCCTCTGTTCCTCCCTGTCCTCTCACAGAAGACCTAATTGATGTCACCTGTTCCTCGTCAGAGCTGTGGAGAGGAGCTTGTATTTAAACCGAGGGAACGGACAAAACACCAGAGAGAGTTTGGCTGGTCTGTTTTCCCAGTTGGTGGTTTAAGCAGTGGTGCTGCTTTAAGAAAGCCTGTTGTATTTGATTGCTATTGTGTGATCAGGGCCTGTAGTGTATCTTCAAGACAGCCTGTTGTACTGGCTGTAGTGATTAGAAATTTGTTTTTCTTTTTTCTTCTGCCTGCAGACGCAGTAAGGAGGTGGGTGCCACTTTTATTTTATCAACGTATGCTTTTCTCCTGGTTTTGTGGAACAGTGAGGAAGTCAGGGAAGAGACATGTTGTTGATTTTGATGTTTTCTTTGCTAGGTAAGTTAGATTACTTTGTTTCAGTTAGCATCCCCTTTTTTGTTTGTTATTTTGGCCTTAACCCCCTCCTGAAGCTACAAGCGTCTTATTCTTTCTTTTTGAATTGTCCATATTGTTAAACCTCTAATTTCTCCTTATCCTTTAATGCTGTACAAAGACTTTACATTGTAAATAAAATCTTGAAGAGTTTCCATGAGTGTGAGTGCTGGGATTACAGATGGTCAACTCTCTCTCACTATTTTGTTTGCAGGTTCAACGACACAATTGTTAATTTTTCTTAAATGGCATATGTTACTCCCCTTGTCACCCCTAGACACAGAGGGGGACGTAACAGTTTCCTTGGCCGCTGCAATGCAGCATTTCAAAGATTATAAAAAAAATTATTTTTTCCTCTCTGTTGATGAAGTCACAAGCCTCCCGGTTTTCATGAAAAATATCTTAAATTCTGTTCCGAAGGCGGACTAAGCTTTTATGGGTTTGGAACGACATGGGGGTAAGTGATTAATAACAACATTTTCATTTTGGGTTTGCACGATGTGCAAACTCAATAGCAAATTTGAACATTCAATAGCAAATACTTAAACTAAAAACGAAACATACTAACAGTAGCTTATTCAGAAGCACCAGATTGTTGTTTCAAAGTCAGAATTACCTCTTCTCCTTGGTTCACAATATGGTCGTCCATAAAATTTGCTTTTCTTTTGTAAGTAATCTTAAAGATTCCTAAATGCATCTACTTTCGGAAGGCCTAATAAAGTGATTTTGCTTTCACCTAGATACACACAGCATCTCCCTGACATGACTGTTTCAACACTAACTGCGGTTACTGAAGCCACGCCTTCTTTCTTTGCGTGAACATTTGGGTGGCATTATGCAAATTTTCCACATAGTGACGTGGGGGTGGTGTTAGAACGAGCTGTTTTAGTGGGGCATGGCAGAGTCTTAACTTTGACAAAGAATATCTCTTTGGATTTGAGACTTTATTCTTTGCAAATTTACAGATCATCTTCATGCACCAAGAGTTTGTAAAACTCCAAAGAGAAAGGAAAAAACTGAAATCGCATCATATGACCCCTTTAACTCTGGTCAGTTTTTCAGTTTGTCAACTGAAAGATCTTTTGAGATTGATTGTTTCAATGTGGACTTATTAATGGATACTTATAAAGGTGATCTTTTTCTGTCTGGCAGTTGAATGTGGGTAGAACATCATGTAAGCTGTAGACAAAAGACATAGTTTGTAGTTTTTGCACACCCTTTTGAAAAAGAGAAATGCTGTTTCAGTATAATTTTATGCCTTTTGTTATTTTAGCCTTGATATCTTTATACAGAAGCAGCAATAGGAGATTTTACATGAACTCAAAACTAATCTTTTAATTATATTTATTTATACAATAAATATTTATTTGTATTATTTATAATATTAAAGCCCTCCCCCATTTAGTATCTTGCCTAGGGCACCAAGTAAGCAAGGAAAGCTGTAAAAAAAGATATGCTAAAGCTGTTGTTGTCAGAGTTGTCATTATAAAATGATGAGGGTGCAGAGGCACTATAGGCTTCAGTTATTTTTTCTTGAGGGGACAGCCAGAGAAAAATAAAGAATGAAAGACAGACAGAGATATGGCTGTTTAGTAGTCATCTGAAGTGCTGGATGTAATTAGAGCGAGGTCATGCATTCCCTCCTCAGACTGCAGCAGAATACAGCGAAGAAGAGAGATTGTTTCATCTAGCCTTGTCTTATGCTGGTATTCTCCTGGCAGTCTTTAAAACTACTTGTCTCCATGGAGTTCATATCAAGCTCCTGCTCTGCACATGTATGGACATCAAAAAAATCAAACTGAAGCAGGCAGAGAGAGAAATGGGAAGAATGAGCATGACACATACAGAGAGTAAAAAACATCAGAAGTTAGGACTGAATGATAAGACCAAATGACGTTTCTTTCTTTTCCTGACACCTATTCACATAGTGGTATTGTTATAGAAATGAGCATTTGTCATGCAGGTCATTCTGACCTAGTTGGATGGAACAAATAGACATGCACTTGGAAGGGCAAGATCCAACGATACATCAGTCTAAAATACGTGTGAGAGTTTGTATCATTGCATTTGTAGGCAGGATGTGATGCATCCAAGGCAAAAGTCAAGCTACTGTCTTCAATATTAAATTAGTTAAATGTGACCAATGACAAACATAAATATTTTACTTATGAATGAATCAATCCCTGCATCTTAACATGCCTATTTCCCTTCTATACTATATACAAAAAACACACCCCTTCATAGTATTCATAAAAAAGTATCTCATTTACTACTGATGGGATTCTGAAGCACGTATTCAATGGACTCTTTACTATCCCATGAGGCCACAGGAGAGGACTGATATGGTATGCCACATGACAGAGGCAACGTAAGTCTGAATTTCATTTAAACCAAATGTAGTATCTACTATCGATTTAAAATGCAGCATTTGACTTTTTTTATGAATCATTGATTCATTAAACAGTTTCATTTGAAACAATGATTTGTTCAGGAACAAATCAAGTGATAGTCTTTATGAGTGAGTCACTGAACCATTTAATCAACCTGTTTGTTCAAAACAAAATCTTGGTGACTTTGCGTCTTTTGTAAATGAGTCATTGAATAATTTCAGGGATACTGGATGCATAAATATCCATTTAAAATAATAATAATAATAATAATAATAATAATAATGTTTCCTTTATTCATAAATTAATACAAAAATGAATAAATTATAAAATTAATATTAAAAATTATACTAAATATTTTTTTCATTGCACACAATGACATCATAGATCAAACTTTGCAGGGAATAGGGACAAACAGGTTGTGATTTTGGTTAAAAAGTGTTAAAAAGAGGCTTTTTTTTCAAACTAGATTAAAATCTTAACTGACATAGAGTAGAAGGATTGGTAGTTTAAACCATGTATTCTTCTGTTAAATTTGTATTCTCTGCCTTGGGCACTTCTAATTAAATTTTCAGGAAGGTATAATTAAAATCCGAAAATAAATAAATAAATGGATATTTATTTGTCTCAGTGGACTGTAAAAACGGCACTAAACAACTTAATTAAAATCAATCGTGTGAGATTTTAGGTTGAAAAGTGTTCATTTTGACCTTTTGTATTTCCCCCATGCAATTCAGTTCTTGAACTGTCTAAACAGACTATGGCACCGACAGAAGAAATAAGAATATTTATTCATGCTGCAGCTTGGTTCTTGTCAGCAGCTCCTTGACTAGGCTGACCTAGCCTTGCTAATATATCCATAGACCTTACTTGATAATTTAACTGCTTAATAACCTATAATTCATCACTAATTGGCAGCAAATAAGCTGTGCTTAAATGTGAACTTGAACTAAATTTGCTTATTAATTGCTGATGTGATTCAAGTTGTCACAACTGTCAAGCTTGATAACACCGGGTCGTCTTAACAGCACACTCTCTCTCATTTTAGGTCCAGTTCGTTAACTTCACCTCCTTTTTTATATGTCATCACAGTGTGTCACGAGTTGTGTCTGGATGTCTGTTTATAGCTGCATGGTGTCAGGATCAAATAACTCTGAAATCACTTTGTAAGACTAAATCCTCCCTGTTTATCCCCATTGCGGCTGATAAGACGGCGCACGGAAAAGGTGATGCAATGCTCCCTGCTTCTTTTAGAATCACAATCAGGATCACAGTTACTTTTATCTATATCATGTGTGATACTAAACTCATGTCAGAACAGTTCTACACACAAATCATTTTCCTTTGATGCGTGGTGTTAATTGTTTTAATGGCTTAAGAAGGCACAAAGTTTAAAGTATTACAAAGAAAATATGCAAATATGGCAGACAAGGCCAGCCAATTACAAACTGAAAGAACATGTGTACAAACATCTATCAGACAGTTATTTTGTGTTCCAATCATAGGGTCAAGGTTATGCTGGGCACATGTACATATTTTTATTGTAATTATTTATTTATATATAATTTTTTTTTTATATAAGTTATAATATACAGTATATTAAATAAGGTTCATTAGTTAACATTAGTTTAACTAGTTTAGGTGAAATAAGCATGAACAATACTTCTACAGCATTTAATAATCTTAGCTAACGTTAATTTCAACATTTACTAATGCATTATTAAAATCAAAAGTTGTGCTAGTTAACATTAGTTAATGCACTGTGAATTAACATGAACAATGTACAACTGCATTTTCATCAACTAACATAAACAAAGATGAATAAATACTGTAACAATTGTATCTATCATTATTTGTTCATGTTAGTTAAGGCATTAACTAATATCATCTAATGGAACCTTATTCTAAAGTGTTACCTATAAATTAAATATAATTATTTATTTATGTGTTTATTTAGAAATTTATCATGGTATAGCAGGGTAAAGTTCCACGGAGATAAAAGGGAGACCATAGCAAATATATATTTTTTGCAATCCCATATGATTCGACATCAAAAAGAAAAAAGAATGACTAGTTCAATGACATTCCAAACAAGAATTTCTCTCTCTCTTACTCTCTCTACTGTTTGTGAGTGTGTGCGTGTGTGTGTGTGTGTGTGTGTGTGTATATATATATATATATATATATATATATATATAATCTTATATACATTTAGATAATTTATAAAAAAACAACAACAAAAAAACATCAAATACATCAAGTAACTGTTTATTCGTTCTTCACTTGGCACATTAATTCATAGAAGGAGAGATCAATACTACAATAGAGAGTGAGAGTGAAAGGGCAATGGAGGTACATTTCCAAGTTATTGACTACAAAGGAGGGAAATACTTGTGTAAAAAGCAGTGGATACCTTCAAAGGACAGTTAGAAATACAAAGCTAAAGATGAGCCAGCATTGGTGAAGAAGAAAAGGTTTGTATCACTGGTGCAATGTCTCACTGGTGTTGAGAACACAAAACAAACCAAAGAGAGGTGCAATTCAATAACAAAACCCTGGTGATTTTCTGAAATGTGTCCTTTCAATGTGTGTTCAATGTCTCTCTCTGAGGTGGTGAAATATAATGGAAAAAAATACTACAGTGCTTTTTTCTGCATCTCTGTTAATTCACCCTCAATGCTTTATGATTTAGTATCTGTACTAGAGTGTTAGTCTGAAGGCAATATAGACCATTGTTTGAACTGAGGATTTTATTTCCCTTTATCCAACTTTTCTTTAGTGATTTCAAATGGTTTTTCACAAATATTTTGTAAGGTGTTTACAGAATGGCACAGACACTATGAATTGTCATTTTCACATTAACAAATATGTTAACTTCAGCACAATATTTTTTTCTTGATTTATTAAAACAGGATAAATTCCTATGCTGTTTTAATTCTGGTTTTAATTCCTGATAGCAATTTAGAATGTGTAATGTTTAAATGTGTAACTATGAAAATGATGACTAATATGTAAATTGAATTTATATGAACTCACTATTATTAATAGTATTAATAACTATTATTTTTTTAGGAAAGAGACAACAAAGGTACAATGTGATGTAATCATATCGCCGAAGGTAGTCATTAATTCTTGGCTCCTCTATCACTAAAAGACAAGATACAGTAGAGACAGGATTCATCAGCAGTCGATCCAAATTTTTATTTTTCTTACTGACAAAGCTTGACGCTGCAAGGCCATACTGTCACATGAACACAATTAATGCCGCTGTTCTTGTGCAGCAAACAGGAACTCTGTTAGGAAACCATAATTAAAACTTGGAAAATAAATGAATATTTTTTGCCTCAGTGATCTGTAAAAATAGGGAGTGTAAAGTTAATTAAAATCAATGGTGTGAGATTTCAAGTTTGGGCAGATGGGGGAAAAAAAGCATGTTAGCATTGGCAGTTTCAGGGATTATATGACAAAGGACATATATTATCCCAAAATCTCAACACCTCGGATATTACGATATATAAAATATACTTGAAATGGAAGAGTGATCTTGTGAGTGTATTGGGTTGGGGATGACAAATTACAACAAATTCTTCTTCTTCTTATACTTGTCTTGAAAAAGTCATCTTAACACATCCTCCAATTAGAAAGCTGCTGAACACTTGAAGAGGGTGTAATTACAGAGGCAGGTAAGAGTTGACTGGCCGCACAAGGGAATGAAATATGAAGGACATGAGCGTTTTGACTGTTGAGCACCCAGCTGAACAAAAGGCCTATGGGTAGATTAAACACGTAACAGCTATAACCTTCACAATAACTATTCATATCCGCAGCTTGGAGATTCTGACACGTCTGCATATTCCTCATGTAATGTATAATATATATTTCAGACAGATATGTGAATGGTCTCTTTTTACATTTCCAGGTTTGGAATGTGGAAGAAAACTCTGTTAATGCATTTATTTATCCATTTAGCATGGTAAAGCAGGGTAAGGGGAGACCATATCAAATATAATTCTTGCGTTCCCATATGGTCATACATCAAATGAGAAAAGTCATTATTGCATTTCCATGACATTCCAAACCTGTATTAACTGTTACCCTGTCCCGTATATGGGACACCTACACTTCACTATATTACTATTAAATCTAATCTATATATATATATATATATATATATATATATATATATATATATATGTATATATATATATATATATGTATATATATATATATATATATATGTATATATATATATATATATGTATATATATATATATATATATATATATATATATATATATATATGTATATATATATGTATATATATATATATATATATATATATATATATATATATATATATATATATAAACTATATATCGTTGGAAAGGTCTAAGACTCCGAAATATATATTTTACCAATGTTTTTTGTTAAAAATTATGTAGGAAAAGTAATAGATTAATTTATGTCAAGAGTGCACCCTCAAAAAACTACATTATAACAGGAGTTCTGACCTTTGTTAAAAAAAGACTTCTTTGTTGCCTTTTTCTCTATCACATTTTAGAAATCATCAGAAATTATATATCAACTGAAAACTTAAAATCTCAAAATTCATCCTTTAAAACCCATTTTAAAATCAGACGTTGCATTATCATGTAAATGGTACATCAATATCATGTTACAAAATGTTTTCATTCATGAATTATAAAAATTTAAGTTTGGAACGTGCACTATAAAGTCTATGTTCAAAAAATTGAGTGACAGGAAATCTGTTTCGCATGGAACAGAGGATGCGGGGGAACATAAAAATGTCAGTGTCAGGTGGTATAAATGTGTCACGGTCCACACAAGAACGGAGGAAAACAAGATCTAATTGCAGTAAGTTTTAATTAAGGGAAAACCGTACATCAAATCAGTCCAGGCAGGGGTCAAAACCAAGGTGGCAATTAAAGATAAAACAGGTACAAAATAAACGGGCAAATACAGAACTCAGGACTGGCATGATAAATACAAGGACTCCGTAACATACTAAAACTGACAGGGTATATATACACAGGGAAATGACAATGCTAATGGTGAATTGGCTGAGTGCAATGATTAATGACCAGGGACAGCTGAGTGCAATGAGGAGACAGGGATCGTGGGGAATGTAGTTCAGGAAGTGACAGACACTGTGGGGTAGGAGGACATCTAGTGGTTACCCAGGGAACACAAACCAGACACTGTGACAAAATGAGGATACAGATGTTTATGTTGAGCCCAATATACTAGTGGATCCTCAGATCTTGTGAGATTCACTTTGGATAAATATTGATTTGATTGATAAAGATTGTTAGTAGTCTGTGCATGCTTGTGCAGTGCTCGATAATGCCTGAGCATGGAGGAGGAGTTATTGTTGTATGTCAGCTCCTTTAGGCACAGCAAGCATTTCACCTAAAAACATAAATGAATAGACATGAAATATAATACAGCCTTAAAGTGAGTATTATTATTAGATCAAGACAGTAAAACAATAATAATAAACATAGCTTATTGTGACCAACCATTTAAAAAAAACTCCCAGACAGGGGAGGATTTCCTATTTCTTGCTGGCTCCATTACAAGGAAAAAGGAAGAGGTCACAAAAAGCAAACTAATCCAAAAAGGCAATCCAAATCAAAAAGCAGTCCAGTCCAAATCCAAAAAACCAAAGCAATCCAAAAAATCTTATCTAATTAATTTAACAATACTATAATATAACTACTCTAATTAATAATAACAATATACTATAACTAATATAACCTGATATAATCTAATAATATACTGCCCTAACACATATATGACACAATAACGATGATGACACAACTAAGATGTCGTCATCTAAGATGGCGGCGTGATCACATCGCGAGGCTCAGCGTCTTACCAGATTTCGGAAATTAGTGTTAATCTACCTGGTTATTTCATTTGTGTTCGTGCGATTCAGCTATGCGAACTACAGCTATACTAAACAGTCACTTTTGGACATCAACAAACGGTGTTCCAACATAGTTTTAGATCATCCTTTCGACTTCAGCGAACTCCCGCCGCAGCTACTGAGATCACCGCGGACAAGCGGAGATCACTCGTACCGACCAGAAGTTCTCGGCGTCGGCGTCGAGACCGTAAACAAAGATGGGGAAAGTGTGGAGGGCTGCATGCTAAGCTAAGGCTAAACCCACATCAACCAGCTCTGCCCAGCATCTTCCTTGCCAATGTACGGTCTCTGATGAAAAAGATGGACGAACTAAAGATCTGGACCCTCAAACAGAAATGGCTTATGGACTGTAATGTTATGTTTTTCACTGAAATATGGCTCTGCAACGATGTCCCAAACAGCGTGGTGCATATGGATGGACGCTCTTTCTTCAGGGCTGACAGAGTAGCAGCAACCTCTGGTAAAAACAAAGGTGGTGGAGTATGCATTTATGTTAACAAATCATGGTGTAAAGACTCTGTCATTGTTGATACCTACTGCTCTGCTGATCTGGAGTTCCTGATTATCAAGTGCAGGCCATTCTATCTACCACGTTTACTTGCATTGTTGCTGCTGCAGTTTATGTACCTCCGGACGCTAATGCTAACGTGGCTATGAAAGAACTTTGTGCTGCTATTAGCAAATTACAAACCCTGCACCCGGATGGAGCCTTTATTGTTGCTGGGGACTTCAATCACTGCACTTTAAGATCTGTTCTCCCTAAATTTCATCAAAATGTCTCCTGCACTACAAGGGAACATAAAACACTGGACCACGTTTATACTAATGTGACTGATGCCTACAAAGTCACACCCCTCCCCCATCTGGGTCAGTCTGACCACCTCTATTTGTTCCTGATCCCCAAGTATAACCCGGTTATCAAATGTGTGAAACCTACAATAAGGACTGTTAAAATCTGTCTGGAAGGTGCTGACTCCACTCTTCAACATCAATTCCAGCACACAGACTGGAGTGAGTTTGCTACCCAGGCCACCACAAACTCTCAGATCAACATTGACAATTATACCAACTCTGTCCTGGAGCACATCAACAGATGTGTGAGCAGAGTGACCACACATAAAAAAATAAAAATTTTCCCCAATCAGAAGCCCTGGATGAACAGAGAGGTTCGCCTCCTGCTCAAAGCAAGAGATGCAGCTTTCAGGTCTGGAGACCGGGAGGCTTACAGCTCAGCCAGAGCCAACCTGAGGAAGGGTATCTGCCAGGCCAAACTCAAACATAAACAGAGGATTGAAGAACACTTCAATTCTTCAGACCCCTGGCGTATGTGGCAAAGCATACAATCTATCACAGATTACAAACCACCTAACTCTGTGCCCCCCTCCAGCTCTACCTCCCTCCCAGACGAGCTCAATCACTTTTATGCTCGTTTTGATCAAAATAATAAAGAGATCTCACTCAAAGCTGAGCATCAACCCAGTGAACTGCCTCTCACACTCTCCACATCAGATGTTTACTCCACTCTGCATAAAGTGAATGGACGGAAAGCAGCTGGCCCTGACGGAATACCTGGTCGTGTGCTTAAAGCCTTCAATCTGTCCCTGGCCCAAACAACTGTCCCCATTTGCTTCAAAACCTCCACCATCGTGCCTGTACCGAAGCACTCCACTGCCTCGGTCCCTAACAACTTCCGTCCTGTTGCACTCACCCCCATCATTGCCAAGTGCTTTGAGAAACTGGTTGCATCCCACTTAAAATCCTGTCTCCCTGCTACATTAGACCCATTCCAATTTGCCTATCGCAACAATAGGTCAACAGAGGACGCCATCTCAACGGCACTTCACTCTGCCCTCACCCACCTGGACAGTCAGAACACACATGTGAGATTGCTGTTCATAGATTTCAGTTCTGCATTTATTACGGTAATCCCCTCCAAGCTGATCTCCTCAGTCTGTTAAGTTAGATAACCTCTCCTCCTCCATCATCACCCTGAACACTGGAGTGCCACAAGGCTGCGTACTTAGCCCTCTCCTGTACTCCCTATTCACCCATGACTGTGTTCCTGTTTATGGCTCCAACACCATAATCAAATTTGCAGATGACACTACGGTGGTAGGTCTGATCAAGGATGACGATGTTGAGTTTCAAGTTTCTTGGCATCCACATCTCAGATGACCTCACCTGGTCCCTAAACACCTCCACCCTGGTCAAAAAAGCACAGCAGCGCCTTTACTTCTTACGGAGCCTTAAGAAAGTTCACCTCAGTCCCAGGATCCTTGCTGAATTCTACCGCTGTACCTTTGAGAGCATACTCACAAACTGCATCTCAGTATGGTACAGCAATTGCTCTGCATCTGACCGCAAAGCACTCCAGCGGGTGGTGATAATTGCTCAACGGATCACCGGCACCCAGTTAACTTCCATCGAGAACATTTATCAGAAGCGCTGTCTGGGCAGGGCAAGAAACATCATCTAGGATGCCTCTCACCCTAACCATGGACTTTTCACCCTCCTTCCATCCGGCAGGCATTACAGGAGCCTACGCTCTCGAACTAGTAGGCTCAGGAAGAGATTCTTCCCCGAGGATGTGACACTTCTGAACTCCACACCACCAATCTAACCTGCACCTGCTCTTTTACTGCACTGGTCACAGTACTTTCAACAATACTTTTGCACACTCATCCAACTGTATTTATTACCACTGTTCTCACGTTCCTGCTATTCATAATGTATATATAATCCTTCATTGCTCTGTTCATAATGTACATACAATCCCTACATTGCATTCATATTTATATTCTGTATATACTCTGATCAATATTGTATCAAATATGTATCATAGCTTTATATAAAACACTATATTCTTGCACTTTTGGCTAGATGCTAAATGCATTAAATGCTAAATGCTTTGCCTGGACTCATCTGCTGTTTGCCCCTCAGCCTTGTTTGTTGTCATGTTTTCCCTTTAGTTAGTTAGTTACCATGGTTTTTAATTAGCTCCTCCCCCATTGTTATCCTGTTAGTCTCTCCCTATTTATCCCCTGTGTGTTTACCTGTGCCCCTGCATTTCTGATTGCTCCATCATTTATCTGTTCCATGGTTTTGACCATTGTCTTTTTTACTGGATTAACCTGTTTTCCTGAGTTTCCTGCCTGGTGTTTTATTTTGGACTGTTTACCCTGTGTTTATGCCTCAGATCAGTTCGTAACACACTACTTACTACTCGTACTTAGCCCTCTCCTGTACTCCCTATTCACCCATGACTGTGTTCCTGTTTATGGCACCAACACCATAATCAAATTTGCAGATGACACCACGGTGGTAGGTCTGATCAAGGATGACGATGTTGAGTTTCAAGTTTCTTGGCATCCACATCTAAGATGACCTCACCTGGTCCCTAAACACCTCCACCCTGGTCAAAAAAGCACAGCAGCGCCTTTACTTCTTACGGAGCCTTAAGAAAGTTCACCTCAGTCCCAGGATCCTTGCTGAATTCTACCGCTGTACCTTTGAGAGCATACTACATTTGCCTCAGTGGCCTCGTTTGTCATCAGTCACGTGATTTCCATGTTAACAACACAAGCCTTGAATCGCGGCTTCATCTGGCACGCCCCTTTTTTCTCGACACAAGCTCCGACGCCTCGGTTCAAATGTCACATCACTACCCCAAGTGCAGTCACAAAAACCATCAAGCGCTACAAAGAAACTGGCTCACATGCGGACCGCCCCAGGAAAGGAAGACCAAGAGTCACCTCTGCTGCGGAGGATAAGTTCATCTGAGTCACCAGCCTCAGAAATCGCAGGTTAACAGCAGCTCAGATTAGAGACCAGGTCAATGGCACATGGAGTTCTAGCAGCAGACACATCTCTAGAACAACTGTTAAGAGGAGACTGTGTGAACCAGGCCTTCATGGTAGAATATCTGCTAGGAAACCACTGCTAAAGAAAGGCAACAAGCAGAAGAGACTTGTTTGGGCTAAAGAACACAAGGAATGGACATTAGACCAGTGGAAATCTGTGCTTTGGTCTGATGAGTCCAAATTTGAGATCTTTGGTTCCAACCACCGTGTCTTTGTGCGACGCAGAAAAGGTGAACGGATGGACTCTACATGCCTGGTTCCCACCGTGAAGCATGGAGGAGGAGGTGTGATGGTGTGGAGGTGTGATGGTGTGGAGGTGCTTTGCTGGTGACACTGTTGGGGATTTATTCAAAATTGAAGGCATACTGAACCAGCATGGCTACCACAGAATCTTGCAGCGGCATGCTATTCCATCCGGTTTGCATTTAGTTGGACCATAATTTATTTTTCAACAGGACAATGACCCCAAACACACCTCCAGGCTGTGTAAGGGCTATTTGACCAAGAAGGAGAGTGATGGGAACCCAATCGAGATGGTTTGGGGTGAGCTGGACCACAGAGTGAAGGCAAAAGGGCCAACAAGTGCTAAGCATCTCTGGGAACTCCTTCAAGACTGTTGGAAGACCATTTCAGGTAACTACCTCTTGAAGCTCATCAAGAGAATGCCAAGAGTGTGCAAAGCAGTAATCAAAGCAAAAGGTGGCTACTTTGAAGAACCTAGAATATGACACATTTTCAGTTGTTTCACACTTTTTTGTTATGTTTATAATTCCATATATAATTCCAACGGAGTGTATCATCTTCGGCAACCCAAACGGTTCAGCGGTGAGTTTGGGGGCTTTGGCTCCATACCTTAAGCCTGCTGTCAGAAATTTAGGGGTTACTTTTGATTGCGACATGAAATTTGACAAGCAAATCAGCAATATTGTCAAAATGAGTTTTTTTCAGCTTCGTCTTCTAGCTAAAGTTAAGCCTTTTCTTAATAGGCATGATCTAGAAAAGGTGATTCATGCTTTTATTAGTTCGAGGTTGGATTATTGTAATGCTCTCTATGTAGGTTTAAGTCAAGGCTCTATTGCACGACTTCAACTTGTGCAAAATGCTGCCGCTCGGTTTTTAACAAATACACCTAAGCGTGTACACATTACTCCTGTCCTCTATTCCTTACACTGGCTTCCAGTACAGTTTAGAATAGATTTTAAGATTTTGTTGTTCGTTTTTAAGGCCCTAAATGGCCGAGCACCGGAGTACATAAGTGAGATTTTAACCCTGCGTGAGCACAGCCGGTCGTTACGGTCTTCAAATCAACTGGTTTTAGAAGTCCCAAGGTCAAAGTACAAGCGTTGGGGTGATCAGGCGTTTGCAGTTGCTGCCCCAAGACTTTGGAACAAGTTACCCCCTGATATCCGTACAACTGCAGATGAAACTCTTTTTAGGTCTAAACTTAAAACCCACCTGTTTAGGATGGCTTTTAATACATAGTAGTGGTGACACAATTTCCCTCTTGCTGTTTTCTTTTTTGTTATATGTATTTATTGTATGATATGATGTTTATTGTATTCTATGATGTGAAGCACTTTGGATACCTGACGGTTGTTGTAAAGCGCTATAAAAATAAATGTTGATTGATTGATTGATTCCACATGTGTTAATTCATAGTTTTGATGCCTTCAGTGTGAATCTGTGACGGTGGGGTGAAGGAAAGGCTGGAAACAAATGCGAGTTAACAGTTTTTAATGAAAATAAACAAACACGAAGGGACAATGATGCTGGGAAGACGACAATCCAAGATGGTGGTGAGGAGATGAGGAATCCGGATGATGGCGGTGAGAAGGCAGCAGGAGAGGATAGCGCAGGAACTGCGGGGAATAGAGCCGAAGGTAAGTGTTTGTAGCTGAGTGGAAGTGCGTAGAGTGGATGAAGTTCTGGGAAACACGGACATCCAATGCAGACAACACTGAAGCCGACAAACATGGTAAATGACATTAAACAACGATCTCACAAACACAAGACGTGAGACAAGCAAATATATAGGGGATGAGTAATGAGTGACAGCTGCTGCTGATGACAATTAACGGAGACGCCCACAAACTAATCAGTGCAGACGCGAAACACACAGACTTCACCACAAAGTGCAAACACCCAGAGATCACGGTTTACCAACCGTGACAGAATCTACAATTTTCATAGTCATGAAAATAAAGAAAACTCTTTGAATGAGAAGGTGTGTCCAAACTTTTGGTCTGTACTATATTTAGTTGACATTTATTTTGTTGGTTATCTGAACCACTCAGTTCTCTCATGCCGCTACACGACCTTAGGTGGACTCTGGATTATATCAATGTTGCATTGCAGCTGAGTGGTTCAATATTCACTGTGGGAGTTGCTGAGGAGAATCCCGTCATGACCAGAGCCTCTCCGCAAGATGGCTGCCACGTGAGAGCATCCAGCTGTCATCATGGATGTCACGCCACAGTCTTCAGTCGTCACGAATGCTACTTCCGTGTTCCCAGTCTTTTTGAACATCGAATTTGAAAAAGTGCAGACATTTCAAAGGCCTTTGGGGCTGATCTCCAGTTTGGTGAACCAACTGCTGGTTTCGACCAGAGCAGCTGGCATCTCAAGAGCCTTAGCACTGGCTGTCACAGAGGCTGTTCCCCTATCCTCAGAGCTCCCTGTAATGGCGGTTGCCATCTTGTGTGTTTGGGCTACACATTGCCCTGTTACTCCTCCTGAGCTTGTTCCAGTCTGTGAATCCACTCCTGATCTCTCACCAGTCCATGAGTCCACTCTGGAGCCATTCCGGTCCTTGAATTCTTTCCAGAGCCTTCTCCAGTACTTTTGTTTTAGCTCCAGAGCCCATTCCAGTCAATTAATTCACTCCAGAGCACACTCGACCACCAGAGCTCAGTTTAGTGTAGGTGTCATCCTGTGAGTTCTCTGCCTGTTCTGTCTTAACCACAGAAGTCGTTGAAGAATTACCTTTCTGCTTTGATGCAACCACAGAGGTTGTTTATGAGCTTTTTGCCAGCCCTGAGATATCCCCCAAGTTCAACCTGGAACACTCTGTTAGCCCTGTCACAGCCATGGAGGATATCTGCGCTCTTCGTCTGTCCTGTCATGGAAATGAAGGACATCCCTGAATCCATTGTCTGCCCTGTCGTGGCCAAGAAGGCTGTCCCTGAATCTCTTGTCTACCTGTCACGGCCAAGGAGGCCATTCTTGAGCCCTCGTCTGCCCTATCATGGCCAAGGATGCCATCTCGGAAATGTCTGCCTGTTCTGTTACAGCCACAGAGGCTGTTGTTAACCTCTTTGTGCTCTCTTTATCAGCTCTGCCCTAGTGGTCTTCAGCTCTGCTGCTCCGCCCTGCCTTCCTGCTCTGCCCTGACTTCAACTCCACGTGTTCCACCCTGACTACCTGTTCAACTGCCTCTGCCCTGGCTTCCTGACCTTCTGGCTCAATCTCCAGGCCATCTTCCACTCCATGGACCTGGCTCTCCAACCTGCCCTCTGATCTGCCTCCACTCCGCCTCCTTCCTGGTCTTCTCTGATCTTGTTAGGAGCATCTGGAAGCTGCTCCTCAGGAGGGGGGTATGTCACAATCAACAGCTGGACACCAGAGGGCACTCCTCCTCACTCTATTGTCACTCCATCCTGGACTCCATTTCCCACAGTTCTTTGCCTGGACTCATCTGCTGTTTGCCCCTCAGCCTTGTTTGTTGTCATGTTTTCCCTTTAGTTAGTTAGTTACCATGGTTTTTAATTAGCTCCTCCCCCATTGCTATCCTGTTAGTCTCTCCCTATTTATTCCCTGTGTGTTTCCCTGTGCCCCTGCATTTCTGATTGCTCCATTATTTATCTGTTCCATGGTTTTGACCATTGTCTTTTTTACTGGATTACCCTGTTTTCTTGAGTTTCCTGCCTGGTTTTTTTTTTTTTTTGGACTGTTTACCCTGTGTTTATGCCTCAGATCAGTTCGTAACACAAAGTGTTACACGGATTGTCTTTTATTTTATTTTATTTTATTTAGTTAGTTTTTTGTTGTTGTTGCATAAATTATCAATGCAAACTTATCAATAAATTATTATTTTAAACCTTTAACACAGATTTGATGCACATACTGTATGAGAACAGTATTTCATTAGAAATTTTGAGCATGTTGTACTGGGATTACTTTTAAAAGTTGTCAAGTTCCACAGCAAAACACTCAAATTGCCACATCCACCTGCCACACTGAAGCAATAAATGAAAATCTCTGTATGAAATTATAAAACACTGCAGAAGCAAGATGTATCTCAACACCATGACAACCTTTATGCATTCTGGAACTCTGAGATATAACATAACCAAAAACATCTACCTGTTCTGCATAACAAATAAGTGTATGTGTTTTTTATTTATTTATTTATTTGTTAGTGAAGCTGTTACAACTCTCATGGGGTTTAGAAGGACAACCAGCAGCTGATGTTTGATGGAAAACTGCAGCTATTTTCTCACCTCTGTCGTACCTCTTTTTCACAGCCATGCAAAATACTTCATTATTCATCATCAGACAGTTTCCTAGTGGATTCCCACTTTGATATTCTGTATAAATTAGTGCTGCCTTTTTAGCATTAAAGCCCTGGAAGCATACTGGCCTCCAAATGATATATTTTACCTGCAGTCCGGATTTACAGTATATGAACTTTGCTAAACCAGCATTTATTAAAGCCAAATATTCTGTCTCATAAGGATGAGTGAATCCTCTTTTCATATTTAAGTAAAACCGATATTTGTCCATGTAGCAATGCGACCACTAATTGCAATTGTTCACACTGTCTGTTTCATGTTTGAATTGATAGCATGTCGATCTTTTTATGATTCAATCATGAGTTGAAAAGCTGCAAATTAGTGCCAAGGGTTCCTCTGGCTCTCAGCATGATCTGCAGACTTGATGTAGATTCATACATTTATATATAGATTGAGGATTGTTATCTAGACAATGCAGATTAATGATTCAAGAGGCCAGATGTAAGGCAAATGTATCCTCATTATGGCAGTTGTTTTTCAGAGTAACTGAACCTGGACAGAATATGTGACTAGGTACTTATATTAAAAGTTTAAAAAGTATTTTTATTAACATTTAGCCAACTACTGAGTCTATGAATCATCAGTCTAGTCCATTTAGGTTGTTTGATTGCTCATGTTTGAATGGTTGGTGAAAGGGAAATCCATAACAAACAAAAACACAATCCAGCTATGTATTTTCTCTTTTCTATTACACTATTTGTTGTTCCTTCTCTTGTAATTTCCATTGGCTGCATTTCTTCCCATACTTATTTTTGTCTCTTCCACTGTCTGCCCTCACTGTATCACCCCATCACATCCTGGTTTGGTTTTTTGTCTATTCCACCATTGTTGTCTTTAGGTAAATTACTCAAATAGAATCAATGCAGCATCTCCAGACTCTCAATTCCTCTTGCTTTGGCTTTGTAAGGAGGATATTGTGAACTGTTGTGCACACTGAGAAGAATTCACAGGCCCGTGACTCATTTGATGCACCTTGAATTATAATAGGAAAATCTGCTATGTATAAGAGGGTCATCAATCTTACCTGATTTTCCCTGAAGTTGTTTTCCATTTGGTACTGTGTTAAAAGAGGTATGGAGTTCAGACAGATCCTGCCACCAGTGCTTTGTTTCCCCCCGCAAACTTGATACCTGAGAAAGTTGGCAAAAAATTACCCCTTCAGAAGTTTATTCTAAATATATTTGCTCTGACAGGTTCTGACTCCCAATCTCATTGCAGTTAAGCACACCAATCTTTATATAATACTAGTATTATTATCATTTCCCATAGCCAAATTATGATTAACTGCAACTATTTTAACAGTAAAATCAACAACAACAAAAAAAATTCAAGTACATTTTCTAATAAACATTGTTAATCTTTTTAATTGTTAATGTTCCCGTGGCTCAAGTGGTAGAGCATTGTGTTAGCATTGTGTTGCAAGTTTGTGGATTCGATTCCCAGGGAGCACGTCAAAAACTGTTAGCCTGAATGCACTGTAAGTCGCTTTGGTTAAAAGCATCTGCTAAATGCATACATTTATTTTTAAATTTCATCTTGATAGAGATCTTAAAGAGTAAATATTCCAAAATAATATTTTACCAATTCGCCTTATGACCTATTTAGCAGTTATTTTAGTTATTTTATTATTGTTGCCTTAATAATATCACACTTTATATTTTTTGTACACACACTGTAAAATCCAATAGTTTACCTTACTTAGATTTAATTAGTAATATTTACTTAGTTGTTCTACTTACTATGTTTCTAGGTTTCTAAAACGTGATAGAGAAAAAGGCAACGAAGAAGTCTTTTTTTTAAACAAAGGTCAAAACTCCTGTTATAATGTAGATTTTTGAGGGTACACTCTTGTCATAAATTAATCTATTACTTTTCCTACATAATTTTTAAGAAAAAACATTGTTAAAATATATATTTGGGAGTCTTAGACCTTTCCAACGATATATAGTTTGTCAGGATTAGATTAGATTTAATTGTAATATAGTGAAGTAAATGTAGGCGTCCCGTATTCGGGACGGGGTGACAGTTAAGGGGTGTTAAAGCTACTTTCAAGGCAAATAAAATAAATTACTTACTGTTTTGAGTGACACTTACTTAAAATAGTCAAAATAGCCACAAAGGAACCAATGACATTAATAAACTGCATAACACGTCTGCAGTTATCTTTCACTAGTTGCATTCACTATAGTTTCCCCAAATCATCTTGAACATTGAATTTTCAATCCAGTGATCAATTTCAGTGATCATCACATAAGCTAACTTCATAAATTGATGTTGATTTTCCTAAAATGGTTTTTTTAACTCACCATTATAGTGATTAGTGTTCCCTTTGCTTGGGCACTTGAACTTCTTTTACACGATTATAGTTTTTTCCTGGTAAAGCACAAATGCAATATGAAATCAGAGTAATTTGGTTTTAAGAGAAGAAAAGTAACAAATAGTTTGCTTATAGAAGGTGACACCCACAGACTTAAACATTCAGCACGGGAATCACAACAATGGTTACAATTAAATTTCATTTATTTGTATTAATTGTAAAAATAACCATTTTATTTTAGGTTTATTTTAAACCTAAACCCCCTACAGTTCTTTTTTAGTTAGTAGAACTCTTGTCTTCTTGTCTAACTAAACTAGACTAACTAAGCATTTGTCAGTACAGCATACTATTCCTTTTTAACTTTACTTAGTTTTTTTCAAGACAATCGGTTTGCATCCTTTTTTAAGTAAGCCCAACTAATTAGATTTTACAGTGCAGTATAAAACGTTTTTTTTTTTACTTGAAATAAAACTTTAACTTTTATTGTAGGCTTATTCCTTCATTGACAAGTTAACTAAACATGTAGGCTTTTTCACTTCACCAGCTGCTGCAAGCATCATGTGACAAGCTTGTTGTGCCACAATAAAATGTGAATTGTGATACATCCTTGAATGCTAGACACTTTTAAAAAACCCATGCTGAGGGAATCAGTCAAAACATTGTGAACTTGTGTGTAAAAAGGTTAATAAAATATATCTGGCAACATTGTAGCTAGTACACCTAGTTCCTCTGGCTGTCATGCTGTGATGCACAAAAACCAAATGTCATAAAGCTAGGGACTGAAAGCCAAGTCAGTCTTTGACTTGTTATTCACATCTTTAAAATGTCAAATTTAGAAATGTACAGTTGAAATGTCTTTGAACTTACAACATAATATTCTGATTTGTTCTTAAAAATGTGGGGATCTGACTTAACTCGAGAAACAGATCTTATTATCTTCAGCATGGTGTGCAGTTTGTGATATGCCACTGAAAACCTTTAGACAGCAAAATTTTGACAGACGTCAAGAAGCTCTCTACCTCTGTCCTTGCAGAATGTCTGAAATATTCTCATCAGTTCCACTTTACTTGTTCCTGAAAGGTTCACTTGAACGGGCTCACTTTGTTTAAAATCTCTCTGTCCCTGTCAATGTTTCTCTTTAGTTCCACTGAGCTTTCAGTTTTACTTTGTTCCCTTTTTATATGCTCTCCTCATTCTGAGTGTCATGAATGCCGCTAAAAGCTCATTATCTCACGTAGTATCCTCTGTAATTGGCACTTATTATCATTTGTTGTGTGTAAATGTTCTAGACCTCCTCACACAGTTTCAGGGCTTTGCTTATTATTTGAGAACAGAGAGGGTCTCGCTCCGCCCCTTTCCAACCCTGTTCCAGCCACACATATTCTTTATGTTTGACATGAAATACTGTTTACTGCAAAGTATATACTACATGTAACCTACAAATTTATAAAAAATAATATGTGTAACAGAATATGTTATACAATTTGTTATAAATGTTGTCACATTTATTTAATCAAATGGCATTCAGTTGCAATTATATTTTTTTTGTTTACACACACACACACACACACACACACACACACACACACACACACACACACACACACACACACACACACACACACACATGCATTATATAGTTATTTTATTTTTGTTGTCTTTATATCATACAATATACTTTTTGTAAATAGTATTAAGGGGGTTTTAATACCACAGTTATTATTGCCAACTAAAACTAAAACCACAGAACATGTTTTCTTAATTGAAATAAACTTTAACTGAAATAAAATGAAATTTTAAAACGTACACATATTTTATTTCAACAAGCTGCCAATGCAACATTTATAATATTTTTTTGGTTTATTTTGATGTATCAAGATAACTAAAAATAAAATACAATTAATAAAACTAAATAGACATATACAACAAAAACAACTATAACAAATACAAAAACAAACTAAAATGATAAGAGAACATATATAAATAGAAATTAAGGCAAAATGTCAGTGAAAACCATAAAAGATTCAGAAAAACCTGAAATCTGATATGATACTAAAATATTCTCATTAGGAGCTTTGTAGGATATTTAGTGAACTATTAATTAGTTTATTTATTTGTGTTATTTATTACAGTTTTAGTTTTCATTAATTTCCAGTTAGTCGTTTTCCAGTTAGTTCCAATTAATAACAATTTCTGCTTTCCTTTTTTTCCCTATCTAATATTTTTATATGATAGCTGTATTTAATACCGTGTTCTGCACATTTTGATAATTGATAAGTAGATATTTTATGCATAGAATATTTGCTGTGCATAATTTACTGCACACTATTGAACTGGTATGAGTAGTATGGTAATATGCTATTCCAAATATAGGCCTTTATCCTGTCATCATCTGTAACATGAGTACATTGTTGCATCTGAGGTCACCTTAAGGATTTCAGTTTGATAGAGAGAGACAGAGAGAAAGAGACAAATGAGAGCCCATGTAGGTGGAAAACTGGCGTTAGTATTCATATGTCTGACCAACGCACAACAGGGTCCTTTTTATATTCATTATGCCTGACTGCCAGTTATGTTCCCATTCCATAGACAAGCTGGAGAGTACGATATGCTTTTTCATGATTAAAGAAAAGTGTAATACATCCATTTCCACACACTGCACCATGTTGCTGAAAATGACAGCAACTCCTGTTCATAACTATTGTGTCTCGTGACTGTTGGCTTTTTGGGCTTATAAACCTGCTGTTAATATGCAAATGTATTTATGCACAGGCAAACTCAAACCTGAGTTGCCTACAGAGGGAGTATTTTAAGGCATCATACACACAAAGACTGTTCCAAAATGCAGGCAGTTTAAATATGCTGCCTTCTAATATAGATAATTTTACTACTATTTTTACGAAGCACCTGTGAGTGGAGAATGCTGTCCCAGAATGTTCTGCAACAAGCTCAGTGAACAAAAGATAGCAGGATGAGCTGAGAAAAATTCTAAATAGTTTAATTTCATTAAATGTTAAAAAATATTTGTTTTAAATAGAGCTAATTGTTATTAAATTTTAAATACGTTCTGTTTATATTATAGGGTATATAAAGCCATTGTGATGCCACTTGTTAATGTGTTCTCTAAAAAGAAAACAGTGATTAAGCTTCTCTATTACAGAAGCTACATTTTATTTTGCTAAATGAATATAAATGATCCTCCACGCTCATGCAGTTCTTAATTGATCAGACAAATTAGAGCTCATCTAATAACCCGACTGCGCAAATAAGGAAGGAGACAGATAAGGATCGCAAAAAGACAAAATGCAAGATTCTTAAAAGAAGCAAGCCAGATCCATTAAATGTATGACTCAAACAGACTGCAAGCTATCTGAACGTTTATGAAGAAGAAAGAGACCGACGTTGTTTTGAGACACTAAAGCTCCATCTGGTCTGAGCAACTGTTACAACAAGCCTCTTCCACAGTTTGAGTTAGCAAACATTTCTCTCTCTTTCCTTCTCTCTGGCTCCAGTGTGTCTGTGCTATCTAATTTTGCTGAATGTTATGTCCCTCTGTTTCTCCAGTATAAATGGAAGACAAAAATAAGACCATCTTGTTAAGACTCCTCGTAGAGCCATTGTCACCAAATGACACAATTAGCCTTAATGACCGTGGTCGCATCTTCATCTGAAATCGAATGAGAGGAAGTTCTGCGGGCTCCAGAGGGATCACGTTTAAGAAACGGGTCTAGACTCAATGGTTCGCAAGAATCGAACCGTCTTGCTGCTGTGGAAATAGTATAGTTCTATCGAAACTAGATTAAATTAGACTAAATTAGTTGGGTTGTGACCAAATTTGAAATGGAAAGTCACCCAAAACTCTCCCTCATGTCATTTCTTTTGTTTTGGAGAACACAAAAGAAGATTGTTTGGTGAATGTTTCAACTGTTATACAATGTGTGGTCAGAAACAACAACA
Source organism: Carassius carassius (assembly GCF_963082965.1). Lineage (NCBI taxonomy): Eukaryota > Metazoa > Chordata > Actinopteri > Cypriniformes > Cyprinidae > Carassius > Carassius carassius. The sequence continues at coordinate 27,671,316 of NC_081767.1, read as the reverse complement.
ACAACAACAACTTTCTATTCCCTTGGACCAGAATATACAGTCTTAAAAATAAAAGTTCCAAATAAGTTTTTATGGATGCTGTAAAACAGTTGTTATCAACATTTTTTAGCCAGTACCAGCCATTATACTGGACATTTGGAATATCATAATTATTTTAATCATTTTATAATGAATTTTAACTAAATGCCATGGTTGGAAATTTGACATTCAAACTTTAATTTTGATTATTAGATTATTTCTAACAGCAGGAAATCAGCAAACAAAAAGCATTCTTATTAATCATTCCAATGGCAAAACTTTATCTTTAACTTTACAGAACATTATTATAAAGTGTTGCCACTTTATGATTGGTCTTTAATGTCTGGTCTGGTCTCTGGTTATATTATTAAGCGATTACTTAATAATATAACATTTTCAGAGTAGTTCAGAAGGTGCTCTTGAAAGCTTACAGAAAAACTGAAGTAAAGCTTAATTCATTGCTATGAAAATGAAACACAATCTTGTCTAATTGCATTGGTGTGAGCTGGAAGGTATTACATCCTGTCTATACCGGACATGAGCATCAAAACCACATCAGTTATTCCATCTACACTGGATGTGCACTGAGTGCAATGGCAAAGTTCCAAGGATATTAAAGTTTCTTCATGAAACCAGATGCCAATAAAGAACATTTATTTTTTAACAGTGTATAGGGCTCCATTTTTACTTTGACTTGCTTAAAAAGACAAGCCCCTTAATCCAATAGCAAGTAACAGTGGGAATAAAACTTTGAACAGCAGAATATTTTCATTTTTAGGCAGATATTTAAGAATTATGCCTTTTTACCTCTCTGTATTGAAAGATTGCATCTTTACGAGGAATGCAGTTTTCACCCGTCTCTCCACAGTTTAAATGATGCATTAGAGGCCTGATGAAGTTATCTGCTCAGGGTGAAAAGCACTGCCATTATTCAAGCATTGAAACATCATAATGAATATGGAACACAGGGAGGAGCTCTTGAGGCAAATGAGAACGCCCCATTTTTCAGCTACCAGCTTTGATTCCTAATTAATAATAGATAACTGGGGGTTCGATGCCTTGCTCAAGGGCACCTAAGTCGTGGTATTGAGGGTGGAGAGAGAACTGTACATGCACTCCCCCCACCCACAATTCCTGCCGGCCCGGGACTTGAACTCACAACCTTTCAATTGGGAGTCCGACTCTCTAACCATTAGGCCACGACTTCCCCCTGTATTTGCACTTCCCTGTGGTGTCAGAGCATCTGAGATGCCCAGATAGAGATGTTGTTTTATGAATTAAAACAAAAACAAAAAAACAAAAACTGGAAAAATGGTAATGAGTTTGCAGATTTGCACGGTTGAGCCTTTCTTTTTCTTTGTTTGAGGTTATTGCTCTTTTACCCCACTGACACTTCAAACTACTTTGGTTTTGTTTTGGTCTGAATGTTACTGATTGTGGGGAGGGTTTGGCTTCCTGTATTTACATTTTTTGTTAACATCTAAATCTGCTGCCAGGCTGTAAAAATTACTTTCTCCATGAGCTGTTGCTTTCCCTCAATACCTGCCTGAACAGACTGTGTGAAAATTGCAGCAAACAGTTTGATTTATATGAAAACTTTGACAACGATATATTGGCATCAGAACTGTAAGAATGCTTAAGATAACACATCTATTGCTTATCTATTTAATGCATTCGGTACGGTTGGGCAACTGCATACGTGAATGAAATGTTGATGCCTGAATATGCCTACCATCTGGGAAAAATATTGACATTGAAGTACCCTATTTTCTATTAGTGGGAGTTTCTAAATTTACAAAATGAGAACACATCCTGTGGAACTCATCCAATCTGTAAAACAAACAGTCAGTGGTGAAAATAATGAAAAAGAGGAATGCAAGAGAGAGGGGAAAATAACCATGTGTAGTATAGTTTAAAACAAATAGCTCACCCCCCCCCAAAAAATAAAAAAATAAAATAAATTAAATATGTAATTACCCTCATGTCATTCCTAAGTAGTTTTTGCTCTTAATTCAATGGAACACTTTTTTTTTTTTGTAACTGGAAATTAATTTTTTTATTATTATATTTTTCTATATACTGTTTCTGGCAAGCTAACCATCATCATCTTCAGTCAACATCATAATTAATCATCAACAGTCACCATTATCATCATCACTATCATCTTCTGTCAGCACTATTATTGTTTGTCAACATGTTGATGATCCAGATGATGACAGATTATCGTCACCTTCACCATCGTCTTTATGGAAATCATGATCATTGTCATCATCGTTCACCATTATCATCATTATCTCTATCACCATTTTCTTCATCAGTCAACATTGTCATCATCATCATCATCATCATCTTTTCACTGACAACATGACCATCATCAGTCAACATCATCATCAACATCATGATCATCACCATCACCATCATCATCATCATCATCATCATCATCATCATCATCATCATCATCATCACCATCATCATCATGAATGATGATTTCACTGCATTTCACTGCATCTCACATTTCACTGTTGGTTATATATGCTCTATATAATCGTGTATGTGACGAATACACCAACGCCATTGTTATGTCCCAGGTCTATGGTCCGGGAGAATAACATAAATAATGGACTTCTTGTTTCTTTCTCTTTTATTACTTTGAAACAAGTTGTTCAAATATGAAAAATGCAGCACAAGACATGAAAAAGAAGCAAATTACCTTCAGGGTTGAGAAAGCCAAAATAAAAAACAAAATTCAATTTACCTTTTTTTTAGAGAAACTTATTATCCTATCAAAGAAAAAGAAAAACAAAAAAATACAGACTGAACTGACTCCCTAACTAGCCAAAAAACAGGAGAAAACATATGTTCACAATAAAGTAAAAGTGGCACCCCAACCCCCTACGGCTTCTGTGCTGCAGTAGTGATATTTACTATAATAATAATAATGAACGAAACACTCAGACACGGTGAGTGTTAAAAGAAAAACCGTTCACAGAACGCTTAAAAAAAAATAAGACAAAGAACAACAAACGGGGATAAAGTAACTGGACAATAAATAACACAGTATTTAAGTCACTACACTGAGATATTTCTCTTTCCAACAACACAACAACAATTTCAACAACAGCGCAATGAATGAACAACAGTCCCCTTTCTCTCTCTACCGGATCCACGTCTCTTCCTCTTTTTTTTAAAAGATGCGCAGTTTCAGGTTGACCAACCATGGGGCACGTTCTCGACACGTTCAATTAGGGAGGTGCAACCTGCATGAGTGACAAAGCGAGAGAGAGAGAGAAAGAGAGAGAGAGAGAGAGAGAGAGAGACCATACACAATACGTCTCATCATAACAGCCATCATTGTCGGTCATCATTATGATCATCATCTCTATCATTGTCAGTCACCGTCATCATCAGCTAACTACATCTTCATCATTGTCAGGTCACTATCATCATCATTGTCAGACACATCTTAAGGCCCCGATATACTTCAAGCGAAATCGAAAAGCAAACTGATGTGACATAATTTCTAACAAAATGTGTCAAAAACAAACTTTCCGGAAAAGTTAATTCCGGCTGCAAAACACTTTCATACTACCATTGGTCCATGATGATTACGTCATAGGAGGTGTACGCTGAGGCTCCGCCTTCTTTCATTCAGTCTATTGAGTCTTTGGAGGTGAGATGTCCATGGGTAAAAGCTGAACACAGTGGAGAGCCACTGTATAGTAGCAAATTAAGTTGTGCTTCTGATAAAATGAGAGGCACTGTTTTTCATGTTTAAAACTGCTGATTGCTTTTAAGCAATATATTGAATAAAGTGCCGCGTGACGCGACTTCAAGGGAGTGCTTATTTGCAGAATTCTTGCAAACATACCTATGTTGCTATTATGAGATTGTTATTTTAAAAATTCTTGCTGTTTTCTCCATTTTTGTTGTGTTTACTTTGTTACTGAAAGTGTGCAGCAAATGTGGACATATTCCTATAAACATTGCTTTTATCAGAGTGAGTGGTGTCAGGATATTCGCTAAGAGTATACAGCTGCTCACGTATTTCAAACTTAATTTTACGGCTATATAAAGAACGGAAAATAACTTTGTTTTGAGTATATGATGATGCCTTCAGTCAACAGCATTGTGATGACATCACCACTGTCATCATTGTCTGTCATCATTATGATCATCATCATTACCTTTACCATCATTATCATCATCTTCATCATTGTCAAGTTACTATTATTATCATCTTCATCACCATCATCACTGTCAATCACATCATCATCATCATCATGATTTTCTTCATTGTCACTTACTATTATTAAAATCAGCATCCTAATCAGTCACTATCATCATTGTCAGTCACTATTATCAACATCATCATCATCATCATGTCCATCACTTGCTTTATGTCCATCACAGTTGTCAGTCAACATCATAATCATGACCATCACCCCCCCCCCCCCCCCCATCATCATTATCGGTCATTATAATGATAATATTCACTTTCACCATAATCATCATGAGTAAACAACATTATCATCACCCAACAACATCATCACCATCATAACCTTTTTTTTATAATAACCACCACAATCAGAAGATCTAATATTTTCTCTTCAGGTTGAGGGATTAAAAAGGAAAAGAGGTCAGGCAGCAGTGTTGTAGTAGAGTCGACCAGATGCAACTGTACTTGGACTCGACTGTCTTCTGGTCTTGGTATTGACTCAGACTCAAATTCGCTGATCTCGACTGCAATTCTGGCAGGCAGCATTGAGGTTATTTTTCTCATGTCCTGCCCTTATCTTCAGCTGCTTGTTATGTTTTCCTTATTAACCTATAATACATTCTAAAGATCAGAGGGTACATGGCTTTCACTTCTTCATAAAGACCTCTCATGAATGAAAACCCACGCTGGTCTGTAACATAACCTAGCAACAGTTATCCTGCCAGTATGAGCAATTAACTTGTGCTTGAAGGAAGCTCCAAAAGGCACAGAATGTTTTTTATCAAAGACCACTGGATCCTGTGGAGATGCATTGCTGATTAAACAGAAATGTTAGTTAAGGTATCTGGAATTTAGCTTTAAGTTGAAGTTTTGCCTCTTTTTGACTGATGCATTTATAAGGCTCCATTGTTTATAAGGCGACAATGGAGCTGGGCATTCAAATGCAGGCTTTAGTTAACAAGGCATAGTAATGCAGGCAGTGTCCAGTAACAGCAAAAAGTGATATCCAAGGCAGAGGCAAAACAGTAATCCAGATAACAGGCAATGGTAAGGGCAGGCAGCAAACAATCAGAATAGAGGAAACAGTCCAGGGTAAAAAGTCTAAGGCCCTGTCCACACGAACGAAGGTATTTTCAAAACCGCAGCTTTTTCTATGTGGTTTGGCCATTCGTCCACACGCAAACACCAGGTCTCATTTTTTAATACTGCTGCCAGGAGATTTTGGCTTGTAACGTCGTAGGATGCACTGTTATCTCTGCCTACTGGATTTTTTTTTCAGACTTCTGATTGGCCTAGATGGCTTTATGGTTGAGATTATATTGCCACCTGTTGGCTTGGCATGCTCTAGATAATTCTTCATAGCATGCTTTTGCATTTTCATGTGTACAGAGATTTTTTTTTTTAAAGAAGGAAATAGTAGGAAAACAAGGAACACACAAGAAATAAGGAAAATATGCAAACATTCAATCACCAGCAATGTGAAAGAGTGTGTGTGTGCCATTCTTATACAGTATTTTCATACGGATAAGGTGATGAGAGACAGGTGATTGCAATTGATAATGAGTCCGAGCAAAGGATTATGGTCCGGAGTAAATGGTAAAGTCTACACAATGGGATGCCCTCTAGTGGAGCTCGTGGGCACTCCAGCTAGAGATTGTGACAGTATGTCAGGTTGCTTTTATAAAAAAAATAAAACATACAAAAAAACAAAAAACAAAACAAACAAAAAACCTTGGATTAAGTACATAAATATTTAAATATTTAAAATCTTAGTAAATCAGAAATCTTAGTAAAATTATATATATATTTTTTTTATTTAATTATTAAATAGTTTATATTGTGGCGGGCATAATATATTGCATTACAATAATTAGCACAGCCTGTGTATTATATTGACAGTGAATCACATACAGTAAGATAAAAAATATAAAAAGTTAGATTTTTGAGCATGTAAGAATCACTGCCAGAGCTAATTTGACTTAATTTTAATTATGCCAATGAAAACCAGTGACTTTAATAAAGGTACAGTGGCATTAACAGTGATTGCCTTGATATGCAACTCTGCCCATTATGTACATAATAATGGGCAATCAATTAAATGCTGTGTAATCACCTGAAAGCAGTAATTGTATTATGTGAGCGCTATATAAGAGCTGCTTTCTAATGGTTCTGCTGTTAACAGTCGCTACACAAGGGTAATAAGAGGACTAATTGAACATTTTTGAACTTTGTACACCGAATCCTGTGGGGGAGGGGGGGGGGCACAACGGACATGGCTATTGTTTTTTTTGTGTGTTTTTTTTTTTTCATGCTGTTGCTGTGCTTATTTACTCTTGTTTTTTATATGTTTGTTTTGTGTTTCTTCCAGGACCAGGATTCGCAAGATCGAGTTTGGTAGGGGAAATAGAGGGTTTTGGGCTGGGAAATAGAGTTTACCATGAGAACAGCTAGGAACAGACCTGAGTATCGACTAAATTCCCTCATTCTCTCTCCACACGTATGCTCCTGCCAGCTCAACAAATGTGTAAAGGTGGTGCTTATGTGTCTGAGGACTGGCAATAGTGTAGCTCATCTGTCGGCCAAAGAGCTCCTGAAACTGTACTAACTCACTGGGAATTTAGAAACACTGTCTGTCTCATCCATAAAAATCACCCAGATAAATGCACCTGTGGAGACCCCCTGCCGCACCGTCTGCCAGACACACTCCATATGTGGCTACTCTTCTTCTCACTCTCTCTTTCTCTCACCTTACACTTCAAGGTTTTGTTTTGCCTTTATATTGTCTCCCTTTTTTTCTTAAAAATACTATTACACTGTATACTATATATTCTTATATACATACTGTTTTGTATACATTAAAAAATAAAGCACTACAAGCTAAATTAAAAAAAAGTACAGTATGAAAGTTTGATGTGTGTGTGTGTGTGTGTGTGTGTGTGAAAGAGCGATATAAAAAATGACAGATTGAAAAAATGATGGAAGAAAGGAGGAGGATGGCAAGTTTAAAGCAATACATTTGCTCAAAATGTGGACACCATCAAAAATTTACATTACATCAGGAGCAGGAGCAGGAGAGTCCCTTTAGCTGGGACTTGAACTCATGCTGTGTGAGGTATCCTGCACTCAAGATACTAAGGGCTGATTCTTTTATATCTCTCAATGAGATAACCAGCTTTGTCTTAAGATGTCTAATATTTTATTTTAGGAGAAACGTTAAACTTTTAACAATATTGTAAATACCAAAACTTTATTAGTTACACAGTGTGTGATGTTGATGAGGTCTCTTCTAAAACTTTAAAGGAGACAAATATGAGAGATCCAATGTCTTTAGCTAAGGAGAAAAATCTGAGCACAGCGTGTGATGATGAGGTCTCTACTAAAACTTTAAAGGAGACAAATGTGAGAGTGCCACAGTTTTTGTTTCAGGAGGCATATTTGAGAAGCAGGAGACTCAAGCAAAAATCTCCATTGATCTTAAAGTAAACTCATTTCTGTCTAGGAGAAATATTTGAGGTGTTAAAGAGATCTCACTTTAGATTTTTCTTTCCTATGGGTAAGTCTTTCTGGTATTGAGTAATAGAACTTCGAACACACTAAAAAAAGAAGAAGAAATAAAAAAAAAAACATTCCGCCTACAACCCCCCTATCCCCCCACCCTTTTTTTGTAAAAAGATGCCTGCAGATGACTATAGCTGGGAGCTATTAACTGGAAATCGGACAATCACACAATAGGATCACAGCATGAAGCCTTGTTGGTGGTCTGACAAAGACACTGATTGTGCCTGCTGTGTTGATTGTATTAAATGGTTTGCATCATTCGAATCACAAGAATCTCAGCTTTCCAAATATATGTGACATGTTTAGCTTTTTTATTGGAGTTGCTGTATGTCACGAAGTTAACACTCAAAACCACAGTGTACCATGGGCAGTACAGTGAAACATTAACAGGTTAAAGTACCCCTATTATGCTATTTGAAAGATTCAGAATTTGGTTTTGAAAGTCCCCAACAACGGGTTTACATGCATGCAAGGAACAAAAAAAACCTTTATTTTTCTTATAATACGCATTTAAATTTACCTTATTTCTCAACAACTCTCAAACTGTTTTTTTTTGAAGATTCATCTTCCCAAACCCCTCCTTTGCGTGAGGCTGCTCTGCTCTGATTGGTCCGATGACCTAATCGGTTTTGATTTGTCTACTGTGTACAGCTCATGTCAGAACAATCACCATCAGTGGATTACGGCTTATCAATTATTGGAGAAATTAGTAGTACACAATGTATAGACAGAGAAGATGGCATTGATAATAATGTTAGTGCTCCACTCCATTCTAAAAATAATGAATCAGATGGGAAAAAGTTGTTTTACACCTATGTTAGCGAACCAGCCCTACAGCTTGGTAGTAAAGACCCAAACAGCAAGCTGGTCAACTGGGACAAGGACAACTGGTTTACGGAAAATCCTTGTTTATGGGATTCCACGTTGAACTCGCAGTGATTGGGGAAGCAGTTGTCAGAGAACACAAAAAAGACACCAGTTGAACATTCTGTACAGCTGCAATACTATGATAATTTAATGGCATGATTGAAGATGGTATGGAAATCATACCATAAGATATACACTTGTCTATACTTATTTAGCCCTAGGAAGTATATGAAGTCCTTCAAAAGCCATATATTGAATGCTTGATTTATAAAATTAATTTAAGGATCAATCGAAATGATCCATCTGGCTTAGGAAAGTTTCTATGACCCAATCAAACATGACCAAGGAACTTTCCAACAGCTGGCAGGAAATGCACTTACATACCACTTCATCACCCTCAATTGGACCCTCCACTGGATTCAAGCTCTCCACTGGTTGAGTTAGATGCTCACTTAGATGTTGTTAACATCAGTATAGATGAAAAGCAATTGGAAAGGCCACTTGTGCATGCTTATGACACACTTACATGGCAGAGCTCTTTGATTACTAACCTATTTGAGTTCAACCTCAAAGTGAGACAGAGAAAACAGCCAGAACACCACAGCTAACAGTAAAAAAAACAAAAACAAAAAACAAAAACAACAAACAAAAACAAAGCTGTATATGGAGAATCTGCCTGCTCCACTATGTACGGGAAGGGACTAGAGACGTTCCAGTCCAGAAAATACAGACATTGGTGTTCCTGTGCTCCACAACAGCCAGTCAACAGATTTAGAATTTCCCAGAGGAGCAACTAATAGGCAAACAGAGACCATTTTAGAGATACTGACATGAGGTGAATCTAAAAACTGGTTTCATTCGCTTGCATTTTAAACAGACTACCTGCTGGGTTAACCCAGCCTCGGTTGTTTTACGCTCAAATGCAGAAATAAATGAGGAAATAAGATGAAAGATGAAAGAAAATGTTTTCTTCTCTGACTCCTATGGAGGTATTGATGCAGTGGCTGTTTAAGGGCGCACAGTGTTCAGATAATGAAACCTATGAGGCTTAAAAACACATCTTCTTGTAATATTTTAGGCCTGCTATGCTTAAGCAACTGTGGAATAATTAATGCATAAACTAAAGTCACTGAAACTTCTCATTAGCCTTTCAAAATTGTGCTTTGAAGCATTTTGCAAAATCAGAAACAGAGAAATCAAGATATCCCCTATATAAGATGCACAAATAACACAAATTTAGCGGCCTTTAAAATCGTTAATGGATTTTTGTTGATTTTAATAACTCACACCCTACAGGAAGTGAAAGTGACCTGAAAGGAAGGACAATCCTGATGGAGAATGTTGATATTGGAAAGTAAGTTTAAAGATGCACTGGGCTTGCTGACACTGGATCCAACAAACATGTTTCCATATACACATGGCATAAGCAATATCTGCCAGGCTATTGCTGAGCTCGTTGAGGCTGATCCCAGCTGGATTTTTAAGCAGATAGATAATATATTCCTTTGGAAATTGATGTGGGGAATATGGCTATACAGAGTTCTGGCAATGCTCCCATTAAGGGATGGTGGAGAGAGATTGATAAGAGGGAAGTGGTGAATCTGTTCATATGGTGTTATTCTAGCCGAGTCCATAATCCAAAATATTTCTTCCTCCAGTAAGAAAAGGAACCTGTTTCCTCTCACATCATAATCCACCAACATATTTCCTTAGAACTGTTTTGGAGTATTTCTTTCTAGTAAATAATGCTTGATCTATGTGTATTTCCCCCCTGATTCAGACAAGATGACTTTTTTTCACTAGAGAAAGGAACAATGTACATATAAATACATATTGATAAACATAACCTCAAAATAAGATTTATTTTGTTGTACTAACAGGAAGAGTTTAAAATACAATGTGCTAATGGCAGGCAGCAATAAAATCTTCACACTCTATCTTCACCAGAAGTAAGTTTATAAAGTTACATAAATTTAATAAATTACATAAATTTAGAATGATATTTTTTGCTGTAGGCCTTTTCAATATTTTCTTGTCTGACTGCAAAAACATAACTGCAATTATTCCAAAGAGAACAATTTCAATTCATAGGTTGAAACTTTCAGCACTCTGGACAGTGTCAGCCTTTTTCAAAATGAACAGCAGATTTTACAGAGAAGTGTAATATATATTTTTTTGGCTGAATTTTTTTTCTCTTTCTGTGAAATGCCATGGCATTTTCTTCTCCGCTAAATCCCCAATGCAGATCTAGCTACACTCAACGAGTGAAGCTTTTTTCTCAGAGTGCATGAGTGCATCTCCAGAGTGCTGGAGACAATGCTGTTTGCTTACCCTTCAATCAACAAAAGGGAACTGTTGAGCTCCTACAGAGTTGTAGTATTTACTCTAAGATATTTTAATGGCCCAGATTACATTGTGTTAGACCAAACAACATGGCACTGATTAAAAATACATATCATCATATTTTTCTATCATTATATTCAAATTTTCTCTCTAGCAGACAGGCTGACAAATAATTATTTACAGGGAGCGCTGCAGTTGGCATCTTTAAGTCTGATGAGCTTTAAATATCATAATCACAAGTCATTCAGCAGATTCTTCCTCTTGGTATAAATTCATCAGAGTCCACTTTGACCCTTTGTTTTAGAGAAATGAATAAATATAAATACAACAGCATGGTTTCGTAGACACATGTGGATGTGACTGACTGTCCAGCAGATCTTGCTCATCATGAAAAGGAGAATCTGACAATAGCGACTAAGGACTGATGAACAGCTGAAGTCTTGTATCAAGCGAGATTGGACAAAAATGAACAATTAGTAACAATTAGTATCCTCAATTCTCAAATGATTAAACAATGTGATTAAGGAACAGTTGATGTGACATTAAACATGAGTGATAAACATGCCTCTGTCCAAAAATTTTCTGGCATGTGTTGCAGCCATCACAATCCAAATTTGTTTATATTTCCAAAATACAATTAAGGTGGTCAGTGAAAACATTGGAAATAATTTTTTTTTTTTTACTTTTGTACATGCAATGAATCTCATTTGGTGAAATATTTATTTGAAATATTTAAGAACTTAACTTAAACTCATAAAAAGTATTTATAAAACTCATAAAAAGTAACACCTATTTATATATATATATATATATATATATATATATATATATATATATATATATATATGTTGTCTAGGTAATGGTGACCTTACAAAAATGCATTGGACAAGAAGTGGTTTAAGTATAGATCGGTGGAACATGATGGGGACTTGGTTTTACTTTGCATATTCTGATTTAGTCTAAAGAAATACACGACCTAAAGGGTTTGAGAACCACTGCTGCAAAGTAATATCATCAACCTGTTTAAAGTGGTTTATAATGTGTGGAGCCATGAGACATACAAATCTGCAAGAAGCCCTGAAAATTTTAACTTACTCGCTTGGTCTTTAGCAGACAATCCCTATGGAGCAATTCAGGAAAATGCATGGGGGACAATAGTAATGGGACAAAATTGCTCTCTTAGAAGCTCTGCAGCTAATAGACTGTCCCTCTACTGATTTGAACCTGCAACCTTTGCATCAGCAGCCCAGATCTGTAACCATTAGTCTACCTGAACCACAGATCTGCACATCATGCACATCAAATATGTCTAATTGCATATACAGTATGTTGTTTTACATCTGTATACATTTGCATTTTAAGTAACCGGATTAGGGTATGATGAGCCCGGTTTTTGTAATCTTGTTAGCTCAGACTGTGCACCAATATATCAGATGACTTTCCAAAGACACTTTTTGATGATTATCGGTGGGTTACAATGGAGCCTGAGAAGGCTAATTTTCCTTTGAGGACTCATTAGTGCATGGGGAATGTGGGTGGCATAAGGCAGCCTGCGGTCTATGAATGGCTTATTAACTGTACTCTGACTCTTCTGTAGAAAAGAGAGCCTATCCTCTAAATACACCATCATTCTGTTCCTAAACCCCACTAGCTCAGCAATGGAGCCTTCATTTGCTTTGTCGCCTGCTAGAAAGCATTTCTGAAAACACCAGGGGTGCGAAGAGGGTGTGCATACTGTATCCGATTCCACATGTTTTTTATTTTTTATATTTTTTAAAATAACCTAAAAATAGCTCAGTGCACTATTTTACATCTGTGTAGTTTGGCAGATGTTCAAAGACTCAAAGCTACTTGTATTGCATTCATGGTTTACATTTTACTAGTATGTATTTTCACTGGGATTCAAACCCAAGACCATATCATTGCAAACACCATGTTTGAATGGTAAACTAAGAAATTTTAACCAATAATAACATGAAATAATATTGTTTTTAGAACAGCTCAACAGTCTTCTAACTTCTTGACAAAACAAACCTACACCTGATAAGTCAATGTGAACTGACTGTGTACATTGTACATCTACCTGTTCTAAAGTGTTTTTGCTTGTAAAAGATTTTTATTTGTGCATATTTCTCTCCTTAGTCAGGTGAAATGACTTTTTCCACTGAAGAAAGCTATATTGTGGATTATTGACCCATACATTAGCTGGAAGCAACAATTTGAAGTTAAAAACTCTTAATGATAAATTTGAAAACACACAGCGTTTTCTCTTCATGAAATGTTAACTGATGGGCTGGAGTCATGTGAATTACTTGTGAGTTATTGTGATGTTTTTATCAGCTCTTTGGACTCTCATTCTGACGGCACCCATTCACTCCAGAGGATCTATTGGTGAGCAAGTGATGTTATGTTAAAATTTTTCTAAATCTTTTCTGACGAAGAAACAAACTCCTTTAAATCTTGGATGGCCTGAGGGTGGGTATATTTTAAGTAAATTGAAAATTTTGGGTGAACTATTCCTAGTTTTTTTAATTATGCAGCGTGAGAAAAATGCACTGAAGGTTAATAAGATGTTTTTAGTTTTTGCTCCAGTAATATTAAAAGGTTTACTGTTATTAAATTAAATTAATGTTTCAGCAGTTATTTGTCATATATTTTTTATATTTTATAATGTATCATTCAGTACTACAGTGGATGCTTAAAATTACACTTATGTTTCTCATTTTAATATAATCTTTGATATTTGATGTAATTTCTACTGTTCAAAGGCCTTAAACAACCGTTGATTGCCTGTGGCTGGAGGGTGCCAACAGTGATGTGACATATACTTCTCAGTAAAAGGGTAGTTGTGCCCCTGGGATACACAGTGGATGTTTTGTGTCTATGTTTGACTTTTATGTCAGACTATGGAGTCTATCCCACTCCAAGTAATTCAAAGCTTTTGTGTGTGTTTCTGAATGCGTAAATGTCACACTTTCTGCAGGCATTTCCTGTTATCTTTTTAATGACAGCATGCGATGTAATTGCCCTTACTGGAGCAGAACTCAGAGGTTCATGGGGGTTCTCATCTCACTTGCTGAAGGGAACCATTGTGTTTATTTGTCTTTCGTATCATTATCCTGTAGCTTAATTGATCGTCTTATTGAACATGGCTTTGGGTTCTTTTATTTATCCAGTGCACCACACTCTTAAAGATAAGGGCACCTTATCATTCTTACTCATGGAGGTTCATGCTGAATCATTAGAAACTTTGTTACACTGTGCAACCAGGTTAATTGCACTATTAAAAGAACATATACTGTTCGAAGTACAAGTTATCAAGTGATTTTTTCAGTTGTACACCTTAGGCTGTAAGTGGAAATTTAAAGAAAATAAAAAATGCTATCCGTGTGTTCAGGACAGATTATGAAAGTCTTCCATTAGTCTCTTGGGATAAAGAATGAGTTCAATACTCTTAAATACAAGTAATACATTCCAAATAACATATTGTTATTGAAGCAAAACCAAAAAAGGTTGTAGTCATAGTGACTGACCTTTGACTTTTGTGGCAGCCTTATTTGATTTTCCCCAAAGTTCTCAATAATTGTCACACTCTTTAATTAAACGGCAACATCATTTGTCTTTGAATATTAATGGATTTACAAGATGCTTATCTTCATTTATATGTTGATATTTGTGTGATACTATTTGATATTCAGCTAATTTAAAGGAAGTTGAAAGGCAGGTGCAAGTGTCTGTGTGTTTTGCTGTAAATTGGTACTTTATTTGAGATACTTAAACATGCTGTTTCATCCATGTCTTTTTAACTTAAGAAGTGTCTGTTTATTCTGTTTGGTAAATCAGTTTGACTGTTTTCATGTTGTTTTTGAAGTGGTGGTGTCAGTAAATAAATGTGTCTAACAGGAGTTAGAAATGAAAATGTCCTTCTGTTGAGACAAATGCGAATGACTTGTTTTGATTTCTAATGTCAAAAATGGCATTGACATATGACCATGTGACATTTAGAATTCACCAATGGCTATTTGGGGTTCAGAAACTTAATACTTGAATCACTCTGATATTATGAGGGCTGAATTGGAAAGATTTACTTTTATATTATCGTCACGCTTTCATGACAACTTGTAATAATTTGTTTGATATGTGAAATTACATATTATTGTACAACTTAGATAAGTTGAAAATATACTAATTTAGGCTTAATGTTTGCTTTAGGTTTGAGCTGTGTGTTTTGGTCTTACAGTTTTGCCATTTCATGCATAATTATTGTTAGTTTTCATGGATTTTTCCCCTCAGTTGTTATATTATAAAATAATAAGGTTACTTCATTGTGCTGGTTTCTGGCTGTAAATATAATAAGGTAAAAGTCTCTTTTGTTGAATGAAACTTGACTACCACTGTAAGTGGATCTCTGTGAAAATGGTGAACAATGCATGGTATATATTCAACTTTTTGTCATTACTAAGAGAGCATTGAGGTTTGGAAACATTGAGGTTTGGAGTTCGACGCAGAACTGAGTTGGGTTACAATTCAGAAAACCAGCAAGGAAATGTTTTTTTAGTACAATGTTTTCATCGAAAAGCCTCCCTATGAAACACAGACAGAAGGACAGTGTTGAATGTTGCCAGTAAAACACGGTGAAGTACAGTAATCATCACTACAGCAAATCTATACCTGCTTTCAGGATTTGAATGCATGCTTCTTAAGCTCTTTATGAGACTTTATTACCCGAAGGACTGCAATTATGCTTGCAGCTAGGTTTAAAATGTTGTCAGTCTTACATCTGAAAGGAAAGAAATGCTGAATGAGTGTCTCATGACCCTTATCGGTTATTTGACTCGTACATCTGACAAACATGTCAAGGAATTGTGTCAGATGCTTGAAATTTTCAGCCGACATATTCTTTATTGATTTCAGCCTTTGGCATCTTTATTATTTTTTCAGTAACATTTATGAATAGAGCTGTTGGTATTCTGCAGATTTGCTGAAGAGTGAGTGATGATAAGTCATGAGTGTGTTAGTTCTGATTAGAGCAGCGCACACACACACATTCACACATGATTAGATCATCATCATTACAGCCTGCTCGACGCACCCACCCACAGTGCCCAGATAGCGCTGCCAGTGTCCTCTATGAGTCTGCCTGCCCACATGCTGTCTAGCCCCCTAAAATACGCTTTCTGTCTGACAGGGCCCAGTTCTCATCACATGCGCACTTGATAAAGTGATCACACTTTACAGAATGGACTGTTTTAAATGCAGCTGTCTGTAGATGAAATAATCATGCCATCACAGACAAACGTGCTGCTACACGCTTTATAAATAAAGCGTAATTTATTGGATAAAATAAAGGATATTTATTGACATTGATGTTTCAATAAAGAACGTTTTAACATCAATGTAACCTAATGTAACTTTTTCTTTGGCATCAATTTTGAATCTTTAGTTTTAAGAGCATTAGTTCTTTTAGTTCATCCAATTTGAGTTTAGTTATTAATTTGAGCAGCGGTGAGATTATAATTGATCTGTTTTGTATATACAAATTATTGAATTTTGTGGTGATAAGTGGGGATACCTGTAATTAGAAATCTATATTATTTATTTATTTTTTAATTACTGTATTTTTTACTTACAGTATAAAGTCATACATGATTTTGGATGGATTTTGTTTCTATGCACATCTTTGTGTATATAACATAACACTTCCCAAAGCCTGAAAAATGTGGTGTATAAAAGTAAAAAATACCATCCGATATGTCATATGCATCTTTACTACAAAAATACACATTGGTCCAGGTAATTAATAACATCTATATACATCATACTCAATTAATGTTAGTCTTAGACTGCATTTTTTAGAATATAGCAAGCAACTTTTACAAATAAATATTTTATATGTATTTATTAGGACATCTTTTATAGCTTTACTTATTTATTGATAATTAAAGTTAATACCAACAGACCAGTTAGAACCCATTTTAACTCTGTTTTTGTTCTGTATAAATGTAATTAAATATTTTTTTTCTTTTCTGTTTTACAAATCTTAATATTGACAAAATGAAAGGTGACGTCTGGCTCATATAATAAGTTTTTAATAAGGGTTGAAAATTGTTGCATATTCAATAACATACTAATTGATAGTTATGTTTCAGTTTGAATTGCATGAAAGTGCCACTCAAGTTTCTCTCATACCAGTCAGATGCAAATGTAGTGTAATATTTGGCGGCACCATCAAAACCATTATAATTTATAGCCCAATCTCAGCTGAAGGTGGTGAATGAGATTGACATTTGGGTTAATTTATTATTTTCTATGCTGTTGCCTATTATTCTCACAGACCCTTGTTTTTGTTAGCCATCTGCAAGATCAGTCAATAGTAATTGATCGCTGTTGCAGGATTACTCTGCTGCTACTTCACGATACATTCAGAGAAGTCATTTATATCATTCCTGTTGCCCATTCATCATAATTTACCTGTTAACAAGAAATCTCATACACTCATAGAGAGATCAGATACATTCATCTTATGTGATCACTCAATTTTATTAGAAAACAAACAAGGAAGATAAGGTACAATGGATTCATCTTCCACATTAATGTCAGCTACTAAAAATAACCTTGGTGGCAGGGAGGCTGAAGACTTTATTTAAAAATCTAAATTTTTTTATTCCTAAGCTCTTTGAAGCTTTTATTTATTTTTCTTAATAAATATGTATACCATATCAGAATAATTATAGTTAAAAAAAGAAATTATATATATATATATATATATTACATTTTAATTTAATTTGGGTAAATTTGCCTTTTTAATGCAGTTTCGGTTTTTTTTAGTTTTTTTTTTTTAGTATTTAGTTACTTATTTAGCTTATTAATGAGTTTCGGAGTCAAGATGTATTTTATTTTTCTTATTTGAGTTACCAACATTTTTTTTTTTTATAATAAAGCTGTACCTTACCTGCTATTTTTTTTTCTCTTAAAATGCAAAAGCGGTTTCTAGGTGGGTGCTTACTGGTTCAATCTGGTAAATCCATTATTATATTTTAATCCTTCTGATATGACTTGCATCTCTAAAGTCTATGGGACTATATGCCATGTGAAAACAATGAGTCAAGATTGCTTAGGAATATTATAGCACACCTTTCCTCAACAAACTATATGATATAATGTGTCTGTTATACAATATCTGTAGTTTCAGGGTAAGTTATGCAACAAAATTGTATACTTGGGTAAATAATCACAAGTACTAAAGACGATACATACTGTATAATTTAAGGTGCTGCACTGCTATCATCAAATGGTCTCAGTTTGATGTCACACTTGAATGATGTCTCACTGTGTGTGTGTCGCAGGGCAAGTGTACCTCTGTACCAGATGATAAATTGCACTTATCTCATCTTCCATAGCACAAAGAATTGATGTTTTATTAATTGAGAATCATTAGATTGCTGTTTATGGAAAGTGCTTTTAAATCTCAACTCCTAATGAATTGACTCCATGATGCTGCGGAAGTGGAGCTTCTGTTAACGTGGTGTAATTCTAAACCTTAATAGACCATTATGCCACTATAGGGACCATTTGCTGTTTTTTTATGCCTTTGTCTTTTCTTACTCTACAGAAAAGGAAAACAACTCTTTAATCTATAACCTCGCTAACTGTCCGAAAAGGACAAAAGGTCCAAAAGGACCAAAAGGACCAAAAGGACCAAAAGCTGCAAATATATTATCTGGTTTATGTTTAAAATAATGCAGATCCCCATATAGACCAAGATCAATAAGCATACAAATGGAAAAACCAGAGCATCTTTTTACCATAATATATATGGCCTTTATAAGAGCACTCTCTAAAACAGTACACAAAATTGCTAGACAAATATTATCTTAAAATGTATACTCTTCTGTAAGGAAATTATTGTTAAAAACACATTTCTCTGTGAAACTTTTAACAAAAGTGCTAATTGGAATCCAGTTCCTATTCCTACTGTCAGCAGATGTTCCAATAATTCCATAAGTGACTGTTTTTTGGAAACATTTACATTTTTCCTGAGTACAATAATATATTTAGGCAGCTTTATTTTTATAGTGTACAGAGCCAAAATATTTCACAAAAGAAAAATTATGAAAATTTACTATAACCATACTCACCTTCAGGCCATAAGTTACTGATACGTTTTTTTCTTCATCGGAACAGAATTGGAGAAATTTAGCATTGAATTATTCACTCACCAATGGATCCTCTGCAGTGAATGGATGCCGTCAGAATGAGTTCAAATAGCTGATGAAACAATGACAGTAATCAACAAGACTTCAGTTCATAATCAATTAATGTCTTGTGAAGTGAACAGCTGTGTTTGTAAGAAACAAATCCATCACAATGCTTTTAACCAGAGGTGGAAAGAGTACAAAAATATTCTACTCAAGTAAAAGTACCATTACATTAATGAAATTTTACTCAAGTACAAGTAAAAGTACCAGTCTAAAAATCTACTCAAGTAAAAGTAAAAAGTAGCTCATTTAAAATTTACTCAGAGTAAAAATTACTTAGTTACATTTTAACAGTGGGAGGGAGTCAAAAATGAGACAGGCCAAGGGTGTCAAACTCAGTTCCTAGAGGGCCACAGTCCTGCACAGTTTAGATATAACCCTAATTAAACACACCTGATCCAGCTAATCTAATAGTTTAGGTTTTTTTTTAAAACTACATGATATGTGTGCTGGAGCAGGGTTAGAACTAAACTCTGCAGGGCTATGGCCCTCCAGGAACTGAGTTTGACACCCCTGGGATAGGTCTATTAATCTCAAACTAGTTGTTTTTAATTAAAGGAATCAGTTATTTAGAATAATAAAACATTTGGGCTGTTACCAGGCAAATCAGTATCAACAAACTCATCTTTTAATGCAGAGGAAATGCAGAAGATTCATTGGAAGTGGCATTTAGATGTATTACACTGTTTAGTGCAGGACAAGAATGCATTTAACCTGCCGTTACAAATGCATGAATAATGTTTTGATATACAAGACATAAAATGTTGAATACTCATTTGAAATGATAAGAAATTAATTATTTAAAAAAAATCAAAAGATACTTTAAATGTGAAATAAAAATGGCCAGTATGTGTCAGCAAGTCACTGTTAATAAGTGAGTCATTGCGATTGAACCGAATCATTTAAACGGTTGATTCATTCAGGAACGAAACACTGTCACGTTGCTCAGAGACGCAAAACTGTGCTTTGGTGGCTGTGTTTGGAATTATTTTCTGTTGTAGAAATAGAGCTAAAAAAGGCAATATGGTGTCTAAAATGCAAGTCCCTTAATTAACTTGTTTACTGAACTGTTATATGTATGTATATATATATTCATGATGATTTTTGGATGGCCTTCTTTGTGTGATTTTGATTTAATATATGAAATTATATAAATATGTGAATTTTCTGCCCCTATATCTTCAATTTTGTGATCATTCTAAATGCATTTTAGGAGACTGAATCACACAGTGAAAGAACGAACGCAAATGCGCGCGCACATCATTAAAACAAAAAACATGATATTATCGCAGATGATATATATAGCACACTCCTCACCACTGTCTTTTTGGCTAATTTGTGCAAAACCTCTTGCTAAAATGTCAAAGCTTCATTTTAACCACCAATGCAATGATGCAATTATTTAGCTTACCTCTACATTCTTGCGAAGGGTTGATGTCTTGTCGAGATTTTATAAGCTGCTAGTTTGGTCTTCCTAGGCAAGTACAGCTTACACTGCATAATAGAGCATACATATGGCCAGGGGTTCACTTCATTCCCTTCAAGTTCAACTTCAGAATATGAGGGGGTTTCGTTTTCAGCGGTGTCTGCACCACTAACGCCTGTTTTGTCCGTCTGCATCTTTCTTGTGATTTTAGCGCCAGTTTGCCCTCCTGCCCATTATTTACTGACGTAGTTTCCAGGGAGAAATCTATTTATTTTTATTTTTTTTTTACTCAGTAATTATTGTGTTTTAAAATGTAGCGAAGTACAATACTTTAAACAAAATATACTTAAGTAAAAGTAAAATTACAGATTAAAAAAATTACTTTAAAAAGTATTAGTACACAAAAAAGCTACTCAATTACAGTAACGCGAGTAAATGTAATTCGTTACTTTCCACCTCTGCTTTTAACGTCAAGCCATTGCTTCCAACTAAACATGTGAGCCCTCTATCCATAACATTGCTTTCTCCAGTGAAAATCTCCATCTTATCTGAACCAGGATAAACATATGCACAGATCAAGCACCGTTTACAAGACTGCTATTTGCTTCACAAGATCTGAATTGGTCAAGACATTAACTGATTAAGGTCTAGAGTAATGTTTTGGATTACTCTCATATTATCAGCTGTTTGAACTCTCATACTGACGGCGCCCATTCACTGCAGAGGATCCATTGGTGAGCAAGTGATGTAATGCTACATTTCTCACAATCTGTTCCAGTGAAGAAGGAAACTCATCTACATCTCGAATGGTCTGTGGGGTAAGTACATTTTCACCAAGTTTTCATTTTTCATTTTCAAATTCAAGCTTTCTAATTTGTAATGTGGGAAGAATAATTAAATTAGAAAAATGTACTGTCACCAGTGGTCTAAGACTTTTGGTCTCCACTGTATTACATATGTATTATTTATTTTTCTTGTTTATATCTTGTTATATTTTATTTATATCTTATATCTTGTTTGTTCAGTCACAGAAATTTCTTCGGCTGACTGAACAGTGAACGGAGAAGAGAAAACTGCAGAAGCCTTTCTCTGATCTCTCCAGGTGATTATCTGGAGATTAGATTATGATGAAATGTTGCACCCTCTAATTTAAATATTAATTTAATCTGTCATTTCCTGCAGTGTGCTATCAGAAAGAATGCAGCACAATTTGAATCGCCAGAAATTCTTTCCCCCAGCTTTCTGATTGCCCAAACTGAGCACTTGACTACGAGGAGATTAGTTTATGGAGAAGGGAAAACATGAATTTAATTGCATTTCAAAGAGTATGCAATGTATGTTTATTATAAAGCTGAAAGCTAACTCCTCCTTAGTACACGTCTCCTCTCCGCCATTATTCCAAAGTCTGCTGGTGTACCTAAAATAAATGCTGTACCAAAACTCTATTTCCGTATGCTCCAAGCTGAAAGGCCCCGAAAACACACAATGCACCTCTCAGTTCCACACAATTTAGTAAAACAGCAAACACTCCTTTATCTCACGCCCGCAACACACAAACCAAATCTAACAAAAGAAGACACCAGTGGTGCACAAAGCGAGAAAGCAAATTAAGTAATTACTGCTATGTTAGTAAGAATCTTTGCTTAGATCTTCACCACCAGGTATGACGAGACCTTGCGAAAAGACTGGATTTTTAACTGTCACAGACATTTGACTGCAGTGCGCTGCTCTTTTAAGACACGTTGTGAAAATGCTGAAGTTGGATGTGTCGTCTACGCTGTAGGTTTCTGAGCACAAGGATCATGCTGACTGACTCAGCTCCCTCCTACATATGACAGCAGGTACGGCAACACTCTCTGTCTATTTGCGTCACCATCTTTTGACATCCTGTTTTAATTCACTCACTTGTGCCTATGAAACTTGTCTCTCATTGTTTTGTGTGCATTTGTGCACTTTCTTTCTGTTTTCTTTCTGATGTGTATTTGTGGCTTGTAGTTTTCTCTTCCATTCTCACTGTTGAAACTGTCTACAGAAGCAACTTTGGATTTTGGTTATGTTATGCTTGTTCTAAAGGTTGGATACCTTGAATCTAAGAACCTTTTTACTTTTATTCCTCATACGCACCTCCTTTCTCCTTCCTGACACCCCGTGAACCTGAGGGCATGATGGGATATTTTAAAATTGAGATCTCCCATTGAAATGTTAAATCATAGCCTGGGAAAAGCTCATCTGAGATCAGGTTTTGGTTTTTACTGTTCCTGTGTTTCACCTTCAAAAATCAAAACTTTTTAACCAGCCCATTCTGTAAAAGAAGTAGAGCAGACAAGGCTGGGAAACCATCTCAGGCTGGAATACTGAATATCTTTTTTTTTATCTTCCAGGTGAGATCTAAATGTATTTTCACATTTAGTCTAGAACTACAGTACTCATCATGTTTATACAGAACAAACAATGCCTCTGCACTACTCCTGATTATTTTACTCCAGTCTTCAGGGTCGTATGATCCTTCAGAAATCATTCAAATATGCTGAATTGGTGCTCAAGAAACATTTATTTTTCTCAATGTTGAAAACAGTTGTACTGATTAATAATGTATTTTGTGCAAATTGTAATACATTTCAAAATAACAGCATTTAAAAAAATAAAAATAAAGGGTTAGGGTTTGTGTAATAAAATACCCTAACCCCTTAAAATTAAAAAAGTATTTTGTAACAGTATAAATCAACCTGTCCTCCAACCAATATGCCTGAATGCTACTATGACTGTTGAAATGGTAAAAGTACTAAATCCTTAAAAACTGCTTTGACATTTTCTGGTTTTCAAATGTTGATTATGTGTCTATAGTTATTTGAAAAAAATAAAATTTGTCCCTAATGCCTGTGTACTTACATAGTAACTGGATGAGTTCGTAGTAGGGGAGAGCAGGGGCGAAAGTACCATTTTTCAGAAAAACATAATTTTAAAAGATAATGTTGTAGACAGAGATATATTTCTGCTGTGGTCAGTAACTCATAAGTGTGGTCTATCAATACCAGGTGGTTTTTTGTAGAAATGTAGAAAGGCTTCAGTATAATTTCAATTTGAACATAAGTTGCACATTGTTACTTTTGACCCCATCGGTTGGGACGAAAGTAACACACAGGTGGGTTAAAAGTAACAACAATATAAGCTAGATTTATTTTCTGTTAATCTTATTTTTATTAAGTATACTTGACTATGACCTTGTAAATATGTAACTGCAAACATATTCTGTCTTCTATTTTTGTAAAAAAATTATTAAATTACATATTTATATTTATATTTTTATTTTAAATTTAAGTTTCATCAAATGTCTCAAAACCTGACTGTACAAACTTTATTTTTGTATTTTGTATTTTTTTATTTCAGTGTATTTTTATAAAACATTTTTTTTTTCAACAGAATGAACAATATAATAATTAAATTACATTGGCATAATATAAATTCTAAACATAATGTAACAGTAGGCCTATTCATGTTTCCATCCAGTTGTTTTTATGCATAAATTCAAATTGGCATTAAAACATCTGGAAACACTGCAAATTCATAGCTGGAGGTGTAAAGGCTAAGGTATGGCTAAAACCTAAATATAACTAAGGTAAATGCGAGGTAGGAGCTGCCCAGATGTTCCTCTATGTCCAGAAACGCTCTCTCATAAATATCTGGATAAAACCAGACCACTGTTTGTCTTTCTGACCCTCACTCAGACATATTCTTTTGGTATAATATGACATAAACATTTTAATAAATGATGCAAGAGACAGAAATTCACAGAATAGCATGTACCGGAACAAAATTAATACTTCTTTTCACTGTAGCGGGACAAAAGTAACAACTGTTACTTTCGTCCCGACAGGAACTCCTGGCATTTAAACCTGATTTACTTTTATACTAAAAAACTTTGATAATGCAAACTTTAGGATGTGTTAAAGCTCTAAATAACCTGTAGATTGATCATTACTGTGACACATGAAACAAAAAAAACAACACAACTAATTAAAAAAAATTACCGCTTCAATAATTTACTTTTTGTACTCGAAAACAGTTTTACCGACCTAACTGCGGGAAATGATGAGGAAATCACGTGATATTTCTCAGCTCCATCAAGGATTGAATGCTGAATATACCGTCATAGCTGCAATGCAAATGCAGTAATAGGCTCTGAGAAAATCGCTTTGTTACTGTCGTCCCACGTTACTTTCGCCCGGTTCTCCCCTATGTAACCACAGTGTAAGTACACACTGGTACATAGTTTCTTCAGCTCTAATGTTTGGATAACTTCACATATGTAACAACCCACTGAATGGTATGTGAAAGTACAAATGTGTAAGAGGACTAAATTTTGGTAAAGAAAATGTTACATTTTATATTACATTTATCATGTAATTACTCTGAGAGTAATTACTCTATCTCCACTCCCTGGATCCCATTTTCACCCCTAAACCTACACCCCCAGGATCCCATTTATACCCCTAAACCTACCCATCTCCACTCCCTGGATTCCATTTTCACCCCTAAACCTAGACCACCTGGATCCCATTTATACCCCTAAACCTACCCATCTCCACTCCCTGGATTCCATTTTCACCCCTAAACCTAGACCCCCTGGATCCCATTTCCACCCCTAAACCTACCCATCTCCACTCCCTGGATCCCATTTCCACCCCTAAACCTACCCATCTCCACTCCCTGGATCCCATTGTGACCCCAAAACCTACACATCTACAGCCCTTGGATCCCATTTATACCCCTAAACCTACCAATCTCCACTCCCTGGATCCCATTTCCACCCCTAAACCTACCCATCTCCACTCCCTGGATCCCATTGTGACCCCAAAACCTACACATCTACAGCCCTTGGATCCCATTTATACCCCTAAACCTACCCATCTCCACTCCCTGGATCCCATTTCCACCCCTAAACCTACCCATCTACACCCCCTGGATCAAACGGTTCAAATTACTCTTATACTGTTGTTACAAAATGTAGTTATATAATTGCTGTTAGGTAAGTACTTAGTGAAGTGAAACAAAGTGTTATTACCAATGTCCTGGTACACATTTTTACTTACACAAACCATCCTGAGGGTTGTTACATGTGTGTAGTTATTATTGTTATTTTTATTGTATTAATATTATTTGTATATCGCTTTTACAATACAAATCATTGCAAAGCAACTTTATGGAAGATTAAGTTTCTACAATATTTAGTAGTCAGTCAGTTTATGTGAAAATTTTGGAAAAGTTAATTAAAGACGTAGTCAAACAGACGATGAACACTATTAACAGCAATTATTATATGATGCAATCACAGTTGTAGCAAAATTTGTACGAATGTGTACTTTCACTGTAGTTACATACTATACACATGTAGTTATTATGTAAATACACAGGTATTAGGGACACAATATAAAGTGAGAACCAAAAAATAATTAGAAACTATAGCCCCATAGTAAAATTATGTTTTTTAATTGTTATTTGCATATAGTTATTACTTGATATTTCTAATTATTATTTTTTTCTCTAGCTAAAAGGTTCAAATATGATTTGTGACTATTGAATCAAAAGTGACAAGCTACTCTTTTGATAAAATAAAATGAACTGTTAAACTGATGTTAAACTGATGATCAACATGTAAGTTGAACAGATCACCCATTCATTCTAGCACTGTAAAGACCACTATATACACAAGGGTTGTTTTACCCCTTCTTTCTTCTGTTGTATCTAGAGCCACATCTCTTAAGAAAGCCAGAACCCATGTCTTTGAAACGTTTGTATTCAATAAAGAGATGCTGAACAGTTTGGAATAGAGGGCGTGTAGAATGCTCCTCACAGCACTGCATGTCCTTGACTTGTTGATATGTTTGAGATATGTACTGCACTTCCAACAGGAATATAATATTTTGCATGATAAACTCTGAGGCTGTCAGAGAGAGTCAAGCAAATAACTATAACATAACCCTCATGCACACCCATGCAGATAGTTTGTTGTCTGTTATCTCAACAGTGTCTACCCACAAATTGATTTAGAAATGAAAGAAGACTTCCTATCAACACGCTTAAGACTCTTGCAAATAACTCAACTCATGCTGTTTGAAAGTGACTTTACTAGACAGCAGAGAGACTGTCGTGTTCTTTCAGAGGCTTTTTCTTCTGTAACTCATGTCATGTTTTAACCTGTTCCCTTTTGAGTAGCATGTCACCTTCATTTCCTTTCATAAGTTTGAAACTGCATGGTTTCTTCAGCCTAGCTGTTCTCCCATGTTGCATATGCTGAACTGCTCTGATTTAATTGTAATGAGACGGAGGGAGGGAGAGAGAAAGGCAAGGGTTATAATCATTACATAGACCCTCTTCTCCATGTGGCATAATTTTAGCTATGCTCAGAGGGAGCATTGATTGCAATATTCCTGGGATATTTTGTATCGCAGTTACAAATCACTTTCGTAAATCCATAATCTTAATTGCAGTGATATGGAATTGACCATTGAGCCATATACGATCAAACGTTCAGAAAAATATTAAAAAAATCAGGACAGTGTCCACAATTTCATTTTATTAAGTATAAATTATTAAGACTGATTAGAAAATATGCTATAAAGCTCTTATGTGCCATTCTTTCAAGTTTTATTGATATGCACATCCTACGTACTAGATTTAAGTGTTTTGGAATTATTGGCACAGCTGTATGTCTACATTTACTTGAATAACATGTATGAATGACAGCATTTCTTGGGCTATATTGAGTCTTAGAATGTCTGTTGATAATGGTTTCTTTAATTTCAGAATCAGTGGGAGAACTAAAAGAGGCATGTGAATTCAGAGTCAGGTGGATGAAGGACAAGATGTCACTGAGCAAAAAGCGTTTGTACTAGGTGACATAGTAAATTGTACTTAAAACAGTTTCATTTTATGGTTTCAGTTTTGTAAGGGTGTATTCATACTTCACTGACAACACAGAAAATATAACATAACAAAAATCTGTAAATTATTGGGATTTGGATCTTCAGTGGAAAACAAAAGGTTAATTTTTTGAAGAATATCTCGACCACTGTTTTTTTTTTTTTTTTTTTCAAAAAATGTGACAGTAGTTTCTGTTCACTATATTCCACATTTTCTGAATTCATAAGATAGCTTTATGTGAAGAACAAGCAGAAATTTAAATCATTATTGACTGATAACCAAATTAATGAGTCAGTGAGTTGAACTTGAGAGCTGGTTCATTCACTGATTGTGAACTGAATTAAATGATTGATTGAAAAGATTTGAGTTAGTAGAAGGATTCATCTATGAATCAGATGGCTCTGCATTTCTTATGACATCTCATGAATGTGCAACTTTTCACCTATTTCTCTTTCTCTCTCTCTCTCCAAAAAAAAAGAAAAAAAGCAATCGTATGGCTTCTGAAGTCTTGGAAATAGTGCACAAATCCACATGAACCACTTTCATAGTACTTTTTTCATAGGTGATTTCAGAGCTGGACAGCCCCAGTCCTCATTCACTTTCATTACATGGGAACGAGTAGTCAGGAAATTCACCTATAAACTTGTTTCGTGTTCTGTGGAAGATAGATAGTAAGTCATATGGTTTGGAACGATCTAGGAGTAAAAGATGACAGAATTTTTTGGTGAACTACCCCTTTAATCTTCAGGGCCTTTTGAGAAATTCTCTTTTTCACAGCAAGCTTTTTCAGCCATCTCATGTGTGGTGAGTCAGTGAGAGATATATATATATGGTATGTGCAATATCCTGCGAGCTGTCTGGTTTCACCACCCATCACCTACAGACCTTAAAAGCTCCATTCAGCTTTTCTGAATGCATCTAAGTACAACCAGCCATGAACAAGATGTCAAGCTGTGTATGAATTCAATATTAAATCCCACCTACCATGCATAAGTTCTATATCAATAGTTTACATGGAGCTGGTGACACTGTATAATAATGCAGTTTAACTTCTGTACTTAGAAAAAGTACAAGGCCTAGTAATTTGAATTGTGAATTCTAGCTGCCTAAGAATGAATGTAGCTATTCATAAGTGTTGTTTAAAAGCCAATGAGCAATTTACCAGTATTCCACTTTTAGATGCATCTGTGAGATTCATGTACCCTTATGAGACCATTTAGCATTTGCATGAAAATAAAATATTCACATTGCTGATGTTCTGTTTCATGTTCCTGTTTGGATTTGGCCTCAGGCGTTCTTTCACACTGCACTTTGATATAAAGAGATGAGAAACAACTTCACATTTTTGTTGGCTAGTAGTGTATGTTAAAGCAAACTCCAAAAGTCTGAGACCAAATTGAAAATCTGATTCAAAATCTCATAAACCTGAAAAGTTTTTGAAAATTATTCTGTCGTTAGATGGTTAGATATCGTAATTTTGTATTAAATAATACAATTCATAATACATTGATGTTCCTGTGATAAAAATATTATATTAAATAATACATATTATAATAGCTTGATATTATAATAAAAATAATATAAAAAAAATTGTAGTGTGTGTAGAAATATATTTGACCACCATGTTGTTTTCCACTTAAATCAATAAGCAGATGAAGTATAAAAATGAAAGCTGAACGGTTTCTACTATATATGATATGTGTTTGTCTGTGGGAAGCTCTTAACCATGTGCCCATTTAATTATTTAATCATGTGTTTTATTTAGTATTTAATTTAGTATATATTAATTTAGTAACATACAAATTGTGTAAACTGCTAATGCTTCAAAACACTTAATGATTTTAATTGCAGAGATTTTTCTTATCCTGTCGCTCCAAATCAATTTGTGCAGTCAAGCATTCCAGAATGATTTAAATTCCTTTAAAATTTTACACTGAGTCTGAGTCTCAAGTGAGTGAACCAGTACTTGCAGAAGGGAAGTTCTTCTGAGGCTCATGTCTGTTGTGTTTGTATTCGTCTCATAGTATGCAGTCTGTGTGCTTCCATGGGAATAGAAATTGTTTGTTTCTCCTTTACTTTCAATGCTTCAGCCCTGGATGCTCTCAACCCTGTAGCTCCTGGAGCAAAGCTAAAAGAACACATAAATACAAGCATAGAGTATAGAGTATATATATGACAGGAGAAAAGGGGGGAGATTATCAGTAAATGATATTTTCATGGGCAGCTATAATTCAGCCTGCATTTGCAGACATTTGAATAAACACCATAAATTTAGGCAGCAGCGCTTCTTTTCTGGCGGTATTAAAAGGTAAAATAAATTTCGGGGAAGTTTTAATGCGTGGCGTGTCTGATGTGGAGTGATAGGCATCTGCTGGGGCACAAGGAGAGAGAAGAACTGGATTGGGGGAGGGTGCTGAATTGCTTAAAGGGCATAGAACTCCATTACACTTATAGATTTCCCTATTTTTTTTTTTCATTATGCCATTGCTCAACCATCCTGCATGACACAGGTGGCAATAACAAAGGGTTGACAGGTGAAAGTATATACACGCCTCCACCGTAGGAAGGGAGAGAGGTTCATGTTTGACAGGGGCCACGGACCACAACAACCTATGATACTAAATCTACCCTTAGAGTGACTGAGAGAGTACTATAAAGAGAGAAATGGATTAACTGTCATTGTCGGGCTTGTTTATGCATTTACTTGATATGTTGGCATGGCTAGAAGGTATGACTGTACAATGGGGAAAATATTTATTTGATCCTCTGCTGATTTTGTAAGTTCGCCCACTTAAAAAGAAATGGTAGGTTTATTTTAATAGATAGAGACAGAATATAAACCAAAATATCCAGAAAAAAAACATATAAAGTTTATAAATTGATTTGCATTTCAATGCGTGAAATAAGTATTTGATCCCCTACCAACCTGCAAGAATTCTTGTTCCCACAGATTGGTTATGCGTACATGTGGAACACAGGAACACTACCTCTCCCACCACCATGGGCAAGACCTAAGAGCTGTCAAAGGATGTCTGAGACAAGAGTGTAGATCTTCACAAGACTGGAATGGGCTACAAGACATTAGCAAGAAGCTAGGTGAGAAAGAGACAATTGTTGTTGTGCAAGATCTCGCCTCATGGGGTAAAGATGCTCATGAGAAAGGTGAGGGATCAGCCCCGAACTCCATGGGAGGAGCTTGTTAATGATCTTAAGGCAGTTGGGACCGCAGTCAGAATCAGAATCAGAAAGAGCTTTATTGCCAAGTATGGTTGCGCATACAAGGAATTTGTTTTAGTGACATAAGCTTCCAGTACACAGAGACAACAACACACAGACAAAAAATAAATAAATAAATCAATAATATTTGCAAATACAAACCTGATTCCAAAAAAGTTGGGAGACCTTACAAGTTGTGAGTAAAAAAGGAATGGAATAATTTACAAATCTCATAAACGTATGTTTGATTCACAATAGAATATAGATAACATGTCAGTTGTTGAAAGTGAGACATTTTGAAATGTCATGCCAAATATTGGCTCATTTTGGATTTCATGAGAGCTACACATTCCAAAAAAATTGGGACAGGTAGCAATAAGAAGCTGGAAAAGTTAAATGAACATATAAGGAACAGCTGAAGGACCAATTTGCAACTTATTAGGTCAATTGGCAACATGATTGGGTATAAAAAGAGCCTCTCAGAGTGGCAGTGTCTCTCAGAACAAGTCGTGGCCTAGTGGTTAGAGAGTTTGACTCCTAACCCTAGCATCGAACCCCAACTGCTCCCCGGGCGCCGCAGCAAAAATGGCTGCCCACTGCTCCGGGTGTGTGTTCACAGTGTGTGTGTTCACTGCTCTGCGTGTGTGCACTTTCAATGGGTTAAATGCAGAGCACAAATTCTGAGAATGGGTCACCATACTTGGCTGAATGTCACTTCACTTCAGAAGTCAAGATGGCCAGAGGATAACCAATTCCCCTAATGCTGCGGCAAAAAATAGTGGAGCAATATCAGAAAGGAGTTTCTCTGAGAAAAATTGCAAAGAGTTTGAAGTTATCATCATCTACAGTGCATAATATCATAAAAAGATCCAGAGAATCTCTGTGCGTAAGGGTCAAGGCCGGAAAACCATACTGGATGCCCGTGATCTTTGGGCCCTTAGACGCTACTGCATCGCCTACAGGAATGCTACTGTAATGGAAATCACAACATGGGCTCAGAAATACTTCCAGAAAACATTGTCGGTGAACACAATCCACCGTGACTGTGGCAAGGTGGAAAACTGTTCTGTGGTCAGACAAATCAAAATTTGAAGTTCTTTTTGGAAAACTGGGATGCCATGTCATTTGGACTAAAGAGGACAAGGACAACCCAAGTTGTTATCAGCGCTCAGTTCAGAAGCCTGCATCTCTGATGGTATGGGGTTGCATGAGTGCGTGTGGCATGGGCAGCTTACACATCTGGAAAGGCACCATCAATGCTGAAAGGTATATCCAAGTTCTAGAACAACATATGCTCCCATCCAGACGTCGTCTCTTTCAGGGAAGACCTTGCATTTTCCAACATGACAATGCCAGACCACATACTGCATCAATTACAGCATCATGGCTGTGAAGAAGGAGGATCTGGGTACTGAAATGGCCAGCCTGCAGTCCAGATCTTTCACCCATAGAAAACATTTGGTGCATCATAAGGATGAAGATGCGACAAAGAAGACCAGTTGAGCAACTAGAAGCCTGTATTAGACAAGAATGGGACAACATTCCTATTCCTAAACTTGAGCAACTTGTCTCCTCAGTCCCCAGACATTTGCAGACTGTTTTAATAAGAAGAGGGGGTGCCACACAGTGGTAAACATGGCCTTGTCCCAACTTTTTTGAGATGTGTTGATGCCATGACATTTAAAATCTACTTACTTTTCCCTTAAAATGATACATTTTCTCAGTTTAAACATTTTATATGTCATCTATGTTGTATTCTGTATAAAATCTTGAAATTTGAAACTTCCATATCATTGCATTCTGTTTTTATTCACAATTTGTACAGTGTCTCAACTTTTTTGGAATCGGGTTTGTAAATAAGTTGTATAAACAATTGTGCTATAAATGATAATGGGATAGGATTAAGTAAGATGCAGGGATGTACTAGGATGGAGGGGTAACAAATAAATATAAGGATATTGCACATTTTTATTGCATAAGTGGGGGGACATTTAACTGTTCATGAGTTAGATTGCCTGGGGGAAGAAACTATAAGAAACTTGTGCCTGAATGTCCTGGTATTTGCGGCTCTGAAGCTCCGACCAGATGGCAAAAGTTCAAAGATGGGGCAACTTGGATGTGAGGGATCCAGAGTTATTTTCTGAGCCCTTTTCCTCACTCTGGATGTATACAGTTCTTGAAGGGTGGGCAGGGGAGTACCAATAATCCTTTCAGCAGTCCGATCCGTTCTCTGTAGTCTTCTGATGTCTGATTTTGTAGCTGAACCAAACCAGACAGTTATTGAAGTACACAGGACAGACTCAATGACGGCTGAGTAGACCTGTTTCAGCAGCTACTGTGGCAGGTTAAACTTCCTCAGCTGGTGAAGGAAGTACAAACTTTGTTGGGCCTTTTTAACAATGTAGTCAATGTCAACAGTAGTCAACATATCTTTACAGAGAACAGCCAAAATACAGACAGCATGTTACATGTACTATACCAGAGACAGTATATATTGGATCACTGTTACACCACAATAAAGGATGATTCTGTCCCATGGGCAGCTTTGGGACTATCTGACCACTGTCTAGTTCATATCATACCAATCTACAGGCAGAAACTGAAATCAGATAAACCTGTATTAAGGACTGTTAAAAACATGGACCAATGAAGCAGAGTGGGATTTACAAGCCTGCTTTGACTGCACTGATTGGAGTGTTTTTGAAGCTGCTGCCACCGATCTGTACGAGCTGTAACATCATACATTAGTTATATAAAATCATTATTCATACATGTACATTCCTACCGGGACATTACTATCATTCAATAATGATAAACCATGGTTTACTGGGGAATTCAAACATCTTTGTCATGCCAAGGAGGATAATTACAGAATTGGGGATAAAATCTTGTGTAACTATGCCAGAAACAGACTAACAAAGGAGATCAGAGTGGCTAAGAAAAGCCACTCTGAAAAGCTGAAAAAAAAAGAAAAGTTTTCACTATGAACCCAAACAGGTCTGTGGATGATGCAATCAACATGCGACTGCATTATATTCTTCAACGTCTTGATAGACCTGGGATTTACTGAATGATCTTGTTTGTAGACATCAGTTCTGCCTTCAGTACCATCATGCCTGACCTTCTTTCAGGGGATCTACAGCTTCCTGACAGACAGGCTTGTGAGGCTTGGTAAACTCACATCCAGGACTCTCACAATCAGCAATGGAACCCCTCAGGGATGTGTGCTCTCCCCACTGCTCTTCTCTCTATATATGAAAGAATGCACTGCAAAAAAAACATCTGCCAAGCTCCTGAAATTTGCAGATGACACAACAATCATCGACCTCATACACAACGGAGATGTGTGCTTACAGACAGGAGGTTAAAGCAGTGGAGATGATCCAGCACTCCCCCGACTCACCATCATGGACAGCACTGTGGCTGCAGTAGAGTCATTCAGGTTTCTGGGTACCACCGTCTCACAGGACCTGAAGTGGGACACTCACATAGATTCCATTGTTAAAAAGGCCCAGCAGAGGTTGTATTTCCTTCACCAATGGATGAAATTCAGCCTGGAACAGGAGCTGCTGTAACAGTTCTACTCTGACATCATTGAATCTGTCCTGTCTTCTTCTGTAACTGTCTGGTTTGTATCAGCTTCCAAATCAGACATCAAGAGATTACAACAGATAGTCAGAACTCCTGAGAAGATTATTGGTTTCCTCCTGCCCAACCTCCAAGATCTTTACACCTCCAGAGTGAGGAAAAGGGCAAAAGAACTCTGTCTATATTCAGCCTGAACAATTAAAACTTTCATAACTATACATTGTCCATTATAACTGAACACATTTAAAATTGTACGTCTGAAAATTGTACGTTTGTAAACTAGATAAACTGTACACTTTTAAATAATATATCTGTACATTCAATAAACAGTCATAGATGTTTTTTTCTCTATATTTCTACTTCTATATTATATTGCATTATTTAATTTTCAGTTTTTCTTATATCATTGTTATATTTAATCTCTAATGTAATTGTATGTATGTCTGCAGTACCATGTTTGTTTAGGCTATGTCTGTACTTTTTTGCACTGGAAGCTACTATCGTCAAGACAAATTCCATGTGTGTGTGTGTGTGTGAGTGTGTGTACACATACAGTACTTGACAATAAAGCTTTTTCTCACTTCTGACTTCTGGCTTTTCATTTGTTGTATGAAAGTAGCTGCAACTCAAGTATGACAAAGCACCTGTCAATTTAATGTTTGCCAACTTTAATCAAAATCAGATTTCATGAGTATAACTGCATTACATTATATGATAATAGATAGGAGCATCAAGCACAATTACTAGTGTCAGTTCTATTACATTGCTTAAGATCTTGTTTGGGACAGCATAATACCATGCTTGTAGGCTTAATATTTTCACAGCAAGTATGTTATGCATTCACATTTGGCTGTTTGGCACATTTATACTACATCTATAGTATGTGTACTATTACTCTGTAATATTTGCCAAAACAGACCCTATTGTGCTGCGAACTGACCTTGTATTTTCTGGGTGACAAATGAACAGCAAGTGATATAGTGATTAATCTTATTATGTTACGAACAGGAAAATAACATATTATTTAAAAAAATGCAAAATAAAAATGTTTGTTTCTGAGAAATAACCAATTAAACAAATCCAATTAAACAAAGAATATGATGAGGTCATTTAAAACAACAGCAGCATTCTTTTTTTATCTATATATTTATTTTTAATATATGTGCATTATTTTAGGTGGACATTGCAATTTATTTTATCTTTATTTTCATTTATTAATGTATGTATGCATAAAGTGTTAATTTTATATCTATTTTATTGGTGACACTTTAGAAAAACAAAAAAAAACAACTAACAATAAACACTACGGGCCTTATTTTAACTATATAAATGCAAAATGTAAAGAGCACAGCAAAGGTGGTCCATTTTTGGTATTTTAACGACAGAAAAATGGTTGGCGCGCCCAGGCGCATGGTCTAAACGGGTTGTCCCTATTCTCTTAATGAGTAATGTGTGTTTTTTAGGCGTAAAATGCAATAAACCAATCAGAGTCTCATCTTCCATTCCCTTTGAGAGCCAGCTGCGCTTGTGCCATGACGGATTTGCTATTTAAAAAGCAAAATTTGGCAAGCACAAAGACAGAACATGTCTCCGAGATGAAATGGAGCTGCTCATGTGCGAGCAAATAGATATATAGCCTAATTCTGATACATGCGATGACTATCCATTATGACATGTAGGCATTTTTATATTTAATTAGCCTAGAAAACATTCTTATGCATTGCAATCCTTTAATTTTTAATATTTGGCATGTTTGTGTGCTGCTGTGCATCCCTGTGTTTAATAAGCAGCGTGTACGCGCATTGTGGACCCGTCTATACTAACATGCTCTTTAAATAACAAAGAAAAAACATTGCGCCAGACTTTAAACCAGGTTTGAGTTGGTCTATGGCACAGTCTATTTTCAGCTCCTTAAAATAGCAATGCGCCTGAACACACCTCTTTTTTTTAGACCAGCACACCCATGAGCGCACAAATGGGCGCAAATACATTTGCTAATTAAACGACGTGGCGCTGGATGGGAAAATGCGAACTGCACCGGACTGAAACTAGCAACACACTTGCGCTGCGCCTTGCGTCGCATTGCGCCGGGTGTATGATAGGGCCCTACATTTGTTACAGTATTACTCTGTTCATCTTTTTTAATGTTCATTAATAAAAATACAGCTGTTCACGATAGCCTATGTCTATTTAAATAATATCAACAGAGACATTTTTATCATTATTAATGTCAATAAATGTTAGTACATTTTGAATTTAACTGTGTGATACGATTCGTATGGCAGAGAAGGAAGGAGACCAGGGTCGGCGTACTGAGGCTCGTGGGAACTTTATTACGCTAAAACAAAATGAACGAAACACACAGTCGCGCCACATGCGCATGAATCACAACATTGATCCTTTCAGGCTCTCGCTTTCCGTCGGTCGTTTCTCCCACGAGTCCTCAGGTCTCTCGCTTTCCTCTGGTTCCCAGCCGGCTTAAATACTGCTTCCCCACGCCAATCACTGCAATGAGAAGCAGGTGTCACTTGTTTCTCACTTAACTCACTTACCACCGCTGATCTCCTCACTCTCTCTCCCGTCGCAGACCTCGCTGAACCACACCTCCCCTGCCACATACCCCCACCGCCCGACTCAGGCCGGGGAGCCATCCGGCCTGCAGCCCCCCCCCCCCATTCCTGGAGAGGAAGTCGGCCACAGCCATCTGCGCCCCCGGCCTGTGAATCACCTTGAACTTAAATGGCTGTAAAGCTAGATACCAACGGGTGATTCGCGCGTTGGTATCCTTCATGCGGTGGAGCCACTGGAGGGGCGCGTGGTCCGAGCAGAGGGTGAACTCCCGGCCCAGGAGGTAGTAACGAAGGGTGAGGACCGCCCACCTGATGGCCAAACACTCCTTTTCTATGGTGCTGTACTTAGCCTCTCTCTTAGAGAGCTTCCGGCTAATGTACAGCACCGGGCGATCCTCCCCCCCCACCTCCTGGGACAGGACCGCGCCCAGCCCCCTGTCCGACGCGTCAGTCTGCAACAAAAAGGGGAGAGAAAAGTTAGGAGAGTGCAGGAGCGGTCCACCACACAGGGCAGCCTTGACTCGGGTAAAGGCCTGTTGGCACCGCTCCGTCCATTGGACCGTATCTGGTACCTCCTTTTTAGTGAGGTCAGTCAGGGGGCTAGTGAGGTCCGAATAACCAGGAATAAATCTCCTATAATATCCCGCCAGCCCCAGGAACTGCCTCACCTCCTTTTTGGTCTTGGGTCTGGGGCAAGTCGCAATTGCTGCCGTCTTGTCAATTTGGGGACGCACTTGCCCGTGACCCAAGTGGAAGCCCAGATACCTTACCTCCACCCGCCCAACCGCGCACTTCTTCGGGTTGGCCGTTAGCCCCGCCCGTCTCAGCGCCTCGAGGACAGCCCTCACATGCTCCATATGCCGCCGCCAGTCGCCACTATAAATGATAATATCATCCAGGTAGGCGGCGGCATATGCAGCATGCGGGCGCAGCACCCGATCCATGAGACGCTGGAACGTAGCGGGGGCCCCGAACAAGCCGAACGGAAGCGTCACAAATTGGTGTAAACCAAACGGCGTGGTGAAGGCTGTTTTTTCTCTAGACATGGGAGATAAGGGGATCTGCCAATATCCTTTTGTCAAGTCCAATGTCGAATAAAAGCGAGCCGTACCTAACCGATCGAGCAACTCGTCAATCCGTGGCATTGGATAAGCATCAAATTTTGACACTGCGTTCACCCTGCGATAGTCCACACAAAATCGCACCGAGCCGTCCGTTTTGGGGACCAAAACAATCGGGCTCGCCCAATCACTGTGGGACTCCTCGATTACTCCTAACCCCAGCATCGCCTCTAATTCTGTCTGAACCACCTTTTTCTTGTGTTCAGGTAATCTATATGGCCGGCTGCGAACCACCACGCCCGGCTCCGTCTCAATATGGTGCTGAATCAGATTAGTACGACCAGGTAGAGGCGAAAACACGTCTGCAAATTCGGACTGTAATTGTCCAATGTCAGTGAGCTGCGAGGGCGAGAGGTGATCCCCTCCCGGGGCCAGGGCGAGGGATTTTTCTTTAATGATCGCCTCTGGCCCGAGATCCTCCTCTCCGCT
This sequence comes from Carassius carassius, assembly GCF_963082965.1. Taxonomy (NCBI): domain Eukaryota; kingdom Metazoa; phylum Chordata; class Actinopteri; order Cypriniformes; family Cyprinidae; genus Carassius; species Carassius carassius. The sequence continues at coordinate 27,632,785 of NC_081767.1, read as the reverse complement.
CACTGCCGTCGCTAGCAACACTGACTCCTCTTCGCTCCATTTTTTAAGGAGGTTGAGGTGATAAATTTGCCTGCAGTCGCCTCTATCTGTTCGTACTACTTCATAATTGAGATCGCCTATTCGCTGTGTGACCTCAAAGGGCCCTTGCCACTTTGATAATAATTTGGAGCTGGAGGTTGGCAGTAATACGAGCACTCTATCTCCCGGTGCAAATTCTCGGAGCTTAGCTCCCCTGTTATACAGCTGGCTTTGTCTGCCCTGGGCCTGAAGCAAATTCTCCATTGAGAGCCGCCCCAGTGTATGGAGTTTTGCTCTCAGGTCCATGACATACTGAATTTCATTTTTGCTATCCGAATGTCCGTCCTCCCAAGTTTCTTTTAGGACGTCCAGCACCCCGCGGGGCTGGCGTCCGTAAAGAAGCTCAAAGGGGGAAAACCCCGTGGAGGCTTGGGGGACCTCGCGCACAGCGAATAAGAGGGGCTCTAGCCATCTATCCCAATTTTTCGCGTCTTCTTGTACGAATTTACGAATCATTGTTTTCAAAGTGCGATTAAATCGTTCGACCAGTCCGTCTGTTTGTGGGTGATAGACGCTGGTCCGTACCGCTTTAATGCCCAATAATTCGTATAATTCGCGTAACGTGCGTGACATAAACGCGGTGCCTTGGTCCGTGAGAATCTCTTTTGGGATTCCCACGCGGGAGATTAAACGAAACAGGGCGTCCGCCACACTCTTCGCCGAGATATTGCGGAGCGCCACTGCTTCGGGATATCGTGTTGCATAATCCACTATGACTAACGCAAAACGATGTCCCCGTGCGGATCGTTCTAATGGCCCGATGAGGTCCATACCAATTCGTTCGAAGGGGACCTGCACTAGAGGTAGAGGGCGCAACGGCGCTTTTGGGGTGGCCGGTGGGTTCACCAACTGACATTCCCGACACGACGCGCACCATCTGCGGACGTTCTCGTGAATGCCCGGCCAAAAAAATCGGGTCATTAGACGATTTAGCGTGGCTGTCATACCCAAATGCCCCGCCATTGGATTGCAATGTGCCGCCTGGAAAAGCATTTCCCGACGGCTCTTAGGTACTAATAATTGGGCCGTATCTTCCTTTGTCTGAGCGTCATGGGTCACTCGATACAACCGGTCCTTAATAACGGCAAAATACGGATAAGAGAGCGCGCGGTCAGGAAGGAGGACCTGCCCATCGATGGAACGGACCTGCTCGAACGCATGTTTAAGGGTTTCATCCTGGGACTGCTCCAGGGGAAAGTCATCGCGGCTGGAAAGGTTTAGCCTCACCAACTCGCTCGGTTCCCCTGAAGCCTCCCCACTGGGTCCGGGTACAGACTCTCCCACCTGGGCGCACGCCCCGCTAACCGGGCCTCTCTTTTTCCCAGAGGCATCCACTGTTAAACACCCCAATAATTGTTCAAAAGCTGGCCAATTGGTACCCAAGATTAGTGGATGCCGGAGGCGCGGACTAACGGCCACCTCCACATAATGCTTTTGTCCCCTAAATTTGATGCCTATGGTTTTTATGGGGTATTCCACTATATCCCCGTGCACACACCTCACCTTAACCACGCGGCCCGTATCCAATGCCCCGGATTGTATCAGGCTTTGATGGATGGAGGTCTGGTTACAACCTGAATCCACCAAAGCCTGATAGGTACCCCCCTTAATACTCACGGGTATTTGGTACAACCCGGCTTGATCGGGGGCAGCCTGCGGGTCGTCCGGGATCCGGACCCACGTCCCCACTTCCATAACCGGGCACCGGTCCACAAAATGGCCCGGATCCCCGCAACGCCAGCAGGCCGGCCCAGGCCCCCCCGCCACCCTAGTGGTTGGAAGTGGGTCAGGTGATTGACGTGGGGAAGCAGCTGGTCGCTCAGCCAGACCCTCCCCGTGCGGCGGCCCCATTCCCCTGGCCGGACCCCGTGACATGGCGGCCGGCTCCGTCCCTGCTCTCCAACGGGGGGCGGCCCTCGGTGGCCCCGTGTACCGAGACCTGGGTAGAGGGACAGGCTTTGGAGGAAGAGGAGAGAGAGAGGGGGGGGGAAGAGAGAGAGAGAGAGACAGATGGAAGGGGTTCGCCGACCCCGGAACACGCCGCCAGCTGATCCTCCGCCAGTTGGATGGCCAGATCCAGCGACGCCGGCCGGTGGCACTGGACCCACTGAGCAGTCCTCTTCGGGAGTCGTGAGATGAACTGCTCCAGCACCACGGTGTTGATAATGGTCTCGGCGTCGCTTCCTCCGGCCAACAGCCATTTGCGGCAGGAGTCCCGGAGCTGCTGGGCTAAGACAAAGGGCCGGCCCACTTCGGTCAGTTCTAGTGACCGGAAGCGTTGACGGTGCTGCTCGGGGCTGAGGCCGACCCTTTGGAGCACTGCTCTTTTTAAGTCTGCGTATACCAGGAGGTTCTGGACGGGCAGTTGTTGAGCAGCCTTCTGGGCCTCCCCTGACAGCAGCGGAATTATCCGGACCGGCCAGCTGTCCTCCGGCCACCCACACGCCTCGGCCGTCCTCTCAAACAGATCGAGGAACGCTTCCGGATCATCTGTTGGCCCCATCTTCGTAAGAGGCATGTGGGCAGCAGGGCTGGAACTGGGGGAGGCCGACCTCGTCCGAACCTCCCGGTCCAGCATGCTCCGGAACAGCTCGCGGTCCTCCCGCTGGACCTGCATCATTGCCTGAAACCGATGTTCGTGGTCGGCTCGCAGCTCCAGCAGGGCTTGATGTTGTTCCTGATGCAGGCCCGCGAGCGATGTAATGAGCTCCGCAAACGGCGTTCCCGATGTTCCTGACGGGGTTTGCATGGCGGCGTCGTTCTCCTTCCTTCCCGGGTTTTCGGCACCAGTGTGATACGATTCGTATGGCAGAGAAGGAAGGAGACCAGGGTCGGCGTACTGAGGCTCGTGGGAACTTTATTACGCTAAAACAAAATGAACGAAACACACAGTCGCGCCACATGCGCATGAATCACAACATTGATCCTTTCAGGCTCTCGCTTTCCGTCGGTCGTTTCTCCCACGAGTCCTCAGGTCTCTCGCTTTCCTCTGGTTCCCAGCCGGCTTAAATACTGCTTCCCCACGCCAATCACTGCAATGAGAAGCAGGTGTCACTTGTTTCTCACTTAACTCACTTACCACCGCTGATCTCCTCACTCTCTCTCCCGTCGCAGACCTCGCTGAACCACACCTCCCCTGCCACAAACTGATATTAACAAATGCTTTATAAGACTTCATTGTTAGTTAAGTAATGTAACATTGTGTAAACATTGAATTTAATTTAATTTTGTTTTGTTAAATTAGTAGGCATTAAGGCCAACACCAAGCATGATAACTATAAAGATAACAATAAAGATATAGTTCTAAAAATCATTCTCAATATTAAAGAATAGCCCACACTACAACTATAATGATAAAGGCATAGAGAAACGGTATTGTTGGAATCATTTTCAGAACGATTTTTTTCCAGCTGATGAACGATACAAACATTGACATCCAATCCGAATCCACCCTGCTATAACGAGCTTGAGGATTTAAAGAAGCAAACACACGTGCGCTCAGAATAAACAGATGATATCGTTCGCTGGTGTGGACGCTAATATCGTTATCTTTATAGTTATTGTATTGTTCCAGAGACAACAAATAAAGATATAAAGAATAGATGGTACTGGCGTCTTTATTCCAGGTGGCACACAAAGCATGTCTCCATTACCAACCTTTCCTCTAGGGAATGCACTTCATCTTATACAACACATTACTGCCACCTGCAGGCATCAATCAGTACTCATCACAATAGATACTCATTACATCTCTTTTCCTTTTTTTTTTTTTTTTAACACATTAGATTCACAATTACTAATAATTCACATCAGCCCAACTGTAAAAAATGTACAATCAGTTAATTATTTTTTTCTTTTTTTCATAAGTCCATTCGAACAGGAGCTTTTCGAACTCGATTAGTTCTCCGTAAGAGAGGCATGTCAGTCTTTGGTACAGATAACTCGAGTTCACGAATTTGTTCTGCAGAATTAAACATACCTGGAGATAGCATTTCATGACGTTGCAGATCAACAGGGGGCATTTCACAAGACTGCAGTTCTGCAGACAGGGTTGGCTCATCAACAAGAGGAAATTTCTCTACAGTCTTAAGCAAGCTCTGTCGATTTCTCAGCAATTTCTGTCCATCTTCTGTTTGAACCAGATATGATCTTGGGTTTACCTCTTTTAGGACTGTAGCTTTCTTTTTCCATCCATTAGGCTCCAATTGTATCTCATTCAGAAAGAGGTTTCAAATGTCGAGGTCCCTTGTCATAATAATCTTTCTGCTTCTCTTTAAGATGTTGCATCTCTTTCAATGATAGACTGTTGTTTTCTGTTTTCAGGGATACTTTTGGCAGTGTATCACGCAGTTTTCGGTTCATCAATAACTCCCCAGGAGATAATCCACAACTGAGTGGAGAAGAACGGTAACTCAGAAGAGACAGATTTATTTCAGACCTGCTTACTGCGGCTTTTTTCATAAGTCTTTTTGCAATTTGTACACCTTTTTCTGCTTTACCATTTTCTTTTGGATAAAGTGGGCTAGAAGTAGTATTTTTAAAACCATACTGTTCCGCAAACAGTTTGAATTCACAACTAGTGTACTGAGGACCATTGTCACTTTGCACAATATGAGGAATTCCATGACTTGCAAAGATGCTATTCATGCGTTGAATCATGTCATTCGATGTTGTATGATGGAGCTGTTCAACTTCAGGATAATTGGAATAATAATCGATAACCACCAGATAATCCTTACTGTAGTGGCCGTTTGTCAACGAAGTAACAAACAAAACTAAATGAAAAGGAACTCGAGTCAAAGTTCAAATCAAACAAAATCAAAAGACCACTGATGCACCCTGGGTTTTGGTGTACGCGGGTGGGAAAAACATCAGGTCCAAACAAGTATTAAAATTCAACAAGACGTGGTTTATTTTTGACTGAAGTCGAGCAAACACAGAACAAAGCAAATTTCCTGTGCCTCTCCCGCTCCGGTAAAAAACCATATGCCTAACCTGGTGCATACTAGTCCCTGCCGTGCGCTTACCTAAATAACCCATAGTGCCCCCTAGCGTGCATGAAACAAACAAAACAAATAATAAACTAACAAAACACTAACAGAAATTGAATCATAATTAAATCAAAAAATGAATAAATTTATAATGAAATCTAAACACAGCACTAAATAGCTCCAACACTCCAGCCCCTAATTGTGCATTAAATCACAATTACGTCAAACTCCCAAAGGAGCTATTCACTCAACCCTAACCTACAACTGGATATAGCATATCATACATCAGCTTCGTTTTCCGGTCTTCCTTGTGGTGAACCTAAAACAAACCAAAGAAAGATAGAGACAAAAAAGGAGAGAAAAAGCAAGAAAGAGAGAGAGTCCATGGAGTCACACCCCTGCTTCCAGCAGCAGGCAGAGCTTGGTCACTGGCCTCTCCAGAATGCTGGTTCTTGTCCGAAGGCGCACAGAACGCACTAGGCCCCTTGCATCTGCTCTCACGTCCAAAATTTTCCCCATCAGCCAAGATCCTCTTGGGGCGGTGGCATCTGCAATGAGGACGATGTCTCCAGGAGTGAGACTTCTCTTTGGTCTTATCCACTTTTGTCTCTCTTGCATCATTGGTAAGTATTCAGCAATCCATCTCTTCCAAAAAAGGTCTGACATGTATTGTGCTTGCCTCCACCTCTTCCTGATGTACAGGTCACTGTGGTCAAATAATCCTGGTGGCATGACTGGCTTGCCTTTTAACGTCAGAATGTGACTAGGTGTGAGTGCCTCCAGGTCATCTGTGTCATCAGAGACCTTTGTAATTGGTCTGTCATTTAATATGGCCTCAGCCTCACAGAACACAGTATGGAGTCCTTCATCGTCCAGAACTTGTTGTTTGAGAACTGAAGTGAGAACACTCTTCACTGAACGAATCAAGCGCTCCCACACACCGCCATGATGGGAAGCTGCAGCTGTGTTAAAGTTCCACTTTATGCCATCCTCAACAAAAGCTCTCTGAATGCTTCCATGATTTAACCCAGCCAGACTTTCTTTCAACTCCCTGTTGGCTCCGACAAAGTTTGTACCATTGTCAGACCTGATGGAGGAAACTGGGCCTCGTCTACAGATGAACCTCCGGACAGCATTTATACAGGAATCTGTATCCAGCGTATGTGCTACCTCCAAATGCACAGCACGGCTGGTGAAACATGTGAACAACACTCCATACCTTTTAAGAAGACTCCTGCCTCTTTTAACGTCGATAGGCCCAAAATAGTCGACTCCTACGTCCGTAAAAGGGGCTCTCTCAGGCAACACCCTTGCCTCAGGCAAGTCTGCCATCTTCTGTTCAAGAAGCTTTCCTCTATTTCGTCTGCAGACCACACATTCAGATATCACCTTACTGGCAGCGGAATTTGCATTAATGATCCAATACCTCTGACGCAGCTTAGCCAGTATGTGATTTCTCCCTGCATGCCCCAGTTGATGATGAATATGGCGCAGAATCAGTATGGATACATGCAGATCTTTGGACAGAATGACAGGATGTTTGGAATCTGCTGGCATTGCTGCTCGACCCAGCCGACCACCTACTCTGAGGATTCCATCATCTATCACAGGATCTAGTCTGTACAGCGGACTGGCTTTGGAAACACTTTTGCCGCCACTCTTCAATAGTGCAATTTCAGCTTTAAACTTATGTTCTTGTACATACTGAATAATTGCATGTTCTGCTTTCACTAAATCTTCAGGAATCAGACTCTTTTCTTTGAGCATGGCTTTAAAGCTCTGAACTTTACTTTCCACTGCAGGTCCTTGAGTCTCCAGCTCGTCCTTGTTGAAGTCTGCAGAGGCACACAACTCCTTCCTCTTATGTCCCAATAACACAAGAGCTCTCTTAACCCTCAGCAACCAAGCAACAGACCTTTTTAGTTTTTTCCAAGATGAAAAGTAACAAAGCAGGCGGTCTGTGGCACACTCAAAATCCACAACAACAGAGTTTGCTATCAAATCCCTTTTGACCTCTGGGTCATTTACAGGAATCGCATCGAGCTCAGCATCCAACTTAGGCCAAACCTCCTCTGGCTCAAAAAGAAACTCTGGACCATTTGTCCATCTCCTGCCTTTCAGGAAAGTCTCTGCCCTCATTCCTCTTGAGGCATCATCTGCGGGATTCTCCTTTGATCCAACATATCTCCACTGATGAACACTTGCTGCATCTCTGATGAAGGAAACTCTGTTTGCGACAAAAGTGTGAAATCGCCTGGTTTCATTACAGATGTATTTAAGAACAGTTGCACTGTCAGTCCAGAAAACTGACTTCTCCAGTTTCAGTTGCAACTCCTTTTGAAGCATTTTATCAACTCGGACTGCAAGAACCGCTGCTGTGAGTTCCAGTCGAGGAATCGTTGTCTGTTTTAGTGGAGCAACTCTGGCCTTTCCCAACAGAAATGCAACCTGAACTCTGTCATTCTTTTTCAGTCTCAAATATGACACTGTTCCATATCCGACTTGGCTGGCGTCAGAAAAGTGGTGAAGCTGTGCTGTGTCAGGGTCTTTAAAATCTCTGGATTTAATACAGCGATCCACATTGAACTCAGCCATCTTTTGAAGATCCTCCAACCATTCAAACCACCTTTTAGAGAGGGAATGAGGAATGGCTTCATCCCACCCCAAGCCTCTTCTACAAAGCTCCTGTAACAACAGTTTGGCTGGAATAGTAAATGGGGCTAAAAATCCTAAGGGGTCATACAGTGAGCTGACCACCGACAAAATACCTCTTCTGGTCTGTGGCTGTTCCTGTAATGAGGTCCTAAACTTGAATTTGTCAATTTCAATGCACCACTGTAGTCCCAATGCTCGCTCCATTGGAAGTTGGTCCGTGTCCAAATCCAGCTCCATCACTTCTTTTGCTCTACAGTTTTCAGCAATTGACAGCAACACTGTTCGGCTGTTGCTGATCCATTTGGAAAGATTAAATCCTCCTTTGTGACAAAGTGCAGTCAGATCCTTAACCAGTTGCACTGCTTCCTCCTCTGAGGCCACTGATTTCAAGCAGTCGTCAACATAAAAATTGCTTTTGACTGTATTTACCACTTCATGAGGGAAATGTTGGGCATTATCAACTGCAGTTCTCCTCAATGCATAATTTGCACAACTTGGTGAAGATACTGCTCCAAACAAATGTACTTTCATGCGATGTTCCTCTGGAGAATGTGAAGTATCTCCACCAGGCCACCAGAGAAAGCGGAGAAAGTTGATATGCTTTCCAGAAACATGAACTTGGTGATACATTGCTTGAATGTCGGCCATCACTGCAACAGGCTCTTGTCTGAATCGAACAAGGACCCCGATTAAAGAGTTTGTTAAATCAGGGCCCTGCAACAGCTGACAGTTCAGTGATGTCCCTCTGTATGCTGCTCCACAGTCAAAAACAACTCGCAGCTTGCCCTTTCTGGGATGATAAACCCCATGATGAGGAAGATACCAAACATTTCCATCACTCTGCTTTAGTTGATCAGAAGGCACAAGCTCAGCATATCCTTGCTTCACCATGTCATTTACAAATGTGATGTATTGTTCCTTGAACTGACCATTCTTGACAAACTTTCTTTTCAAGCTCTTGAGGCGCTGTTCTGCAACGCGACGATTGTTTGGCAGCAGGGGATTTTCCTCCTTGAAAGGTAAGTCAATGCAATAATGGTCTCCAATTAACTTTGTGGTGTTGTTCATGACGTTCATAAACTTTACATCCTCTCTGGACATTTCAAGCTGCTCATCCGATGACCTCTCATTAAAGTCATAGTTAAACTGTTTAATCAGCATTTCCTGAAGATGTTCAACAGAGATTCTGTTTGATGTTACAGCAGAGTAGTCACTTTTGTTCCTGTTGCTCCCACCACGAAGTGGACCATTAACGACCCAACCAACTCTGGTTCTGACAGCATAAGGTCCCTCATCCTGGCTGTTGATTAGCTCCCAGGGCTCCATCACTTTTGGTGCATCCGTTCCAATGAGCAAATCAATGCCTTCATCAATGTTATGAAGCTTAACAGCCTTGAGATAAGACCACTGTTCCAAATCTTCTTGTCGTGGAATATTGAGTATGGAAACAGGCATATCCTTTTGCGTTAAAACGCCAGGTAACTCAATAAAATCATTCATATTTATCCCAGACACTTCAAGACCGGACAGCATATGAGCATTTACAATCTTCTTTTGACCCATTGTTCTTAACAGAATACTTGTCCTTTTACCCTTCACATTCAATCTTCTTGCCAAATTATCTGTACAAAACGTTCCTGAACTCCCGGGATCCAAGAAAGCATATGTCTGCACAGTTTTGTTGCTCCTCTGGCTCTTGACTTTGACTGCAACAATAGAAAAAATTGAGGCATCTTTGTGACCAGCCCCAATATGGCCACAAGTCTGAGACACTGAAGGTGAAGCAGTTGTTGAGCTCACAGACTGTTGATTGGAGGATGTGCCTTTATCCTGCCGCTATATGAAGGACACTTGGGTGATTTTGGTGACACATATTGCAGTCCAAACGTTTTCTACAATCTTTACTCATATGGCCCACTTTCAGACATCCAAAGCAGATTCCTTTTTCTTTAATGAAATTAATCTTGTCCCTGTGTACTTTCATTTTGAACTGTGGACATTGATCCAATGAATGATTACCTTGTGTACAAAACAGGAAATTAAGAGTAGGTTTGTCTGGCATTGTTTCCTGTATGTTGAGTTATAACTCCTTCTTTGACTGCAGTGACATTGGTGGCAAAACTGCTCCCTCTTTTCCTTTGCTTGAAGTGACTGGCATTGGATGTTTTGGAGTTGGTGAGCTGTAGGTCTTGGATGTTACCAAAGACTGGATCAGAAGCAATCTTGACTTGTCTTTCTATAAATTTTACCAGATCAGTGAACGTTGCTCTATCACCTCTTCGTTCTTGCAGATCACAAGCAACACTTCTCCACTTTTCCCTTAATTTGTAGGGAAGTTTCAAGATGATACTCCTCATGTTTGATGGTAAGTCCAGCTCTTTCATGTGCATCAAGTGTTCTGTTAAATTTGCGCATCCACGCAGAAACAAAGAAAATGATTGCAACCCTTTAATATCCTCGCTTTTAACAGGTGTCCAGTTTAGTATCTTTTCCATATATGCAGCAGCAATTTTGTGTTCATTTCCAAAGTGCTCTGCAAGAAGACTTTTGGCTCTGTGGTATCCCTGCTCTGATGGTAAATGCTGACAACTGTGCACCAGGTCCTTTGGCTGCCCCCTGGTGTACTGTTCAAGAAAATGTAAACGATCACTCCATTTATCTGTTTTAGCCTCCACCCCATTTTCAAAAGCTCTGATAAAAGATCTGTATTGGAGAGGGTCTCCATCAAACACAGAGATGTTCCTAGATGGGAGGACAGCACACAGATTTTGTTGGACAAGCAAAGCAGCGATGTCATTTTGTTTTTGCATAATGTTTAAAACATCATTTTGATAGTTGTCAGACAAAGCTTGGGTCTGATGGTGAGCATGTCCCATGTGCACTCCGTTTACAGTTTGCATCACATGAACTGGAGCATCAGCCTTTAATGTCATTTCATCCATTTGTTTACTTTGTCTTTGTTTAGGCTTAACAACTGCTGGTTGGAGTCCAGAAGCAGACAAACCAAGAGCATGATCATTGACATTCATGATATCTGGGACAAAAGTGTTAGCGTCTGCATTTAAATCACTCACTCCTCGTGGCTTATTCCTTTTATAATAAGAATTCATGCCGTCTAAACCTTTTGAGCCACACTGTGACCTGGTTTCCAAAACATGAAGCTTTGCGTTTGTTGCTGCCAATTCCGTTTCAAGCTCAAGTTGCTCCATTTCTCTCCTTAGTTTTTCCTGTTGTGCTTCTATTTGATGTTTCCTTTTCTGCGCAGCGATGCGCTCCTCGAGCGCTGCCTTGTCGGCCTCTGCTTTAATGCGCGCAGATGACGTCGAAGAAGTCCGTGATAGTTGAGAGTGCGCCTTTTCAATGCTCGCTTTTACACTTGAAACGTTGGAGACACTGTCTTCAGGATTTACTTCATCAGCATTACATTGATCATCAGGAGTATCTTTATTTTGCTCAGCACGTGAGAGCCATCCTTTTACCTTCTCAGTGAAATCACGATATTCTGTCATTTTGTCCGTGAAATATTTACTTTGTCTTTCAACTTCATCTTTAGGCAAAGGTAGACTCATAAAAGATTTATGGACATCATGTGCGTCTTCGCAACACCTTACAAACACAGAAAGCTCATTCTTCATTGACTCAACATTTTCCTTTGATGTCATTAACTCATTCATGTTTTTCATACACTTTTTGGCATGTTTGCATTTTTCACTCCTTTTTTCCTGGAGTGTCATCACACTATATTCTATACCTTTAGCAGACATTTTAACATTTCTTTTTGGCTTTTCAGTATCGTTTGCACCAACGTCGGACATTTCCGTTTCTTTTATTTATTTTCCTTTTTTGTTTACAAACAAATCACACAGTTCGTTGACGCACAAGAGAGCAGGTTTGCAAAACACACAATGATTATTGATCGTCAGATCCTCTTCATTAAAACAAACACACACTGCCGGACTTTTTATGCATGAATGAAGGCACGTGGCCATGCGTAGACGTGTGACATTCAACTGATTCCTTATGAAATACTGTCAAACTCCACTCGTTTGGCCGTTTTCCATTACGGCTCTAAAACAGTTATCGCTGACTTACCAGTGTCTTTGAGAAGGTTGAAGTCTTGTGTGATCTGGGCCAGAGAATGCGTCTTGTCTCCACCTCGGCTGAATCTAGGACTGCTTAATGTCTTTTGTCCATAAATCCACATCCAAGCGATCCTTTTAGTCCAGTATTGAAGAGTTCAAAGGCCGGTTTTTTACTTGAATGTAGTGGCCGTTTGTCAACGAAGTAACAAACAAAACTAAATGAAAAGGAACTCGAGTCAAAGTTCAAATCAAACAAAATCAAAAGGCCACTGATGCACCGTGGGTTTTGGTGTACGCGGGTGGGAAAAACATCAGGTCCAAACAAGTATTAAAATTCAACAAGACGTGGTTTATTTTTGACTGAAGTCGAGCAAACACAGAACAAAGCAAATTTCCTGTGCCTCTCCCGCTCCGGTAAAAAACCATATGCCTAACCTGGTGCATACTAGTCCCTGCCGTGCGCTTACCTAAATAACCCATAGTGCCCCCTAGCGTGCATGAAACAAACAAAACAAATAATAAACTAACAAAACACTAACAGAAATTGAATCATAATTAAATCAAAAAATGAATAAATTTATAATGAAATCTAAACACAGCACTAAATAGCTCCAACACTTACCATTCAACTGAAAAAAAAGATCAGTTCCTACTTTTTGCCACGGTTCAGTAGGATGAGCAGCTATCATCATAGGTTCTTTGGCCAGTTTATAATGATGACTTAGACAGACGTTACACTGATTGATGTATTTCTCAATGTGCACATTAATTCCAGGCCAGAAAACAGCTTGTCTAGCTCTTCTCTTGCATTTTTCGATACCAAGATGTCCCTCGTGAATTCTACGAAGCATGTCGTGGTGCATTGATACTGGAATGACAATTCTGTTTATTCTCAACAGCATGGCCTCAACCACACTCAGTTCTGCCCTTAAAGGAAAGTACTGTGGACACTTGCCTTTGATCCATCCATGTTGAAGGTATGCAATAACCCTCTGCAATTCAACATCCTTTGCAGTTTCCTCTGCGATCAGCTTTAACATCTCATCTGAAACTGGTAACGCTGAATACACCATACTCACATGTCTCTCAACTTCGTCCGTTTTGCTGATTTCCGAAGCTACTGGTGCTCGAGACCAGTGCACTGCACTTTGTAATTTCATCATCATTCATTGAATTCGAGGTGACATATCATTTAAGTTCTTTTGAATGATGGAGATTAATGGTTTATGATCCGTCTCTACTGTAAAAGTAGGTAATCCATAGACATATCCATGAAATTTTTCACAGCCAAATACTAAACCCAAAGTCTCCTTCTCTATTTGTGAATATCGTCTTTCAGTCTCTGTCATAGATCGAGAAGCATAGGCCACAGGTCTCCAGGAATCCTCAAAGGCCTGAAGAAACACCGCCCCCAATCCATCCTGAGAGGCGCCTGTAGAGATCTTAGTTGGTCGTGTGTGACCAAAAAAAAACAAGGACAGGTTCAGTAGTAAGAGTCTCCTTTAACTGCTTCCATTCTTGATCATATACTGAAGTCCAGACAAACTCCTGATCATTTTGTAACAACTTTCTCATATGGGTAGTTTTAGCTGACAAATTTGGCAGAAATTTTCCCAGGAAGTTCACCATTCCCAAAGCACGCAGAATTCCCTTCTTATCCGTAGGTGGAGGCATATCAAGGAGGGCTTGCACTTTTGCTGGATGTGGCTCCACACCTTTTGCAGACAGCTTGTCCCCTAAGAACGTGATCTCTGTGACTCCAAATTGACACTTTTTCTGACTGAGCTTTAAATCATGTGCTCGAACTCTTTCCATCACTTTTACTAATTGCTGATTATGTTGTTGAATGGTGGACCCCCACACCACAATATCATCAATATATACTCGAACACCCTCTAGACCTTCAATAAGGGTTTCCATTGCTCGATGAAAAATCTCAGGAGCTGATTTGATTCCAAAAGGAAGTCGAAGAAAACAATATCTCCCAAAGGGAGTATTAAATGTACAATACTGGCTACTCTCAGAATCCAATCGGATCTTCCAGAATCCTTGAGATGCATCTAATTTGCTAAAAAACTTAGCTCCTGACATGTCACTAATGATCTCTTCACGGGTGGGTATCTGGTAATGTTCTCGTTTGATGCTATCATTTAGGTCTTTAGGATCTAAGCACACTCTTAAGTCAACATTAGGTTTCTTCACACAAGTTATAGAATTTACCCAGTCTGTAGGTTGTTCAATTCGTTGTATTACTCCTGATTGGGTCATGCGATCCAATTCCTTTTTCAAGGCCTCACGCAGAGGTGCAGGGACCCGCCGAGGAGCATGAATGACTGGAGAAGCATCATCTTTCAGTTGTATTTTATAGGTAAATGGCAGTGTGCCTTGACCTTCAAAAACATCTGGAAATTGTTTGACAAGGTCAGTTATATTGTCACAGACAGGCTGTAAGACTACGGTTTCCTTGTTGACTTGATACACTCTTTTAACCAAATGAAGGTCTTCACACGCTTTATCTCCTAAAAGAGATTCATGACCATTGGGAACTACAACAAACATCAAACTCTTCATCTTTCCTTTTACTTGTATATTTAGTCTGCATATTGCTCGTGTTTCAATTGGTTGTCCATTATAGGCTTTGAGGGGAACTGTACGTTTTTTAATTAGAGGTTTTTCTTTCAGTGCTTTTACATCTCTGATGTTAATTAAATTAACTTTTGCACCCGTATCTAATTTAAAGGGTACTACGGTCCCATTAGCCACAAGAGGAACAATCCACATCGAAGACGTGACTAAATCTTCACTTGATACACACGTTTCAGCATCCGGATTTACTTTCTCTTCAGAAACCATGTTTACATAAAATGAGTCGCTCAAATCACTGTCATCTGCCTCCTCCACTAAATGCACTTTATTTTCCCTCTTCATGTCTTTTGAAAAACACATTTTTGCAAAGTGGTTGGGGCCATTACACTTAGAACATCTTTTTCCGAAAGCTGGGCACTGTCTGGACTTATGTTTGGTCCCACAGCGCTTGCATGAGAATGTTTCATTGCCATTATCTCTGAAACCTCTTGTGTTACCTCTTCTCTTGTCTCTGAATAAAATCGGAAATGACATAGCGACTGTATTAGTCCCATCAAACTGCTTCACTTGCGGTCTCGCTACTTCACTGGATTGATACAATTTGACAGCATAATCCAAGGTGAGTTTTGATTCTCGTAACAATCTTTCTCTGAGTTTCTTCTCATAGATACCAAAAACAGTCTGATCACGAATCATTGAATCTCTCAATTAATTAAAGTTACAAGTCTTTGCCTTTATCTTGAGATCAGTCAGAAATTAATCAAAAGCCTCTCCTTCATGCTGCACACATGTTCTGAAACATATCGTTCATATTTCTCGTTCTTCCTTGACAAACAATGAGCATCAAATTTTTCCAGTACCTTATCCAGTTTCTTCTTGTCTGCCTCTTCATCAAAATTAAAGGTGTTATAGACCTCCACGGCATCAGCTCCAGCAATGGTAAGTAACAGGGCGATTTTTCTTTCATCCACAGCCGCTTTTTGTCCAATAGCAACAACATACAACTCAAACTGCTGTTTGAAAGTCCTCCAATGTGCATCAACATTTCCACACAACTTCAACGATCCCGGTGGTTTAATGGCATCCATTGGGCTTTGCGGACCCCACTCCTGGTACCATGTATTGTTCCAGAGACAACAAATAAAGATATAAAGAATAGATGGTACTGGCGTCTTTATTCCAGGTGGCACACAAAGCATGTCTCCATTACCAACCTTTCCTCTAGGGAATGCACTTCATCTTATACAACACATTACTGCCACCTGCAGGGATCAATCAGTACCCATCACAATAGATACTCATTACAGTTATCTTTATAGTTATCGTTCTTGGTGTGAACGGGGCTTTATAGTATACTGTGACCATGTACACACTGCAATTTTAGGAGTGACAACTGCATTTAAATAACACATTGGTGTTTTTCTCGACAACTCGGTTCCCTACACACTGCATAGAAAATCTGTAAATCGTACTCGGTTACTAAACGTAACCTCGGTTCTCTCTAGAAGAGCGAACGAGTACTGCGTCTTAGCTAAGACGCTACGGGAAAAGTCTCTTTTCACGAAATACTGAAGCAAAAAATTATCCTTAATTTTGTATTTTTGTAAAGCGCATTTGCAGCAGTACACAGCCATAGGCGAGACGGCTCGCTCGCTCACTGGCTTGTTCTGCGGCAACTGCACAGCCTATCGAGCGCAGGCTGATGCAACATCAGACCTTCTTGCCACTTCCCGCCGAAACGGGTGTGGCCCAACCTATAAAAGGAGCTCGAAAAGGCTGACTCACCTGATTTATTTCATCGCCGAAGCGAACCAGAGTGAATCGTACGCACGGCAGAGAACGCAGTACTCGTTCGCTCTTCTAGAGAGAACCGAGGTTACGTTTAGTAACCGAGTACGTTCTCTTACGAGAGCTCTCTCGTACTGCGTCTTAGCTAAGACGCTACGGGAACCCGATGTAAAACGCCGTGCGCGCAGGGATCACACACCGATAAACCTGAAGCAACGCCCAGGATTTACAGTGCACAGTCACCTGAGGGACTCACAGAGAGTCCGGGACAGAAAAAAGGGGGAAAAACCCTCCGTCCCATATCTAGCAGCATCCGTAGATGCGGCAATATGACATCACACAGCCGAGGCAAGGCCTGACCAATGTGGCAATGCGGGTCTTACGCAATACTGCCCATATAACAGTCGGCAGCGCCTAGCGCTCATGAATTCAGAATTCCCCTCAGGGCCCTGATTCTTCTATACCGACAGCAGCCTTGCTTGCAAGGCGGGAACCTCCAGGTTATAGAACCTGATAAATGTAGACGGCGAGGCCCAACCCGCCGCCATACATATATCCTGCAAGGAGATCCCAGTAGACCACGCCCACGATGAGGCGACGCCTCTTGTGGAGTGTGCTCTGACGCCCAACGGGCACTGAAGGCCCCTGGAAGCGTAAGCTAACGCTATGGCGTCAACTATCCATCTGGATAGAGTCTGTCTCGAAACAGCCATTCCTTTGGAACGTCCACCGAATGAGACAAATAGCTGCTCCGTCTGCCGAAAGGCAGCAGAGCGAGACACATAAGCTCTTAAAACCCTGACAGGGCAAAGAAGACTCGAGTCTCCATCCTCCCCTGACACCGGCAGGGCAGACAGGGCAATAACCTGAGCCCGAAACGGTGTGCTGAGGGATTTCGGCACATAACCGTGCCTAGGTTTGAGTATGACCCTTGAGTCATTGGGCCCAAACTCCAAGCACGACTGGCTCACCGAGAGCGCGTGCAAATCACCCACACGCTTCACAGAAGCGAGAGCCAACAAGAATACTGTCTTGAACGACAGATGCTGAAGGCTAACCGATTGGATAGGCTCAAAAGGGGGACCCTTCAAGGCCTCCAAAACCGCCGCGAGGTCCCACATAGGGACTGACGGAGGTCTGGGAGGATTCAGCCTCCTAGCTCCTCTGAGGAACCGGATGACTAAATCGTTCCTTCCTATTGACTGACCGGACGCCGTTTCAGAAAACGCCGCGATGGCCGCCACATAAACTTTGAGCGTGGATGGGGCTCTGCCCTTATCCAACAGCTCCTGTAGGAAGGAGAGGACCTCCGTCACCTCACAACTAAGGGGTGAATAACCTCGAGCTGTGCACCAGCTGGAGAACACCGACCACTTCGAGGCATACAGACGTCGTGTCGACGGAGCTCTAGCCTGAGTGATGGTATTTAGCACTCCCCCTGCGAGATCAGCGGGTAACCGTTGAGTGCCCATACATGGAGGGACCACAACTCCGGTTGAGGGTGCCAAATCGAGCCCCTGGCCTGCGAGAGGAGATCTCTCCTCAACGGTACCGGCCATGGGGCGACATCTGCTAATTGCATCAAATCTGGGAACCATGGTTGGTTCTTCCAAAGAGGTGCCACAAGCAGTATTGAACATCTCGTTTCTCTCACCCGTTCTATCACCTGCGGAAGGAGGGAGACGGGAGGGAACGCATAAAGCGGGCAGCACGGCCATTTCCGTGACAGCGCGCTTTCGTTCTTGGAAAAGAATGCGGGGCAGTGAGCGTTTTCGTGGGACGCAAAGAGGTCCACCTCCGCCATGCCAAATCTCTCCCACAACAGCCGAACTGTTTGCGGGTGTAGAGACCTTTCGCCCGTAGGGACATTGCCTCTGGACAGCCTGTCTGGACCCAGATTCTGCAGTCCAGGCACATGCACCGCTCTCAGCGAGCGCACGTTGCGTTGAGCCCAAATCAGGAGGCGTTCCGTCAGCCTGTACAGGTTTCGGGACCCGAGACCGCCCTGGCGATTTATGTAGGACACCACGGACATGTTGTCCGAACGGACTACGACGTGGTGATCCTTGATATGGGGACAAAAGCGCGTCAGCGCATTCTCCACTGCCAGCATTTCCAGGCAGTTGATATGATGGAGCTTTTCCCGTTCTGACCATAGGCCAAAGGACGGTCTGCCTTCGAGCAGCGCTCCCCATCCCGAAGTGGAGGCGTCTGTCGACACCATTTTCACACTCGGGGAAGTCCCCAGGCTTACACCTGATCGGTACCAGCCGTTCGCTGTCCAAGGTGCTAGAGCCGCAACACAGCTCTGATCGACCTTGAAATGCAGCCGGCCAGACGCCCACGCTCTGCGCGGCACCCGAGCCTTCAGCCAGAACTGCAGGGGGCGCATGCGGAGCAGGCCCAGCCGCAGAACCGGAGATGCTGAGGCCATGAGACCCAGCATCCTTTGACAGTGTTTGAGCGACACAGTCGCGCCGCAGCGGAAAGAACTCGCTGCGCGCTGAATGCCCATCGTGCGCTGTGGTGACAGTCGCGCCGTCATGGAACACGAGTTCAGAACTATACCCAGAAACAGGATCGTCTGACTGGGGTTCAGCGAACTCTTCGCCCAATTGACACTGAGGCCGAGCTTCTCGAGGTGATCGAGTAAAACAGCCCTGTGGTCCACGAGCTCCGCTCGTGATTGGGCCAGAACCAGCCAGTCGTCCAAATAATTCAGCACTCGTATGCCTCTGAGTCTGAGAGGAGCGAGCGCTGCATCCATGCACCTCGTAAACGAGGAGCTACGGACAAGCCGAATGGCAGGACTGCAAACTGGTATGCCTGGCCCTCGAAGGCGAATCTCAAAAACCGCCTGTGGTTTGACGCTATCTGTATTTGAAAATACGCGTCCTTCAGATCTATTGACATGAACCAGTCCCCTCCGCGAATCTGCGCGAGGAGCTTCCTGGTCGTGAGCATTTTGAAACTGCGTTTCATCAATGCCTTGTTCAGCTGCCTTAGATCCAGTATGGGCCTGAGACCCCCGTCTCTCTTGGGCACCAGAAAGTATCTGCTGTACAGCCCCCCCTCGCTTTGAGCTTGAGACACAGGCTCTACAGCCCCTTTGCTCAACAGTTTCGATATTTCGGCCCGAAGTATGTGTGCTACTTCTGTTTTGACCGTAGTTTCGACGCGCGCTGAGAAGCGCGGTGGGCGTCGAGAAAACTGTAGCGAGTAGCCTCTCTTTATAATGCCTAGCACCCAATCCGAAACCCCTGGAAGCGCTGACCATGCATCTGCATGAAAGGCTAAGGGCTGGATGTGACACGCGCTCTGTTGACTGGGCAACGGCGGCGCTCGAGTGTGCTGCGCATCTGAGGCGGGGAGCGCGCTGATCACAGCGGGCAGATCGCTCATCCTCGACCCCGTTCCGGCGCTTAACCGACTGGAGGGAGGCTGAGCGGGTCCCGTGGGACTCAATATATCTGCGAGTAACCGTGGGCTGCATGTGTGCACTTTTACCACTTCCAACTCGCCGTCTGCCTGTGCAGAATGTACGTGCACGGGCCTCGTTTTTACAGAAGCCCCGCGCCGTAAGTGACATAGTGTATGTGGGCACTGGGAAGTGGGCACGTTTACTATGCGGCGCGCTCGACCGATCTGTGTCGATCTTATGTGCGCCAGCCCTGTGTGCAGGGCTGTGCTTACATGCGGGGATGGGCACTGGGTAGTGGGCATCGTCACTGCATTTAAAGCACCATCGGCCGTGGCCGGACGAGCGTGCACGGGTTTCGTTTTTACAGAAACCGCATGACGCGTGTGACATAGTAATTGTGGGCACTGAGGGGTGGGCACATTTACTATGTAGTGTGCGCGACCGACTTGAGCCGACATTATGAGCGCAGGCCCTGTGTGTAGGGCTGTGCTTACATGTGGAGATGGGCACTGAGGAGTGGGCATCGTCACAACATTTATAGCACCATCGGCCGTGGCCGGGACACCAGAAAAAACGCTGTTTTTGTGAAACATCTGGGTAGCCGTGATAACGGCTTTTGTGTGCAGGCAAGCGGGCACTCGTGCAGGCTTGCGCATTGCAGAAGACACTGAGGCAGTCGCAACTCTTGGAACTGCAACAGCGGCGCGCTTGGGTGAGAGCTCGGCCGCAGCGGAACTCGAACACCGGCGCTTTCCCAGCAGTGCTAGGATGCTTTCGGGGCTTCTGGCTTCACCGCAATCCTCTGCCGCGGCTCCCGCGGCGCGGGGCGACGGCTCGAAGAGCGAGAACGGGGTCCCGAGCTGCGTTGCTGACGCTGTCGTGATGGCGCAGCAGGAGGCGGTGGGCGTGACTGAGAGCTCTGTGGGGCCGGTCTAGAGCGGCTAGCTGCAGAACTGGAGCGCTTCGGCAAGAAGTGCTTGAACGCCTGTGAAGCTTTCTGGTCCTCGGCGAATCTCTCCACAAACTCGTTGACGGAAGATCCAAAGAGGCCGGCAGGAGTTAGCGGAGCGTCAAGAAACGCAGCGCGCTCAGACTCCTTGATGTCAGAAAGCGTCAGCCACAAATGCCTCTCAGCCACCGTAGCGGAAGCCATAACCCGTCCCATGGCCTGTGCAGCGGACTTAGAAGCGCGGAGGGAGAGATCCGAAGCACTCCTCAGATCCGCGAGACAGATCGCTTCAGGTCCCATCTCATCCAGCTTGCGGAGAAGATCGCCCTGGAAAATCTGTAGCGTCGCCATGGTGTGTAACGCAGACGCAGCCTGCCCAGCAGCAGAGAATATCCGTGTGAGCAGCGATGACGTCATGCGGCAGGCTTTGGATGGCAACGCCGCCTTAGTCCGCCGTCCAGCAGAGGGCGGGCAAAGGTGCGCTGCTATAGCCTGTTCCACCGGCGGAAGTGACAGGTAGCATCTGTTCTTAGCACCGTCCAGTGTGGAGAATGCTGGCGAAACAGATGAGCGGATTCTCGCCGAGAATGGAGCGTCCCAAGCCTTCGCCACTTCTTCGTGAAGCTCAGGAAGAAAAGGGGCGTGTTTTGAGCTTGAGGAAGAGCGCTCATCCGGAAGATAGCTACCATCCAGCCGGGAACGCGAAGGGGGCGCTGGTGCAGACCACTCGAGGCCGAGGCTTGCCGCGGCCAACGAGAGTACACGCATCAGCTCCTTATCGATATCCCCCCGTCTGCTGGGCCTCTGAGCAGCTGGCGCGAGATCCACGGAGCTCGTCCAACCCTCACTGCCCGAAGCAAGCAGAGAGCACGTGTCTTCTTCCTCCGATGCGGGCCTGAGATCCACCTCCTCCGATGACGCGTCGGCAAGCAGCGGACACTGAGCATCGGGAAGCGATGCAGGGGAGACCGGCGAAGCGGAGGGAACCGGCGAGCTCGGCCGAGCTGGAGGCGGTTCTGGTAGGCGCTGCGAGCGGCGCTTCTTACGGCGCTGCAGCGCAGCGGATGATGCAGGCTTCGAGAAGGATGCCAGGCGAGTCCTCAGAGTCACCATAGGCATCAGCTCGCAATGAGGACATCCGCCATCAGCGAGCGCGAGCGCTGCATGGTCTTCACCCAGACAGGAGACGCAGATGACATGACGATCTCCTTCGCTGAGCGGGGTTCTGCACGAGCCGCACGAAGGCATCTTTAAAAAGACGCAGCTCTTTTGTGAATGTGCGTCGCAGGGCGAACACACACACAGAGTATAACAGAACAAGGATTATAAAGGATATGGGCGCCGGATAGCGCAGCAGGAACGGCAGTGGAAGGCGGCGGTGCCAGCGGCTTCAGGATGGCTCGTCCTGCTGATATGCTCTTCCAGACGGCGCTTGCTTCCTCGTGATCCAGCGATGCGTGAGCTTCGCTGAAGAGATGAAAAATCAGGTGAGTCAGCCTTTTCGAGCTCCTTTTATAGGTTGGGCCACACCCGTTTCGGCGGGAAGTGGCAAGAAGGGCGCGAAGCGCCCTTATTGGTCTGATGTTGCATCAGCCTGCGCTCGATAGGCTGTGCAGTTGCCGCAGAACAAGCCAGTGAGCGAGCGAGCCGTCTCGCCTATGGCTGTGTACTGCTGCAAATGCGCTTTACAAAAATACAAAATTAAGGATAATTTTTTGCTTCAGTATTTCGTGAAAAGAGACTTTTCCCGTAGCGTCTTAGCTAAGACGCAGTACGAGAGAGCTCTCGTAAGAGAACCAGTTGTCACTACCTGTATTTTTTAGGAGTTAATGTGGTTGTTGAATGCAGTTTTCACTCCCGTATTTGGTAAATTATGTGTGTACAGAATGTGATTAAGGAGTAAAAGGTGAATTGACAACCGAATTTAGCTGCAGTGTGTATGTGGCCAGTAAGTACTATGGTAAGACTCCTTTCCGAACATATTTCACTTTCTCTAACACCTGTTAGTAATCATATCCAAACAAAACAATGTTGTGTTCCCTCTCAGGATTATTAATAAATGGGTGCAATAAGTATTCAAACAGATCAAACAGATGGATTCATTCTGTCTACTAGAAAGTGAAAGAGTAAATATTCACAACAGAGAAATGTATCCAGCGAACAGTTGAACTAGGTGCTGAACCGAGCTGTATAACTCAAATTGGTGCAGGCTGTGGGTCATAAACCCTTGAGCCAGACTGCAGATGTCAGAGTTTGCAGTAGGTTGTATGACCCCTTAAATCTAGACAAACTAGTCAGGCAAAGCAAGAGCACAAGATTTGGCATGAAGATGCTTATTTCAGAGAAAATCCACTAAAGTCATGCACAATCTTTTTCATTGAATCTCAAAGAACCCAAGATGATTGACAATGACAACAAAAACAATGTTAACGTGATGCTAGAAATGCTAGCAATTTGATAATATAATTATATTTTGTTGTACCAGATGTTTCTGGGAGAGAATTCAGTTGTAGACATGTGACTGATATTTAATTCTTGTCTGTATAACTCTTAGAAGAGTAATAACCATATTTAGCTGCAACTCGTACGTGTCGTTGCCTATATGAACAAAATTACCTCACAACTCCCTCGTCCTTCCATGAATAAATTGCCATCTGAATGCATGAGGATCCATGCAGATATTCTTTTACAGACATCAGCCTGAGAAACAATTAGTCTGAATAGTCGTTCTGAGTGCAAGCCAGAAGTACAGAGCATAATTCATCCCAAATTAGCATGCTCTCTTGTCTTTAATTGAAATAAATAAAATGTAAAAAAAGAAAGAAGAAAAAGAAAAGAAAAAGAAGTTGAGTTAATTTAGTGTATTTTTCTGAATTTATTTTGGTTACACATGCTCATTAGCTCTAACAGGGATAAACTGATTAAAGCGCATTCAGAGCTGCATAATTCTCAGCTGGAGGACTCTTTCACAGAGTTGAAATTGTTCATTGAGCCACTTATTCTCTCTAAACTGGCATTTGCATGCAGTCTCAGAGCTGAATCTGTGGAATGATGCTATAAATTCATTCAGTAAAAAACTGACACAGAAATGGATTAGTCACAGTCTGACTGACTAATAAGGCAAAATGGTTGGTATCATTTGCCCAGTGGTTCAGCCATGTAGAAACTGTTGTGTGGCCTCCTAAAACAAATTGATGCGTTTATTGTGAGAAAAATATCCATAGCCTAACTGTTGTACATACATTCTCGCGAGACTAGCATATTCTCACTAGTCCTTATGCTACACCTACGTCCTACGTCATCCACTGGAACGCGAATCTCTCGTGTACAGTTTGAGCATACGACAGTTAGCAAAAGCTTAAATATGGATATTTTTCTTACAAAAATGCATTGATTAGCTTCAGGAGGACCCCCCCAGAGCCGTATATATATATATATATATATATATATATATATATATATATATATATATATACACACAGCATATTGCAAATAATAATAATAATAATAATAATAATAATAATAATAAATTACATAGCATAATAAATTTGTAGCAGTATTAATTCATTAATACATTTTTACTATTTTAAACCAATTTTGTTTATATTTAAACCAAGTTATACTAAATATATATTTCATAATATGTAATGTAATTTATTATTATTAATATTATTTGCAATATGTTGTATATATATATATATATATATATATATATATATATTACACATTTCTTCCTTAATACATAGCTGTTTTTGAATGAAAAAAAAAGCTTTTATATGCTTTTTTTTAGCAGGAGTTAACCGGACTATGCTAACTAGTAAATCATTGACCCATGGTTTAAATGGTACTTTGCACAAGTGGCTATATTTAGAATCAATTTAGTGTAGACTTCAAACATTTGCATTCAAATGCTTTCACAGGGCAGTGCTACAGTACATTCATTGACAGTCATGTGGAGGTGGTTTGTGTTGAACTTTCAGTGATGGGAATTTATTAGTAAATATATAAAATGAGTCTCTTGAGTGGCGGCTCAATCGGATGTGTGTTGAAACAGGTGATTTGAAGAGACGATCAACAGAAAATAATTATACATCGGGTTATCTGTCATTTGGGACCTTGGTTATGTTACGTTGTATGGTTCGCCCAGGGGTACGAAGCATTGAAAATGAAGAGGAATGCTAGGATAAATAATGGAGTCTAGGATTATGTGTTGGAGGTCGTTGTGTTCTTTCAGGATTTGGACAAAAGAATCCAGATAAATAATATTCCATTGTTAAGATACAGGCAACCATTGAGACAACAGTGCCTCTTCATGGTTCTGTTGTGTCCTTCACCCTCTGCAACAACTCTGAATGTCTGAACTGACCATTTTTGAGAAAAACACTTATTTTCAGAAAGCATGAGCATCAGAAAATGGGGTTTAATTTGGTACTCCATGTTTTGCTATAATTTCACCACTCTTGAAAGATCCGCTAGTCTTTGATTCAGCTGGATTTATACCACTCAACCTTGGTATATTTTTGTGTTTTTGTGCGGGGATTGACCGGAATGCTGTGTGCTGACCCAGTACAAACCACTGTCTGCTGTATTCATATATACTTCAGATATATAGATTTTCATAGTATTTCTGATACAAGCTATTTTTAAATTACATTACATTTTACATATAGTGGTTGAGGGATATGTAATGCAATATGATCATAGATACGAAAAGCTTTAATTATTAATACACTAGGTATTGGAGATTGCACTTATTTTGTGATTTTACTGAATTTATTAATTTGACCTGTACTGTAATGGACTGTACTGAACTTCCATCAGCGGCCATGTTGGCTCGGAAGCTCAAACAGATACAGTAACAGCAATATTTGGTCTGGACGACTGGCAACAAGAAGGCAAGTAGCATCCAGAGCTGTTCGGAAAAGGTTACTGCAGGACGCAGTTTGTTTTATCTGCATTTTTAAAGGCCTGTCCACACAAAGGAGACAGATTTTTTTTTTTTTTTGCTGATAAGCAATTAAAAACTTAGTCAATCAGAATCTATTCACCTTTAAACTGCTTAGGTGATTATGAACCAGTGATCTCTAACCATTAGGCCACGACTGCGGCTTGTGCTTAAAATATACAATGTTATTGTACGTTGTTGTAGACGCTAATGTAGTTATATTTATATTGTTAGTGTTATCTTTATAGTTAATGCTTTTTGGTGTGAATGCGCCATGTCTCATGCTGCCCTGGAAAGCATTTTCTGTAAACTGCTTTAACATCTGTCACTGTGGCTTAAATGGTTTGGCTTGATGTTGATTGGAACTTTTTCTTTCTTTGAAATCTTATTTAGTTTTTTTTTCTAAATATATGAGAGTGTTTGTAACCACACTCTGTTTCCCTTAATTCAGCATTTAAGCTGTTGCATTACCTGAAAAATGGCTTTTAATGGCTGGAGTCGACAAGGAAAAAAATAAACACAGCTAGTGCATCTTTAATGAAAGCCACTTCAATCCCAGCAAGCATTTACTTTCAGAGGCACGGGCTGATAAAATGAACTTTGACTTGATTGTGGCCTGTTGCGTTTTCTTTTTCCCTGATGAAATGATGCAGCCTGCATCCCCACTGAGAGCATATTGAAAAGCACAGAGTGGAAAAAATGACTTTTCTATTTTTGTTTCATATGTTTATGACTGTTTGCTTTTGTAACACGTGACTTTAACGTTTGTGTGTGTGGCGAGGGGTTTATCCACAAGTTCATGGGTATAATAAAGTAACGATGATGGGTTTGCTATGGGCACAGAGGGCAAAGTTGAGTAGACATTTAATTGACACAGGGCAGAGTAATTTATTTTGACCAATAAGAATGCTTTATAGTTATCAGACTAATGTATTCCTGGCTACAACAGTAGTTTATGGAAATCGGGGCATGTTCTGGAGCCAGGAATTGCTGCCTGTAAATTGTGTCAGTATGGAGTTTGCGCTAAGCTTTTGCATCTAGAAATTCTTGAGAATTTAATGGAAAAAATCTTTGGACACATTGGAAAACACAATTCCATATGTTGAATTAGTATTTTAGTTTGAAATGCTTTAAATATTTTGTCATACAAGACTAAACCCTTCACAGTTGAGAAGGTCACCTCAGGAGGTAGACAACCTCAAATGGATTGCAGTGCAAATAGCATATTTGTAAAGATTATGCTTTGTAATGATTATGTGACTTGTTGCCCTCCATTCCCTGTAAAAAGCAGAGCCTTTTAGCAGATATTTGTTTATTGATATTAATATTGTTAGTAATATAATTGTTCCCAAATAGTTTTGCTTCAGGAGTCATGATTTAAGATTTTTCTTTGGGCACCAAATAAGTTTTAGCACCAAAATAATTGATGTAAAACAACAACAACAACAACAACAAAATTCCTTAAAATTAAACATGAAAATATATTATAGCAAGTGACCAATGAAAATGTTGCCACAGTATAATAATTTTATTGGACAAACAGCATTTGCCATCACCAGTAAAGTTTTCTTAAAAAAATAAAATAAAGAATTATTATACTGTGTATGATTTTATTTGCATTTAGCATTGTTTTTCCTTGCAGAACAAAGCTTCAAATCCATTTTCAGGTCGTGACCCACTTGGTGAGAACTGCTGATCTAATGCACCCTCATTTTGCATTTATCTAGTCCAGGTGAAATTCCATTTAAAGGAAAAGGAACATTCATTTCTAAGTGCCTTCAAAAGCACAGTAATACAATGTAGACCGTTTTTATTTTAATTTTTAATTGAAGGGGCACACCCAAATATCTTTTTTAAAGTATCTCTCATAAGAAATTTATTTTGCAAATTTTTCTTATACTGATATTTGTGGGCAAAATTACTCCATATGTGCATAAGAACACTCACATTTGATTTCAAAGATAAATATTCTAATGTTTTGCTATTTACAAATGTTCTTTTCTTTTTTTCTTTCTTTTTTTTAAAGTGAAGAATTATTTGATAATGCCATTCCAGATCATATGATTTGCCATTCCTTTCCATACAATAAAAGTTAATGGTGTCTAGGGGCTATCATAAATGTTATGCCAATATAATGGGATAATATTAGATATGCATGCTAATTTTATCATTTTATATTACATTTGCTATAATCTAATGCTCACTTAAAATTAATCATCTTTTAAAACACTAATTTAATAACACTGGTAAATGTAATTTGCAAATCTCACTGAATATAAATTTACTGTGAATATATAAAGTACTGTAATCATAGAGTACATTATAATGATGTGATACCCAAATTCAATGGTAATATTATTTTTATTCGTTTGGGAGGGTAAACAAATTGTTATTCACTTATGATCTTATTTGGAATGCTGTAACTTTGTGTTTCTCAGTTACACAGCTGATAAATAAGTCTTTCGGACAAGCTGTGTTCCCAGAGAGTTTAAAAGCTGCAGTTATTACTCCAATATTCAAGGGGGGAGACCATTCTGAATTTAATAACTATAAACCAGTTAGTATCCTTCCAATAATATCAAAGGTAATTGAAAAAGTTGTGACTAACCAGTTAATTAACCATCTGAATTTGGGTCACCATTCCTTGAACGAAATGCAGTTTGGGTTTAGACCAAAACATTCAACAGAGACAGCTATCTGCTACTTTATGGAACAGTTAAAAGGCATGTTAGATAAAGGAGGGGTGGTAGGAGCCATCTTTATAGATTTAAAAAAGGCATTTGACAGTCAATCATAATGTATAATGCTGTTATCTAAATTATCAACTCATAATGTCTCAGCAAATGCTATTGAATGGATAGCTTCATATTTGCGTAATAGACAACATTGTACAAGAATTAAAGGGACATCCTCCTCATCCTTAGATTGTCCCACTGGTGTTCCACAAGGCTCAGTTTTAGGCCCTCTTTTATTCAGTATTTATATAAATGATCTACCATCTATTTGTCCAGAAGTTAAAATTCAAATGTATGCAGACGACATGGTTATTTATGTTCATGCTAAATCTAAACAGCATGCTGCATCTCTACTCACAGGAGCTATGGAGAAAATCGCAGATTGGATGGCATATTCCTGTTTGACATTAAATTATTCCAAGACGGTTAGTATGTATTTCTCCATTAGAGGAATTAGTTGCACTCCTCCTGTGATTAGTATTAAAGGACAGAAGGTACAGGATGTTTAGCAAGTTAAATATCTGGGTGTGTTTATTGATAGTGGTTTAACCTTCAAGAAACATATTGCAAAAATTTCTAAACGGTAAAATTTAATTTGGCTCATTTCAGATTTATAAGAAATCAAATGAGTATAGATGCAGCAAAACTGTTCATGCATGCCATGATACTGTCACATTTTTCATATTGTAGCACAACCTGGTCTCAAACAAGTCTTACATTATTGCAACCACTTAAGAGTCTGTACAAACAAACATTGAAAGTCATGGATAAAAAACCTAATTCCCATCATTATTGTAATATAGTTAAAAAGCATAAACTGTTGACTTTTGAAAACTTTCTGTTTATGTCAAATGTTGGTTTAGTATATAAGATCATTCATGACTTAGCACCACAATCTCTTAAACAGTTTGTAACAATAAACAGACCAGGCTCAAGGTTTACAAGAGCTTCCTATAGAGGGGATTGCGGTGTTAAGTTTCGGTCCACGACATTTGGACAAAACTGCTTTTCAGTGAAGGCAGCTGGGATGTGGAATTCCCTACCACTGACTGTCAGAGAATGTAGTACATTCATACATTTTAAAGGTGGTGTAAAAATATGGTTGAAGGACAATCAGGTTTGTAGTCATTGAGACACCGAATGTGGTTAGTATGTTTTTTATTGTGTATGGTAAAATTTTTGTAATGACAATTGTTTGTCTTTGGATTTGAATCATTGATGTTGCTTAATATGGCTTTGGGATGTTTTTTATATTTTGTAATATTTTGCATGCTATTGGCACCTGCCCAGGGACTGCAGATGTGAATTAGCTTTTAGCTAAATCTGGTACAATACATATATTGTGCATTGTCCCTGTTAAATAAATAAATAAATATTTTCCCATAGTTCTCACATAAAGTTAGTATATGGCTTTAGATTACTTGTATAATAGCACAAGAGTCGTATTTCACTCTAATTATATGGAAAAGAGCAGTGTGAACTTTATGCTGAGCTTCTCCTTTTATGTTTCACAGAAGAAAGAAGCTCATACAGGTTTGGAACAACATGAAGGTGAGTAAATGGCAGAATGGTTATTTTTGAGTGAACTATTTTCAAGCCTTTTCTTGTAATCGCACCTTTCCTTTTCACTTCTTGACAACCTCACAACTTTTTTTATACAGATGCCTGAAATAATTTAATAAATAAAGCATGGGGGTAGAATTTAGCAGCGTTTAAAGAGAATTGCTTGATGTTTGGGAGAGAATAGAGAGACATAATAAAGAGAGTACAGGCTGTGATAAAGCATCAAATAGAGGGACCATCAATCTGCTCCAGCAGTGCTTGCACATGAGAGCTTTCCCTGGCCCGGCTCCGATTCTGGCAGTGCATCACCTGCTCACTCCCAAGGATAAAGCTTCTCGCCTGGCCAGAGAAAAGGAGAACTGCTCCACTGGACACCATCCTGTACCTGCTGAGAAGGAGCCTTTTGCCTCACCTAGTGTCCATTGTTTGTAATTACATCCACAGGAGGCCCATGCATCCAAAACATGAGGACAGTGTTCAAATGAGTGTGTGGATTCAGTCCAGCTGGAATATTATAATTTTGATGGGCAGTAGAGCTAGAAGGTCCATGTATAGTACAGAAAACATTAACGTGGCTGGCATGCATAAACAACAAAAACAACAACAACAAAAAAAACAATTCATTGTATTGCAATGTGCCCTTGTTTTTGTTACGGCAAATTTATTTAACCAGTATTAATTATTGGGCAACGTGCAGATAGACGTTTTCAACTACTTGTTTGGGTAAGGTTCAGGTCTCTGGAGATCAGTGGTGTTTCTTCACCTGGACATTAATTTCATTATGTATTCCTCAATAACCTCAACTCACTGTTTCACACAGTAGGCAGAAAGAATGTAAAACAAATTATGAAAGTACATCAAATTGATTCACCTGTTGTTTTAAATGAACATGAAGGAAGAGATCATAGATTTGTTAACTCATTGTTATAGAATGTTAATCAGTGTTGTAATGCATTGATAGAAGACCTTGGGTATTTGTTTGACAGATGCTCTCTTATGCAGTCGTCCCTGGTTTTTCAAAAAGAAGACAGAGTAAGAATAAATTCATTTTTACAAAAGTATTTTATACACAAAAACCTAATAACAAATAAACAACCATAAAATCTTATCTGCTTTTATGTCAGTAAACCTCTACCTCCTTCTCTCAAAAGGCAATATAGCTTGAGATTATGGAGCTATAGGATGCAGCTTTCTTTGAGGTGAATACTTACCTGACCTATTTTTACATCACTTTATAGACTTGTAAACACTTCCTTTACTCCTTTCAGTTTTGTTTATTTTCTAGTTTTATTATTTGACATTATGCATTTCTGCCTCTTTGCCATTTTCAAAATTGTTGCATTTGCCATCCATACTAACACTCTGTGCTCTTTTCTCTTTGTAGAGAGGGGAAGAGTGGATTGTTTCCCCTATAAAGAATATTTTCCGGCACTCTAACTCCCATTCAATACCAGGGGACATTTTCATCCCTCCCTTTTCAAGACGAGATAAAAAGACATCAAGATAACAGGATGTCAAGATAAGCTCAAAAAATGAAATAGCTTCATTTGTGCCTTTTTTTCAGCGTAATCACTCATATCAACCTTTGCAAATGCCTTATATATATATTTTCAGTACATTTTCAGTACAAGTGCAGTAAATGTCTCTTGAGTTTGTCTGAACCTTATATTCCAATCTAAACTATTGATTTGTTAGTCGCTGAGAGGGAAAAAACAAGGAAATATCTCTTTTTTTTTCCTTTTGAATTTTTTATATGTAGGAGAAGTAGCATCTCAGGTGTGGCATTTTGAATCATGAGACTTATTCCATGAGTATTCACTCCCGAAGTGGAGATACATTATCTTAAAATGTTTTGCTCTTGTCTTGACATTTTAATCGTTCTCGTATGGTTTCATTTTGCAGTTCTTCATTTTTCACTTAAAACTGCAGGTAGCTCTCTCTTCATCGCAACCTCGACAATCCAAGATACTGAAACGTATTTCTTCCCTGCTGCGCACCTTTTTTAACATATGCATTTTAGACAAATCCACAGCGACCGTAATGCTATTTCCAGCCCGGTTCCTTTGATAAAGAGATATAATGCAACAATTCTGCAACATTGTCTTGAGAAAGCAATTCCTCAGAACGTCACAACAATTCCTAGCCTCATTTTTCACAACTGGGCAGAAAAAAAGGGAGAGAGAGGGAATCTGAGGGGGTTGAGAGATGATGGCTCCTGAGGTGACGCTACGAATCATAACCCCTCCTCTTTATCTACTCCAAACTGATGTATGCACAAATCTATCTATTTGTATGTGGCTGCAGAGAGTTGTGGGTAGAATATGAATGGATTAAGAAGAGTCTTTCATTATCTTTTAGTCTTGATTTATCTTCTTCCTATAAAATAGGAAAAAAGTTACAGTCAGCAAAACTTTTAACAGAAACTCTGGTTGGTTTGGCCTACTTAAAGAGATGGTAACCTTTCGACCTAAAGGGAAACATTTGGTACTTTCTGATCTGTCACTTTCTATTGATCGCTCTCTGTTTAGTCTGCTTTTTTTTTTTTTTACATGCCTTTAAAGCTAAAATAGTTACCTGAGTTTCTAGATATTGTCTGAGATGTTATAGAGGTCTGTGATCTGCAGTTCTGTATTTGTCTGCGAGCATCTGGCCTTGCTGTCTTTCATAACAGGAAGTGTCACGTTCCCTTGATGTGCATCCAAGACATGTTGATTTAACAGGGGCAAAGGAGTGCTCAAAGAGCATGGCTGTATTCACATACCGAATATAAATCTGTCTTTCTTTTTGAACGTTTTGGCCTGAAAGTCCCATGACAAAGGATATTTGTTTGTGCTCATTGTGGAATTCATGGGTCATTGTGATGGATCTTTTAGTTGTACTGTCCATCATCACTCACAATAGCCTGTGTCATGCTACATGTTACATTGGGGAAATAAAAAAATGTTGAGAGTTGAGAGTAAAGCAAACTAAAATACAGAAACAAACATAAACCGCTAAAGATTAAGCTGTTTCTTACTATTAAAGATACAATTAAATTTGAGCTCCTTGTTGGGTATTTGTGATTTTTTTCTCATCTGTCCATGTGAACAAACTATTGTTAATTATTTATTTTCAGATTAGATTTTGTTCTCAGATTTACCATGTCAAATTTTGGAACATTCTCAAGAGCCAAATGTTCAATTCTCTTGATTACCTGTGAACTTTTGACAGTGTGTCAGACACTACTTAATGAGATTTTAATAGACATTATGTCTTTTCTGAACTTCATCAGAAACTTTTGCCACTGCATTTGTAGAAATGGCAGATGACTGGAATAGAGAGATTCTGTCTCTTGAACATGGACCATGGTCAAAGAAACAATTTCGTAACGAAACAAAATATAAATGCTAAAAAGTTTCTGGTGCAGCCTTTGATTTGAAAGAGTTTGGTTGAAAATGACAAAATCCAAGAGAGATTGGGTGGTTAGCTGTTGAGTTGTTGTCAGTCAAGATAATAAATCTTTGTGTTGTGATTTTAAAAGGAAAAATCATGACACACAAATGACAGTTTAACCCACAAACTAACTACAGAAGCTATTCTGAAAGTTTAATGAAGTTGTTATAAAGAAATTTACCTTGTTTGCCCACCGTCTGTCCTCTTCACATAGTCAACATACAGTTTAAGATGTTTCGCTATTATTTACACATCTAGCTAACATCCTTATAATCTGAGTATTTTTTTAAGTCATTAATTTTTTTTATGTTTTAGGTGAGTACAGATTGTTCTATCAGGACTGGTTGTGGCTCTCACACATGGAAGTTTAACCCTCATGGTTGTAACAAACTGGAATTCTACTGTACAGTAGATGCTGCTTTGAATTTTTTTGAATTTGGTGTTAACAAAATGACCTTGTTTGTCCAGCCTCTCCAAATAGCCAACATTTAAAATGTTCTGCAATTACTTGAACTGCAGAATATAGGTGAATTTTAAATTAGTTTTAATTCTAGCTAACATCCTCAAAATGTGAAGTTTTCTTTATTAAAATCTTAAAACGTTGATGCTTTAGGTGGATGCATACAGATTGTTCTATCAGCACTGGTTTTGCTTCAGTAGCCTACTCTAATTTTATATTGGGCATCAAGTGCCAATCAATCTTCAGTTGTTTAATGTAGTTTGGGTTTTGTTATTTTTTCATAGTTTTTATAGATGAGTGCATATCACAAACCAATTCATATTTGGCTAGCTGTCAATCATTTTGTATCACTATTTTGTAAGTTCCTCAGAATACTGCACCTTTAGAAATGGTCTGTATCTGAAGCTATGATTTGATCTCCTTAAACTTTTGGAGATTGTTTCATTATCACATTTTAAAATCTACCTACATAGCTATATGCTTAGTTGCACTGTATTATTTTTTTGCTCCCATCCACAACCCAATCAGAACAGATCCGTGACCCATTTTAATGTCACAACCCACCAGCTGAGTCATTGATCTCTAGAGCACACTCTGGAAAGTTTTGATTTATGACCAGTCATAAACCCTAAGCTTACTTCTTTTCTCTTAAGAAAAAAAATTAAACATGACACTTTAAAAGCACAGCAAGCCACGTCTGATTAATCTAGAATACTGTTGCCATTAAGTGAGTAAATATGCAATATATCACCCTATTAAACTCTTTATTCTAAATTTGTCTCTCCAAAAAGAAAGTTTGAAATCAGTGAAAGATAAAGGAATGCAATGCAAAACTGCGAAGACTTTACTTGAGCATCAATGAGAGCACGTCAGGTTCATGCGCGAGTCAAAGACGAGCCTCCCCCCCTATAAATCTTTTGGTGGTGGACTCCAATGCTCTGCTCACGAGGCTGCAGTTCTGTTTGGGAAGTTGGCAGCTCGAGGCAGAGGGGCTTTACTCTCGCGACTCTGGAATTATGAACAGCGCTGGTCCGACCAGCATCTTGTTTTGAACATTATTCCCACTGATCTGAGACCATGGAGTTCGGAACCTGCATTTTCATCGCATTCCTCGTTTCCCAGGTAGGCGCGAGAGGTTTAATTCCTTTATGTTCAGGAATATCGCTCGAGTTGGATCTTCGGTTTGTTTTGCATTAATCTACACTCGGGAAAAATTGAGAAATTAATTTGTGAGCGCATTGCATGTTTTTACAACTCGTAAAGCAGAAAGAGTTGTACTGAGATAATAGGCTACTTAAACTGAATGCCATGACAAGCAGAATAGAGATCAGTACATGGTATTCTTTATTTCTATTTATTTATCACAGTAGCCATGTCTCGGATGCATCGAACGTTTACTCGAGTCCGTTCGTGTGATTCAGTCTATGCACTGGGTTCAGGTGGGTGCAAATCACGAGCAAGCTCAGTCTCAGATCGCATCTATATTCCGCTCAGCTCTGAAGTTGTGCGCTCCTTTGGCTCCCTTCATTTGGAGACATTCACACGACGGGCTGACGCACGGAGCCCTTCTCCATTCACTAAAGACAGCAAAGAATCCGTAAATGAGCGAACAAATAAACGTTTCAAGACTAAAACAGTGTCTATCTAGTCATATGAGTTCGCTAAAACCAAATAAACCAAACAAATAATTAATTAATTAACGGGACAATTAACTGTAAATTAATTATAAGTTCACTAGAGAGCTTACAGGGAGCTTTAACAATAAACAAGATCAACGATTAACGACGAAAGAGCCGCTTAAAACTAAATCATCGAGACCAATAAATATTAATAAATAACCGAATACAAGTGATTGACTGTATATCCGTCTTTAACAGTTTATCACTTCAAATTGATTAAATGAAGCATCGAAATTGGTAACAAACTAAGACAATTAAAACAGCTAACTGAAATAAAGAATTCACATGTAAATAATTAAATCTGTTAGATAGATGTGTTTTCGGACATCTAGTTAAAGTTGGTCATTAGCTGGATCAAGTTGGTTGACCATATTGGAAAGGCAACTACAGCTACATACAAGCTTAAAGTGGCCAAACTTGCTATTGGCACACTGTAGATGGTTAACCAGCCTCCAGTGATCTGCTTGCACCAATAACCAGCTAGCTATTAGCCTTTTTTAGTTTTGACTTTGGTTACTTTTGTCATATTTTTGTCATGTCTAAATCAAAAGGATTTACTGTAGGAACCTGAGGCTGTTAATACTAATGGACAGTTAATATTGTCATGTTGTTTGCATGTGATAGTCATTAGATAGTAAGTGGTCAGTTCGGGGTGAAGAAGATATGGCATCCTGCATAAAAAAATCTTGATGGCTTATTTGAAAGCCACTGCTCATTAGTTAAATCCTCATACAGGATATTAAACAACAGGTGTTGTGGTGGTTTTTTCCTCTCACAGACTAAATGTCATTATTTTCTGATAATATGATTTATAATGCTCTAATTCATCAAGCTGTCATTCTCAAATGGCCCTTTGAAGATAATATGCTTTTGATGTTTTCAGTTAGATAAATGTTAATATGGAATAGATTGAAGTAGCCTATAGGTGATTTATAACTTCACATGCCCTCAGCATGTGCTACATAAATTATTCTCTGACTAATTTAAGTACACCTTCTTTGTTGTTTATCACACAGAAAGCTCCAGGCTTTGTGCGCAGTTTAAAAAAAGACACTTTATCCTTGAGAACTTTGAGAGACCTATCAATATGCACTCATTATTAATACTTATGAGGCATTAGGCACATTTCCGGTCTTCTCAGATGCTTCACTAGGCTTTTACTTTTATAGATGTGAATCATCACAATGCTCTGAATCCTTAGGGAGTCCGAACAGATTACAGCACGTTCTTTTTAACAATTCATTGTAAACAAGATGTTGTCTATGTTTGGCTTCCATTTGAAATAAACCACTTTAAATAGATTATATAGCCTGTGATGCTCTCTAGATGGTCGTCTCACCCTCACTGTCTTCCTGGCCAGCAGTGCGAAATCCCATTTTTCCTCTCTGGCTCCGTGTGTGATCAAGTAAGAAGGATCTTATTTATAGTCGTGCAGGTAGGGCGCCAAGTTTCCCTTGCGTATCGGAGCCTGTGAATTCCCTTCCGCTATAAATCCCTGTTTCCAAAATGAAACGTTAAGCAGTCACGAGCCGCTGCAATGATTCAGAATAAGTGTGCCGTACCCGTGAGGTGCAGACATTTATCTTTAGCTCTCTCTCCCCCATTGCTTTTGTGTTTTATTTTATTTACTTATCTATTTACCCAGTTACCCCCAGCAAGTTGTTGGAAAATGGATAAAGAGAGCGAGAAATAGCAGGGAAAATAATTTTCTTTGCTTGCTATAAGATCCCTAAGTGGTGAGGATTCTTTGGGATGCTGTCCAATATGAACATGCTGTCCAATATCTCAAGTAATAGATAAATCAGTGTGGCCATTTAAAGTTTGGAGTGGATGTTGTTCGCTCCAGGATGCACATATTGGCTTTAAATCTTGTATAGGCCACACTTAATGCTTTTGACTTGCTATATGGATCACTTTCCCATTTGATGACCTTGCGGCGAGACATGGATGGTGTGCGTTTGATGACTTTGTTGCCACTTATGTGTTACTCCTGTGATTTATCACCCCTAATGAGAGAAAGAGGTGCTGCTTTAGGCTGGTGTCATTTCTGTTTATTGCAAGGGTAACAGGTGCACATCACTTCGGCCAAGGCATAACGCACAAGCACACACACACACACACACACACACACACACACACACACACACACACACACACACACACACACACACACACACACACACACACACAATCACACTTTCTCTTTAGGTGTAAAGCCTAAAGGCAGTCATGCGGAAGGGCTGGCTTCAGCTGTGTCCACTCTCTGTGTCTAGGATGCTCATCATCAGCTACAAAGTGCATGTATGTATAGCGTCCCTTCTTAGCAAATGGTGAGGTGAGGTAGCAACAGGGTTTCTTGATTTCTACATTTTTTTTGTCAAAATGCAAATCACCTGCAATATTTAAGAGTTTTTCATTTAATGTATTCAGTTGAGATCCTTCACTTTACATTAACATGACTCTAAATGAATTAAGCTGCAGTTGGTTGCATGGTGTCCTCACCAAAGAGCTCTGTAAATTAGGTTGGAATGTTTGGATTGGTGTTATGGGTCGTCATACTGGACTCTTTTTTTTTCTGTTGAAAAACGAAATATTTTTGAAATGGAGTTTTGCTACTTAAAAGTAGCTACATTTGTGTAGCCTAAACTAGGGATAGAAAAAGTGTTTGTTATTGTTTTACGAAAACTATTAAAACTATTTTCATTAATTGAAATAAAGCTGAAATAAAATAAAATATAAATATTAGATGAAAAAAAAATGTAAACAAAAAGAAGAAAAAGTTCTATAAAAAAGAACTTAAAGCTAAACAGTAAAAATAAACATTATATAAAAATATTTAAGGCTATACAGAATTTCTTTTATTAAAAAACCTATAAAAATAACAAATACACAAAATAAAATAAAATAAGTGTGCCATACTCATGTGGTGCAGACATTTATCTTTAGTTCTCTCTCCCCCCATTGCTTTTGTGTGTTATTTTATTTTATTTTTTAAATTAACTTATCTATTTACCCAGTTTCCCCACCATGGCATTAGAAAATGGAAAAAGAGAGCAAGAAATGGAAGGGAAAATAATTTTGTTTGCTTGCTGTAAGATACCTAAGTGGTGAGGATTCTTTGGGATGGAACATGCGGACCAGTATCTCAGGTAATAGATAAGTCAGTGTGTATTAATATTATTATATAGTATATTAGTATTAGTGTATAGTATAAATAGTGTTAATAGTAGTTGAATAATAGTAAAACAACTCTGGGAAGCAACAATATTTAAATTCTGACCAATACCAAAAAGCTGGTAATTATTTTCATGTTATTACCGATAAACAATGTATATATATATATATATATATATATATATATATATATATATATATATATATATATAAAGGAAAAAAATTAGTCTTAAATGTTAAAACTGAATTTAGGGGTTACAACGTTATAATGTTAAGTATGAAAAAAGCACAATATGAACTGCGGATACTAACTTGACTGTCTGGTCCATGCAGTGCCTTTAGGTAACCTTGTACTGAAGCACAGAGAGATTTGGGAGGTCTGGTTTGTATTTAACCTTGCAGATGGACTGTACTGTGACTGCTTTCATGTTTGAAGTGCCCCATTAGGAGGAAGCTTGTCTTACCAGAGTGAGAAATATTGATGAATTCGTGCACTAGCTGTTGCACAATATGGTAAATGAAGGTCTGGTAATGATGGAGATAATGAGAGCACCCAGTCATTAGCACTGCAGTGGATCTGAATGGATCGCTCCCTGTGTCGACCCTCCTTTGTACTACCTATCCTCTACCAATGTCACCACTTTTGCTGCATAGGTTTGATTTTGCCTTATTTGTGCAATTCCTTCATAGCAGAGAGGTTGTGCATGCTTGTGGGTTATAGCTCTTGGTGAGGAATCAGTGATTACAAAACGATTCTAGTGGTAGATTAATGCTTGTCTAGAGTCTTAGAGGTCAAGGCCTATTGACCTTCAACATTTCAACTTGGTAACAGAGCGGAAGCAGAGCAATGTTGGAGAATTTTTGTTAAGGCACAAATTTGTGTGTTAGTATTTATATGTAGCCAGTACATTGTGGAGTAGGTGCTAGTCAAATAAGTCAAAAAGCTCGGGCAATGTAAAGAGATATCAGAGCGAAAAGATGTGTTCAGATTTCTGGGCCTTAAATACATTGACAATTAAGCATTTAGCAGACGCTTTTATCCAAGGCGACTTACAGTGCAATCAGGCAATAAAGAAGTTGTTTTTTTGTTTTACCAGTATGTGTGTTCCCTGGGAATTTAACCCACAACATTTTGCGCTGCTAATGCAATGCTCTACTACTGAGCCACAGGAAGATGCTCATAAATAGTTGCTCACATATACACACACAGATGAATACTGAGTCATTCTGAAATAATTTCTTAATGTCTTCCTCGTATGATTTTTGGTTCAGTGGTTTACATATTGTAAATGGATCCTCTTTTTGTTTTCTCTTTTCCCCTTTCTCCTTTCCAAATAATATATGTATATATGATATGTGTGTGTGTGTGTGTGTGTGTGTTTGTATATATAATATAATTTAGTTGGTTAAACTTGTTTGCAAGTAAAATTTAAATGACAAATGAGCGATTTGGTCATAATTATTTAAAAAAAAAAAAATCTTATCATCTTAGCATCTCTGCAATCAAATATGGCACCGTTAGATGACATGTCAGGTTTGATATCAGTGACATCAGGAGTCCATCAAATGCTACTGGTTCCTGTGTGTCTCTTGGCCAGTTGTCTTCTTGCGGTACTATATTTTATACTACAATGTAGACTTGCAATTTAATACATGTCACTGGGGCAGTACCCTAAGGTACAAAAGCTAAAAAGTACATATTTGGATCTTTATACATATTAGTTCCTTGAAAGCCAGATTAGTATCGTTTGAAAGGGTTCCCCAGAACAGTTTTGTACCTTTTATTAATTGTGTTGTGTAGACTGATCAGAGTATTCTTCAAAGTATAAATGTTTGTGTTTTGTGTCAAAAAATCAAAGTTATAGATTTGTAACAGCCAGAGGCTGAACTATCCATTTTTAAAATGGAAGCAAAGAGAGACGTCCCAGAGCTGCTTGCTCATTTTAACCAAGACCAAATCAACAGTTCTAACTCATTATATTGAATGGAACTGATTTATAGACATTGACAATCTTTGGAGAATGAAAGCTCGCTTGTGTTTAAGTTTGCTTCATTTTAAGTGCAATCGTTGCATTAGAGTCCCCCAAGCAACTATTTAGCAGAAAGAGATCTCACATTGTTAGTTCTCTAGTATCTAAACTGTTCTATCCATCCCTAGTTCCCTTCTTTCTATCTGTCCCTGTCTATCTCCTATCTGTTTGCATAGATCATCCCTCCATCGGGCAGATAATTGCGAGGAGAGCCTCAAAAGCCTGTATCTTCTAATCCTCTTCTCAAACACACCGTGTGACATGCCAGGCCTGTGAAAGGTCCCTGGACCGCCTCGTCCCTCTGAGAGAAGTGGAAATTTTATATAACATTACTGTATTTGCATATTGATTCATAGTCAATTACTGGTGGAATCTTTTCTTTCCGAATATCTAAAACCACCCAGATGGCCTAGCCTGCATTAGCCAATCCAAATATAATCGCAGTGACTCATACTGTAAACATGAACGGCTTTATCTGTGACACTGGATTTCCAACTCACTAGTTGGAAGTAGTAATTAATTGAATGGTATTTGTGTGGCGTTTGTCTGACTGTGTGACTGTGTGCTTGTTGTGCACGGTGACATGTGGAGCCCGGAGGCAAAATGGGGATTTGTATCAGAAACATGCACATGTACACAGATTTCACAGTGAGAACAGCCGAATGTCATCGCTAATATGATACTTTTATGATGTTTATCTGTAGATGCTTATGTGGCACAATTCCTTGTGTATTAAAGGGGACCCAGAGATTAGTAATGGTAGGAATAATGGCAGAAAATTGTTCTCCATTGTGTGTGTGTGTGTGTTCCTTTAGAAAGATGCATGTTGTTGGGTATGATTGATGACAGGAACAGAGATAAATGGAAGGCAGGGATCTGATTTGTGATAAGCAGACAGGATGTGCACTGCAGTCCTGACCACCGCTGTTCTGATCTTTCCGTCTTTCGTAGTCAAAGCTCTGTTTTATCCCTGTTTTAAGACAAAATGTAACCTGTGAATGGTTCAAAATATTCTTATGCGCATAAATATGTGGATCTCATAGTCAAATAAAAAAAAAATGAAAATATTAGGTGAAAAATGTTTTCTAGATCAGAGAAAAACATGAAAATTATTTATTTGATATTTCCATAGTAAATATTTTTCTAGATATTCTCTGCTTTATAATATTTTATTGACATGACACAAGCAACTTTTTCGTTAACACAAGAGTGATAAGTGATGTCTAATTATTGTACGGTTCAAATGATTAGTGCCAGTGATGTGTGTGAATATAAATTTATATTTTTTATTCAAAAAGAAGCATAAAATTGATTTCAAATTATAGTAAAGACATTTATAATGTTAAAAAAGATTTATATTTCAAATAAGTACTGCTCTTTTGAACGTTATTCTTCAAAGAATCCTGACAAAAATCACGGTTTCCACAAAAATTTTAAGCAGCACAATTTTTTTTTTTTTTTTTTTTTTTTATGTTTTCATATTTTACAAGCATTGCTTTTATTAGTATGCTAGCCGCATATTGTGCTTTACCTGTAAGGCAGTTTGCAGCATAAAACCAACTCAAAAACCTTCAAATTCATCCCCCTCAAAGCACTGCCACTCTGGTCACTTTGTTGCATTTTGTACTGTTTTTGCTTTTTTGAACAGCTTGCCAAGCTTAAAATAGGCTAACTTTTAAAATAACAACTGTAGTCCGCTGGTTTTCATTCAAGTCGATTGCTCTCCAAATAGCT
This sequence comes from Carassius carassius, assembly GCF_963082965.1. Lineage (NCBI taxonomy): Eukaryota > Metazoa > Chordata > Actinopteri > Cypriniformes > Cyprinidae > Carassius > Carassius carassius. The sequence continues at coordinate 27,590,483 of NC_081767.1, read as the reverse complement.
GAATGTGTCTAATATAAACTTCCAATTGGGGTCAGATGAACCCAAAACCAGCCTAATTATTAAGTTCTTCTTTAAGAACGATTAATCGACTAGTCATTTAAGGCAAGTTCCCACTTACTTGTCGATTTTGAAAATGTTTCTTTTTACACATCCCCATTAACCAGTAAAAATCCGTTTCAAAGTCATCCCTATGTGAAACGATAGATTGCTTTCCTCCACGCGTAATCTAATTGGATGGTGATATTGAACGCTTTGATCTGCTTCTTCTTGGCTCGTTGCTGTTTTTGCATTGACGGCGGAAGATCAAATCAGCCAACTAAACCCTACCTTGACTGTAATCCTATATTTTCTTTTTTTGCATTGATCTCCTGCCTGTATGACTCACCAATGCCTGAAGAAGAGCCTAAACCTCAGCTGGCCTGTGACTAACACCTTTCCCCCCTCCTGTAGAGCTGTGTCTCAGACAGGACTTAGGTAACCGGCAGAGACATGAAGGGACATCAGGTTCCACAGCTCTCTCTCTCTCTCTCCCTCTTCCTCTCTTAGCTGTGCTTATTTCCAAAGCGAGGCTCGGTCTGTTTTCTTTAATTTGTCATGATTCACAGCAGATCACCTCAGCTAAGTGCCACATCTGAGAGAGGGCAAATCAATCTCTGCCTTGCAATCTTCTCTCCCAACCCCCAACACTCTCAACACTCTCAGTACTCACTCCGACCGTATAGATGGCGATATAGTGCCAGCAATTCTGAAGGAACTCTGCTTGCCACCCAAAAAAACAACAACAGGTGAGCATGAGTGCCTCTGAGTGAATTTGTTTGCCAGAGTTCTGAAGAGAATAGTGTGTGAGATGTATAACAACATACCAGAGCGAATTTAGTCACCTCTTTAGCATTTTTGTTCATCACAGCATTTCAAGTGTATTTAGTTGCACAATTTTTTATGAAAAAAATTGTTTTTTGCATGTCGTTGCATTCCAGAGATCAAGTTTGCTGAACTCTGGCCTGTGAATTTGTATCATGTGAAACCGTGTAACCAATAGAAGACCGATACGTAAATTTAAAACTGCAGCACTACAGGAAAGTGAAATAGATTATATGTGTTTACATTTTAGATCTTATTATTATTTGTTGTGTTGAATTTAAGTAAAAAAAAAAAAAAACACGTTGCAGAGAGTAATATCATATCACTACTGGATATTACTATTGGTCATTTAACATTTTTATCATGAAACATTTGCAAATATTCACTTTTAGGGTTAAACTACATCTTACCTCACACTGTTTAACCGTTTAACCATTTAATTTTTTTCTTTGATACTGTAAACGGGAAAAAGCCTTAATTTATTTGATTTCAATTGCAGTCATTTTGATTTTTGAGTGTAGGCCAGCCTGAAAACTTTGATTATACTTTTGAATACTTATTACTATAGCTTTGAAGTGCATACAGCCATGCTGTATCTTATCCATGTCTTTAGATCTGCACATAAATTAGCAATGAAAAGGAGAAAAAAATGTTTCAAGGACAAAATTGGAGAGAATGAACCACCCTACACTGTACTCTGAGCTCTAAGCTCCTCTCTCATAAAGACCTAACATCCTTTGAAGCATTTCTATGAAAAGAAGACAAATCCTCTATCCTAAGCAACCTTTTCTGCTCCACAATGAAAACTGGCATGATGCTGATGTGGCAGTGAGCATTTGTTGATTAGCGTATCAAAAAAATCTTTGTTCAAGTGGCTTTGCAGGACTATTTTGGGAAAGGCTGCTGTTGTTATGGATGGTTGAAAGGAAACACAGATACTTTTAAATGTGCATTTCTGTAGTAGGGTGTCAGGCGAATTGGCCTTCATCCTCTTAACCTGTCACCCACATGCACATGCAGCATGATGCAGTGTCTTTCTTCCACATACTACTTCTTTCTCTGCGCATCTGTCTCTTTATGTCTTCAACCCAGTCACATAAAGTCCCTAGAGGCACAGATTAGTTTCTGTGAAGGAAACTAATCAGAACTTTTGAAAGAGCTGACAGCACTGTGAAGGCCTCATTAGACCTTGAAATAAAGTAAAATGGATGCACTTTTAATAAAGTATTAAAGTAAGGACTCTGCATACTTCAGAAGCATTCCTCTGTTTTCACTGATGGGTAAACAAGTGACAAGAACAAAGAATCCTTTGTGTTCGTTTGAACCAGACATCATTACTGAAGTGCAAATTAAGATTGTCTGAACTTCACACATATCTAGTGCGGAAAACAAATGTTACTATTAAAAGGAAGCTAAGATATTTAATGGGAATTGCTTTAAATTAAATGTGCTGACTAGAATTTTTTTTTTTTTAAAGCATTGCCTATACAGATCCACTGATGCCATGTTTCACTAGGAGTCTACTGATTTTTTTTTTTTAATGGACCGTATATAAGAGATTGCTTCAAGATTAGACTTTATTTCATATATATATATATATATATATATATATATATATATTTTTTTTTTTTTTAATGTAAATAATCTTTATAGTTATCATCCTTTGTACATTTCAATATTTTAGACATGCTACAACTACCTAGTTTGACACAGGAAAATGGCGAATTTCCATTTACTTCGTAAATGAATAATTGTCATTTTCCATTTTACTTTTGCTAAATTGTGACTTCAGAAATTATCATTTGAATCAATGAAATCTAAACGATTTTCTATGTTTCTTTTTCTTTTTCTTTTTTTTCTCTGCAGTTTGAGCTGTGGGCTGTACTAGGTGGAATTCTTGAAAATAGGAATTGGATTAGATTTGGTTTTCATTAGAATTTCATGTCCTGACTGTCATATCCCACACGCTTTGCTGGACACAATTTTACGCTCCTTTCGATCCACATGGACAGGCTGATCCCCACCTCTCTTTTTGCCAGCTATCATACTATCCATGTGTCACTAGGTCTAAACCGTTAGCAGCATCTCTCCATCTAGCTCCGGTGATACTAATGGCACATGTCATAGCCTCTGTCAACTTACAAGACTTCCAAAATACATAAACCATCAATTTACCCAAGCATCCGAGATTATTTATCCTTCTGCGTTTCGATGATTGATACTGAATCAATGGGAGATAATTGGGCGTGTCATAATGTTAATAGAATACGGGACAGATAGCCTGGCGGGGAAAAAAAATCTCATCCTCACACAATTCTCATTGAAATGCCATAGGGTCCTGTTTGCTTAACAAGGCAAATATGGGCTGATTGTCAGACAGAGTGAAAGTTAACCTTCATAGCACATCTTCAAACAATGAACTCTGTAACTAATTTAGCCTTGCGCAGATGGATGTCTGAATTTTTGTGTTGCCGGCAATTAAACTTTGCCAGGTTTGCGATGTGTAACCACAATGCTCAGTTTCTGATTTTCCACATTTAATCGATGGAGTGAACACATTCACCATATGCTTCACGAACACAAGATTCTGTCATCTCAATTTTGCATTAATCGCCCCCAATTAAGCCTTGTTTTGCATTCTTGTGTCTTTCAGAGACCTTACCAGTCTGCAGGTTTTTGCATTTGTGACAGACATTCTCCTCTGAGCCATCATATTCCCTACTGACATCCATTCAGCATGTAAAAAGTGAGGAAGGAATAATAGACACTCTAAATCTGACAATAATAGACAGTCTAAATCTGAATCTGCTCAATGATCATTTAGTCTTTTACAAAAAAGATTTGCTGGCTAGTGGGCATGAAGTGATTGTGTCCTGAAGTGACCAAGTAATGACCAAGTAATGCCTTTTTTAAAAACTGAGATTGTGCCAGTGGCATTTCCAGACGTCATCGTACGCCTGTCACGACTTATGCTGCTGGAAGGAACACGGAGCCGAGGGATAAACAAAACAAGGATTTATTAAATAAAACATAAACAAGGTAAGTCGTAAATAACAGGTGGCAAGAGGCAAGTGGCAAGTAACAGGTGACAAGTAGACAAGTTGACATTTAGACGAGTAGACCCGACAAAACAGAACTGAAAGGACAAGGCTTTTGTAGAAGGGATAATTGGGGAAACACAGGTGGATGGCATGACTAAATTAACAGGGACATGGAACACATGGGGAAATGACTAGACACACCTGGGAACTAATCAAAACCACACACGGAAGACAGAAACTGGGTCACAAGGGAAAAAAAACACACAAAATAAGTCCAGGTGTGTGACAGTACTCCCCCCTCCCGGTAGGTGCGTCCTCGCACCGTAGAAACAACAAAGGGAGGCGTGGGTGGGAACTTGGGAGGAGGTTCCGGTGGAGGACAGCCTCCCAGGAGGGGGCCAGCAGACAGGGACTACAGAGGAAGGAGCCAGGGAGGAGATGACGGAGGGAGGAGCCAGGAAGGATGTGAAGCAGGAGGTACCCAGCAGGACCCAGGCCACAGCCATAACGGCCCAAGGTGGGGCCGACGGTGGAAGGAGCCATGGAGGAGGAATGGTCACTGACTCCAGGGACTCGACCCACGGCAACGGAGCAAGTGGAGGAGGAGCCCGAGGCGGAGACGGAGAGCCGAAGAGCCAGGGTGACGGGGAGGAGCCGGAGGTCCTAGGCGGAACAGATGGCTCTGGTGACTGACGCGGCGATGTGGATCCGGAAGGCCGCGGTGAGGCCAGAGTGACCGAGGACTGAGGTGTAGCCGAGGGGATGAAGGAGCATGACGGAGCCGGAGGGACGGAGGGATGAGGCGAAGCCGGAGGAGTGGAGTCCCGAGGCATAGGATGGACGACGCCAGACCAAGGCAGAGCCGGAGGGACGAGGGAGCCAGGCAGAGCCTGCGGACTGCCGGGCCACGGCGGAGAGGAAGGAGCTAGGAGCCATGGTGGAGCCGACGGGTCAACGGGCCGAGGCGGAGTCCAGGCCTCAGAGGCTGGAGGCGGAGGTGAGGGAGACGCCGACCAAGGCGTCGCTGGAGGATGGCGGTCCCGCTGAGCTCGCACCACAATGATGGTAGGCTGAGGGCGAGCAGAGGGGCAGCCAGACGACAGCGGAGGAGGAGGCAGGAGTGGGTGGGAGGGTGGGAATTTTGGAGGAGCAGGCATTGGAGTAAGCTCTGGGGCTGGAGCCCTTCCTGGGCTTAACGGAGGATCAGGAGCCCGTCCTGGGCTTAACGGAGGATCAGGAGCCCGTCCTGGGCTTAACGGGGGTTCAGGAGCCCGTCCTGGGCTTAACGGAAGATCAGGAGCCCGTCCTGGGCTTAACGGAAGATCAGGAGCCCTTCCTGGGCTTAACGGAAGATCAGGAGCCCGTCCTGGGCTTAACGGAGGATCAGGAGCCCTTCCTGGGCTTAACAGAGGATCAGGAGCCCATCCTGGGCTTACAGGAGGATCAGGAGCCCGTCCTGGGCTTAACGGGGGAACAGGAGCCCGTCCTGGGCTTAACGGGGAATCAGGAGCCCATCCTGGGCTTAACGGGGAATCAGGAGCCCATCCTGGGCTTAACGGGGGAACAGGAGCCCGTCCTGGGCTTATAGGAGGATCAGGAGCCCGTCCTGGGCTTAACGGGGGAACAGGAGCCCGTCCTGGGCTTAACGGGGGAACAGGAGCCCTTCCTGGGCTTAACAGAGGATCAGGAGCCCATCCTGGGCTTACAGGAGGATCAGGAGCCCGTCCTGGGCTTAACGGGGGATCAGGAGCCCGTCCTGGGCTTAACGGGGGATCAGGAGCCCGTCCTGGGCTTACAGGAGGATCAGGAGCCCGTCCTGGGCTTACAGGAGGATCAGGAGCCCGTCCTGGGCTTACAGGAGGATCAGGAGCCCGTCCTGGGCTTACAGGAGGATCAGGAGCCCGTCCTGGGCTTAACGGAAGATCAGGAGCCCTTCCTGGGCTTAACAGAGGATCTGGCATAGGTGCATTGGAAACCCCCTCATTTTGACCCATTTGGCGCTCCACATTATGCTCCCTCGTGGTGGGCAGTGTCGCCGGCTCTCGCACCTGGTCTGACGGGATGCTCTCTGGCTCTCCGTCATCGGTGGGCTCGGGCTTATGCCTCGTACCGTGGGGAGATTGTAGGCTGGGCTCTGGGTCCAGAGTGGACCTGGCGAGATCCTCCATTGGGCCGACCGTGAGAGGGGACCCATTTCTCACCAGATTCCACTCTATAAATGCGGCGAAATCCTCCCGAGGACCATCTTCGGGCGACAACGCTCTGCACCTAGGGTTCAGGCTGGCGTGATAAAAGGTGCAGAGCGCGTGGTCCGGGTAGCTGGTGGCATTAGCTAGCCAGAGAAACCGTCTCGTATGGTCCTCGAGAGACAGTCCCTCCTGCTCCAGCAGGAGGAGGAGGTATTCGGGGCGATAGAGGGGATCCATGACACACTACGGAAACAAAAAGACTGTGAAAAAACGGAAAACAAAACGGAGGGAAAACACGCAGTTCTTAAACTTTTTAGGTCGGGTCTTCTGTCACGACTTATGCTGCTGGAAGGAACACGGAGCCGAGGGATAAACAAAACAAGGATTTATTAAATAAAGCATAAACAAGGTAAGTCGTAAATAACAGGTGGCAAGAGGCAAGTGGCAAGTAACAGGTGACAAGTAGACAAGTTGACATTTAGACGAGTAGACCCGACAAAACAGAACTGAAAGGACAAGGCTTTTGTAGAAGGGATAATTGGGGAAACACAGGTGGATGGCATGACTAAATTAACAGGGACATGGAACACATGGGGAAATGACTAGACACACCTGGGAACTAATCAAAACCACACACGGAAGACAGAAACTGGGTCACAGGGGAAAAAACACACAAAATAAGTCCAGGTGTGTGACAACGCCCTGTTGTTTGTGACCCTCAGCTCTTTGTTGAGTTTTACAGACAGAGCCTGCGTGTGGGTTAATGTGGGCATGTGTTCGTGGCAATTTTAATCGAAGTACTTTAACTAAAATTTATATTACTTCAGTTAGTTGCCAAGGCAACATTTATACATTTTTACAGCTCCCCCCCCCCCCCCCCCCCCAAAAAATTGATTGTTTTAGTTAACAGTAATAACACTGATCATTATATTGTATGAAGCTGAATCTGGCATCCTTCTTTAATTGGCTTATTTGGTAAATGTGTATTTAGAATTGTGCATTGTGCATTTTGCCCAGTTGCTTTGGACTAGGGCTAGACCAAGATGTTGATTGTGGCATCCATAGTCTTCTAACTGCCGAGGATACATTTGGGAGCCTCTTTAGCCCATGTAGCTTAATACAGCAGAAACAATGGCCATTAAACATGTCCAGGGTGAGAGATTGTCTAGATGTCTGTGGCTGTTATTTTTAGGCTTGTGTGAACAGTGTCTGCGACTGCGCCTACTCCATGGCCATTAATCCCTTGCTCCTGCGCCTGACAGAATGAAGAAATTGCTTTATTTTCTTAATGACCTGTTTACTCAGCCATGTTTATGTGTAGCTGAGAGGTCACGTTCCTGTGTGTTTTCATTAAATGCCTCTGGATTCCACTTCACCATCCAGAGAAACTGAGCCACAGCATCATTACTCTGAAAAAGAGATTCTCGCAGTTTTTCTTTTGTACCTGTATTTTGTCCCGTTCACAGTTGCTCCTCAACATTTAGCACTGGTGCAGAAAAGGACATTTAGAACAAATATGTAGGTAAAAACATAGATCCTTTCAAAAGGTACTGTGTAGAAATGGCATATATTTCTTAGAAGTACAATGTACTGTACTTCTAAGAATACAGTGGTATTGATGTGTATAAAAAAAGATCTTGGCATTACTGTGGATTTTTGTAAGTGAAAATATACTGAAGTAGAACTGCAGGCATAGAGAAAAAAAAGAGAAGAAAAAAAGGCGTTATACAGGGGGAATATTTCACCCGTATGACCGCCTGCAGGAGCTATGCGGAAGGCTTGATTGGGGGAAGGTGAATTGTGGCTCTGCAATGGTTTCTGACAGGCACATCTCTCAGCCACAGATTTCCCTACCATCCTATGCAGAGTGAAAGACAATCTGGTGGAGTCAATGAATATTTATATCGCAGACAATGGGATGGTTATTAAGAGGTATTCTGGACTTTCAAACTAACTGTTTGGAAGTTAATGTAAGAGCTAGAGGGCAAAAGAAATAGCCTGACCACTCCTCAATTTTTCCTTATTTTTTTATTTTCTTGAAGTTGGAGAAAGGTCATTTATAAATGCTGCCGAGAGGGAAGCATATACAGGGGACAGCACTGAAATAAATCCACGTTCAACTCTACCTGAGCACAAAAATGCAGCAATTGGGGACATTTTGACTTCTGGCTGTAAACATGGCTGTGCAAAAAAGTGTTTAAATGAAAGAATAATGGCTATGGTGACCGATAAAAAGCTTTAAAGGAAAAGTTCACACAAAAATGAAAGTTTTCTGAAAATGTACTCACACTCAGGCCATCCAAGATGTAGATGAGTTTGTTTCTTCACTGGAAAAGATTTGGAGAAATTCAGTATGACATCTCTTGCTCACCAGTGGATCCTCTGCAGTAGATTGGTGCCGTCAGAATAAGAGTCCAAACAGCTGATAAAAGCATCACAATAATCCACAGTAGTCCACATGTCTCCAGTTCATCCATTGTCATCTTATGAAGTGAAAAGCTGTGTGTTTGAAAGAAACTTAGATTTTGCCTGATTTCCATTTTTGCCATTTTTTTTTTGCCACAGTTTACATTTCTTATTATTGGTAATCTGATAATTCCTGCACAGATTTAGCTTTTTGATTAACATAGCACAGGTGTATTTGAGAAGGCATCCAAAGCCCAAATTAGATCTCTTATCATTATGGCCTAAACATCGATTTATTTTATTTATTCACATTTAGTCGTGCTTTCTATCCATATTTGACTTATCACTTATGATGTTAATTAGATATTCAAAGTGTTTCGACCACATAAGCTGTGAAGAAATTATGCTGATGCTGTGTCCACTTTCAGAGACAATTATATTTGTTTCGAGAGAGAGAGCTACATTTTGTCAATAAATGCTTTTTCCTCTAGCTTGCTGTTGATTTTTTGGTTTTATGGTTGACCAACAAGACAAAGTTTGAATGATGTATTTGTTTTCAGAGGAGTGTTAGCAGTGTTGTACTGCTAAATCCATCTTTTGGACCTCTGACTTAAGTGTCACGGTTGGGAAAAACTCAGAATTCATCCATCAAAACAGGCAAACAAGGTCTTTCAAACCAACAGTCAGCATTATATTTTAATTTCTGTTATGTGAATTTCTTTGAATTAGCATTAAAATTTGATTTGTAATTGTGCATTCTGTTTCTTACCTTGTTTGATTCAGGAATTGATTTGGAAATTAAAAATAATTATGAATTTAATTCCAAATGAGTCACAACCCGGCTTTTACTGGACCACTTCTGAAATGTATTACTCACTTATTGCTTTTTTTTTGTAAATAATTTGAATGCCATATAAAATCTTTCAAATCAGGCTAGCTTAGTTTAATATTATCATATTATCAGCTTCAATTTCCACTGATATGACCAAATATGTTACTTTACATTACAACAATGCCAGAATTCCTAGAATGATTGATTATGATAAGGACAACCATACAATTAATTTAATTGGCTTTATTTATTGTGCTATTACCAGTCTAACAGGTGACACCATGGCTTTACCTAATGCATTTTTGGTAGAATGCAAATTCGATGTGTTGGATAAAATAATGCAAGTAGTGTCATCAAGTTATCTTAACTCAAATGGATTAGGTTCTAGTCCAATGGTGTCTTTTTCTGCAGTGGAATGGAATGTAAATGTACTGATTGAGACAGCATCTCTCATTCTGTCATCTTTTTCAAATATTTTTGAGAAGGGAGATTAAAGAAAAAAACACGCTGCTATTTGATGTTCTGCTCTCGTTATTGTTTTCTGCTGTGGTTTTTATCGCAACAACAGTAGTGCAGGGCTAATAGTCAGCCCCGCCACAGGGAATAACAAATCACACTCGTGTTTGAGTTGGTGCGTGGCTGCATAAAAACTCAGTGTTTTATCAGTTCTGGTGCTGTTAGATAGGCCTTCATGCTTTAAAGATGCAGGAGTCTAGGCTGAGAGAGAGACGTGCATTGGTGGGCTAGAAAGAGGGGAAGACTTACAATTTAAAAATTAGTTTTGTTGATTGCATTTATAGAAATTGTACTGGCTGATTAAAATGTATATTAGCTAGAAGAAACGTAATGCAATTGTTACAGTTTGCTATACAGTGATTCATATTTGTGTGTATGTTAGTCAAGTACAGGAATACATGTAAAAAATATTTATAATAATAATAATTAAATAGAATTATTATAAATATTGGACCTTTTGTATTAATAATAATAACAATAATAATAATCAATTAAATATTATATCTTTTTATTTATTCAAGCTTCAATATTTTATTTATTTAAGATTTATGAGTAAAATACATTTTTGGGGGAACTCTGTACCAGTGTTACAACCAAGCGCCTATGAATTGTGCTGAACTACAATTGGGGAAGTCGTGGCCTAATGGTTAGAGAGTCGGACTCGCAATCGAAGGGTTGTGAGTTCGAGTCTCAGGCTGGCAGGAATTGTAGGTGAGGGGAGTGCATGTACAGTGCTCTCTCCACCCTCAATACCACGACTTAGGTGCCCTTGAGCAAGGCACCGAACCCCTAACTGCTCCCTGGGTGCCGCAGCATAAATGGCTGCCCACTGCTCCGGGTGTTTGTTCACAGTGTGTGTGTGTGTTCACTGCTCTGTGTGTGTGCACTTCGGATGGGTTAAATGCAGAGCACGAATTCTGAGTATGGGTATACATTCAGCATACTTGGCTGAATGTCACATCACTTTCTAATATAATGATGTTGCCAACAGGTTTAATTTTGGAAGTCAAAGAACCAGTAGTATTAACTTGGGGTATTCCTTGTAGATCTCATGAATGTCTGTTTACTGGGAAATGTGCTTGAGGGATCTGTCAGAGAAAATCCAGAAGGACCCAGTTCAGCACCCTGTGGCACTCCTTCAAATGGTTGTATCTGGAAAAAGACAAGACAGTGCAAACACATCCAAGACAAATCCTGGTGTTTGTAAGCAGGAAGACAGCAGGGAGAGAGAGACAGATAGACAGGGTCTCTGAGGTTTGATGACTTCTGGCCACCGGGAAAGAGCAACGGAATTCCACAGGGAGAAGGCTACCCTCCTATCCCAGAGAAGAGGTCAGGTAAGGTGAATCTTGTGTGTGTACGTGTTGGGGAAAACAGAAAGAGAGTGTGTTACAGAGTTAGGCCAGTGTGAAAGGACGGTCCAAGGGGATTGCTGATTAGACTGTAAGAGAGTCTGGAGTGTGTCTGAGTTTTTAGTGTCTCTATGCTACCAAGTTTGAGCTCCAGTCCCTTGAGTCCCGTATTAGGTGTTGAGAAGAATATAAACCAACAGCACTTAGCCTCTTCATAGACACATAATATAATGTGTGTCACATTGCAGCAAAGCTGTAGTCTGGCATCTCTTTGATTGTAAGAAGCAAATGAAGAGCGAAACTGTTGAAGATTCTTCCTGGAGGTGACTTTTCAGGGATATAAGCTCATGATTTTCCAGTAAGCAGTGTGAAAAACACATATGAAGCAACAAAAACATATCTATATGTATAAAAGAGTGTATTATGAAAATAAGACAGAAAGCAGTAACCAAGGTGATGTGTACGTCTTTGGCATATAAATTATGATTTTCCCTTGAGCTTTATTCATCCTTCATTCATGAGGTCAACATAAAATATCAGAAGTGATGCCACGTTGAAAAGACAACATCTGAGTGTATGAGGACTGTAGTATAAAAACACATCAAATGATGTAATGTGCCTTTTTCTTTTAAAAAGAGTGAGCAGTTGACACTACTTAGAAAATAGCAAAGAAGCTTGCTGAATTACTGACATTTAGAGGATGTTTCTGCCATTCGCATCAATTTTCAGTCTATAAGCTCTTCACATTTAACACCATTTGAATACTGGGTACGTTTTCATTTGTTGGTTGACACTTACTTTCGGACTGCCTGCCAATTAGAGACATTATTTCTCAAACTGTTATGCGCTGTGAAAAAAAAATGCATATATAAAAATAAAACAATTATTTATCTCAATTCCCCCTTCATTGTCGGTTCCCCTGGCATTTTTAATAAGGCACGTTCTGCCAAAACCACCCACTCCTGTGGATGTCCTTAACCCTTGCGTCTCGTTCTTCATTTTCACTGCATTTTTGTTGTCCTACATTCTCTCCGTCCTCCCACTCCTACATTCTTACTGACCTCTGTAATCATTGTATCATGGTGCACACCTGTCCAGTTGAAACGTCGTCCTTATGGATAATAATCACTGCGCAGTTGGTTACTATGGCAAAAAGAAGATTTCTGCATAGCCTGAGAGCAAAGCCATCCACTCAAAGCAGTGCTTTATTAGAAAGACTTTGAAGCTCTTATCACTTTATATTTGTTTCTTTGAGCAAACTATACTATAATAAATAGGTGAATATGACTTTCTTCTTTCAGATGAATCCAGTCGGAGTTATATTAAAAGTTGTCTTTGATCTTTCAAGCTGTTTAATGGCACTCAGCAGGTGTTGCAGTGCTTCAGTCCTAAAGAAGTAAAATAAAAAGTGCCCATCCTTAATAAAAAAGTGTCTCACTCGGCTCCGGGGGATGAAGAAAGTCCTCCTGTAGTGAATCAACGCATTTTTGTATATTTAAAATGTAATAATCAATTTAATCTAGCTTGCGCTCACTGTTGTAAATGGAAACAGTGTCGGGCGGTTGACGTATGAGGTCTGCTCTGGGCATGCACCGTGTGGAAGTGACGAATGCAGAGGCGCAGGGGAGAGATCAAAACAAAATTTAATTAGAAGTACAAAACAAGGATTTGTAAAGAAGAATGTTGGAGGATTTCGATATAAGACAGTTGGAGACTGTTTTTCCTTTGCTAAAGTAAGGAAACATTGCTTCCAGCACATGCATTGACCTCATGCGTCATCAGCCTAAAACTACTTCGGTGTACAACTTTTGGCGCAAGCTACATTAAAGTGTTTATTACATTTTGAATATGGATATTTTTCTTACAAAAACGCATCGATTCACTACAGGAGGCCTTTGTTCACCCCACGGAGCCGTGTGAAAACTTATTGTGGACAGATGCACTGCAACACCAACTGAGTGACATTAAACGGCTTGAAAGAAGACAATTTTTAATATAATCCCGACTGGTTTCGTCTGAAAAAAAAAAGAGTCATATACTGTACACCTATGATGACTTGTGGGTAAATAATTTATTGGCTAATTTTCATTTTTGGGTGAACTAACCATTTAAGCAATACCAGAACGCATTAATTGGGTCAATGATGGAATGTGTATGTACTAAGCATTCTAGATATGTTTAATTTAATACAAAAAATCCTTTTAAAAATCTAAGAAATTAAATATTTGCTCAATTATGCTCATTTTATTTTTAATTTTGAAAAAGGTTTGTGACATAAATCGCATCACATGAATAAGTAATAATGAAAAAGTATATTCAAATCAAAAACAATTCTTTTTAAATTGTAGTATTTCACAATATTACTGTTCTTATTCTATTTGTACTCTATTTTGATCAAATAAATGCAGCCCTTGTAAGCATAAAAATTAAAAAGGAAAGGAAAGTGACATGACATACAGCCAAGTATGGTCACCCATACTCGGAATCCATGCTCTGACATACAGCCAAGTATGGTGACCCATACTCAGAAACCATACTCAGAATTCGTGCTCTGCTTTTAACCCATCCAAAGTGCACACACACAGCAGATTCACACAGCAAGATTTTTGACTGGTAGTGTGTATACAAAAATGTATACAGAATTTCAGCTGACCTCCTAAATGGACCTGCATGTTTGAAAACCCATGGTCTACAAAGCTTTAGAGGTAATGTTAGTTGTTACAAGTTCAGTCAGTTTATTCACAACAATCTTTTAATTTTAATTGATCAGTCAGTCAGTTGTGTAAGTGTATTGATTTCATAAAATAATGAAACGCCAGTACAATACTTTTGTGTATCAATATTTTCTACATTCTTGAGTACCCTGTTGGACTGCTAATAGAGCTGAGAATCATCTGTATCTTGCCTGGTTTCATTACGTTGACTTCTGCCCAGCACAGCAGTGGCTCCCATCCTGACTATGATTTAGAGGTATTCAGTGTAATTATTCCCCTTGCTTTTTGGCTGCGTATTTATCTTTGTCTTGGCCTCGTACCTCACAGCCATCCGGGCTATTCAGCTGAGGATAAAAGAACTACAAAGAACCACTCAACCTTTTTAAATGGATTTCAGGACTGATGGGGGTAAATAGTGAGTTTGAGACTGATGGAATTAACCATTGCTGGATTACAGAGAGGTTTGTTGGTGTGGGTTGGTGTGATAGATGGACATATAGTTATAGCCATAAGGCGCCAGATTGAGGGAGAGCTCAATCTCAAGTAAGGAAGTGAGGGTAAGCGGGTGAAGTTAAGAAGAAATAAGAAGGTTGAGAAGAAGGAGAGGAGAGGAACGGTTTGTCTGCTCTGTGTGAGCGATCAAACAATGCGCGGCTGGTTGGGAAGATGAAGGTGGCCTCAGTGCTGGAGAAAACGTTGCTGATATGGATGCAGGAGGTAATTTATTCTTCCCATCTTGAGCAAAGCTTGCTTCATATGTATTGCCAATTCCAGCTGAAAGTAGATACCAGTGGTGATGGGTTTTCCAATTGACCGAAAGTAGAGGCACACACAAATTTCAGAGCTGGACTTTACCACTGGTTGCCAGATTCATTGAAAGAAGAAGTTTGAAGAGAAATTTGCAGAGATCTTCCACAGGTGGACTGAGGCAATCTGACACTGCATAACACTAATCCATCCATGCAAAAACAGTTTACATAGTCTATTTGATTAAACAAAGCAGCTCTCATACAAAGGTTTCTTAGGTGTACAGTCAAAGTGTTATTGACTGCATAGACAAAGTGTCACTGTAGAAAAAGGGTGGATACTAGTAATTATGCCAATCTATTCAAGCCAATTCAGTCTAAAAAAAATATTTGTCACATAGGTTAAATTAGAAATAGTTAGAGTTACGAGATATAATATTGCATTATTAGATATAAAACAACGTTGTCATAAGTTGTGTTGTCGGACAGTAAATGTATTTGGATGTATAAAGTTGAAATGGTTCCGCAAAACTATTTAGCTGGACAGTGGTTTTAAAGATTGATAATTTTTCTTGAACACCAAATCAATTTATAACTGTAAATTCTAAAGAATCATATAATGAAGACTGGAGTAATGGCAGCTGAAAATTCAGCTTTGACAACACAGGATTAAATTACATTTTAAAATGTTTTAAAATAGAAAGTTATTTGACATTGTCATAATAGTTCACAATTTTGCTGTATTTCTAATCAAATAAATGCAGCCTTTGGTGAACTAACCCCAAATGTTTGAACAGTATTGTATAAAATGCCATTTTTAGACACGTAGTTGGAAAGTGGGACTTGTAACCTGGAGGTTGTAGGTTTGAATCTCCGGTCACGAAGGGATTGTCGGTGGAGGGATAACCAGCATCTCTTCCACCCTCAATACCACGACTGAGGTGAGACCCTTGAGCAAGGCACTGAACCCCCAACTGCACCCTGGGCGCAGCAGCGAAAAAATGGCTGCCCATTGCTACGGGTGTGTTTGTCTGTGTGTGTGTGTTCATTCACTACTGTGTGTGTGCACTTGGATGGGTTAAATGCAGAGCACAAATTCCAAATATGGGTCACCATACTTAGCCACATTCCACTTCACTTCAATTACATGAAACAGTCGTATTCTGGCATATAAAGTCATGATTGGAGATGTAAAATCACAAATAACTTTATTTTTCTTATTTATCATGTAAGTGGGCTTTCCTAATATTTTCGATTCTAACAGTATTAGAATGTGTTTTGCTGTTTTTTTAAACTCTTATAACCCCCACGTGAGAAAATAAAGCCTAAATTTAATATATACAATAAGGCTTATGATATATACTACAAACATATGTTAGAACACTGCAACTGGCCTCAAGTTCCAAACTCAGTTCATGGGCTGTTTAGCATAGCCCACAGTTGTAAAAATATTTACTCACTGCACTTACTTGCTTAAAGTCCCCCTGTGGTGAAAATCAAGTTATTTATGTTGTTTATTTGTCTATGTGGTGTTTTTAATACGCTTTTAGACAAACCATGTGCCAATCCATTTATCAACACCATTGGTGTTTTTTTCCCCCTTAAAACTGTAGTTTCCCAAAGGCAGTCACAGTAATGCAGTTAAACAGCCTTTTTTATGCTACAGTACTTCACAAAATTCAATAACCAATTGCGTAAAGGGATCCTATCCTTAGCATTTCATTAACTGTGCTGTAAAGCAGAGGATCTAATGAGAAGGCAGCCAGGTTAATCTGATAACAGTTGTATTTTTTTCTGTAGATGTTTCGCTAACTGTAAATATTTCCCCCTATTTTTACGATGTCATGTGCTGTTAGCGCTTATTTATTTGTATTTAGAACCTCTAACCTGAATAATAAGCCATGGCAGCACTGTAAAGGTAACCCAGAGTCAGACGCACCTCTCCTGCATTGACATCCGCGCGTCACAGGTGTATGATCACTGGTTTGATTTGGAATCACAAACTTGGCTGCACTTAAAGGCGTTTTGAGAACACAAAATCTTCAAGTACATAAATTAAACCGATATTTGTCATTTTTTAATATATCGGCATCGGCCGATATCCGTGTTTAGTAGCGCCGATTTAAAGTCAGGCACGTCAGGCACGAGCTGCCTAGAACCCTGAATCACATTTGTTCGGAAGCATGGTTTGATGCAGACAATAACCAGTTTTCCATCCAACTCATTTGTATTTAGGGATGTCAATATTCGATAATTTCCATAATCGATCGTCGTTTAAATTAATGATCAATTAATTACTTTAATGCTGCAAAATGTGTCTGCAGCGGTATTATTATTATGTGCAAAAGCCACTTGGAAAAAAAGCTTTCTCACCCGAATTAAAGGGGTTTTAGTCTGAATAAAATGCTAGTAGCAGGACTGTAAAATGAATAGATTTGATTATGATCATTTGATAAAATGAAGAGAGCGCGCCATACGTTGGAGATCATTTTACTTTGTGGACTGTTTCTCGTCAAGGAGACCGCTGAATGCCCCTCTTTAAATGGTTTCGTGGTGCTCGTTGTTGTATTTTAAAACGCATCTGCAATGTTTTCAAATGACACACTATAGTAGTGGTGCAACGGATCATCATTGATCCGTGATCCGTTCGGATCAGAATCTTTGGTTCGGCACACACGTGACCCGCGGATTGATTTATGAAAAAAAAAAAGTTGCGCATGTTCAGTCCACACTCAGTGGTCATGGCGAGCGGAGGAACGGATGAGCTTGAACGGCCCGCGCATTTTGTATTCCCTGTCAGATATAATGATGAGGAAAGAGGTTAGAGTGAAAAAATTGTGCCAGATCTTTATGAACAGGAGAAGAAAACAGTTGTGGATGAACTATCCCGAGCATCCTCTGTTGCGCTCACGACAGAAGGGTGGACATCCAGGGGGACGGAGAGCTCTGTGACGATAACTCACAAGATATTATGTGCACTTTAAGTTGATTTCATATATTTTAATTTAATAATTTAATGTTAATAAAAAAAGACAAAACGTATGTTTATTTGTCTTGGCCTTCTTTTTTTTTTGCTGATCCGAAAAATGATCCGATCCATACGAGGACGAGCGAGCGCGGGTTTGACTAGATGTATTTGGAAGTTATTGCTCACGTCTCGTTCTGCACATATCCAAATGTTTCCATATTCGCAATGTATCTAAATGTTAAACTATAATATTTTGTATTTATTTAATGTAAACTAGACGATAAAGATCATCCTCTTCACATGAGCAAAAACCTCCTTGGCATAACAGCAGAGTGGACCGGTATACTACGGTCTATTTAAACTGACCAGTGTAACCTTTTAAATGTTTGGTTGACTGTACTTTATTTTAATAATGAACAGACTGCGATGTAAGTTTGAAATTAGAATGCACTTTAGATGTTCTGTGTCATTTATACCAAACACAAATGTTGCTGGTTGCTAGTGTGTTTGCAGCACTACTGTTATTTATTTTTTATATATTTATTTTTTATATTTTTCAGATTTTTATTTTTAAAATGGTATTTATTTAAATGTATATTTAAGTTTACATTTATGTTCCAACAAACTTGAAAAATTTTACTTGATAAATGCTCTAAAACTTTTATGTAAATGATTGACTTTTATTTATATATATATATATATATATATATATATATATATATATATT